>NC_028452.1:48292362-48437922 GCF_000263155.2 Setaria italica | reverse complement strand
GCTGCCGAAGATGCAAGTGTCAGCCATTGTCGTGGTAAGAAGCGGCCAGGAAGAGGTCGGGGCCAAGGACAGAGCAAGAAGACCTCTATGCCATCCCCGCCGACTGTCGAAGAGGAGGTATGTGAATTGTCCTTGGTGTACGTTTCATATACGTTGATACATTCGCTGGTATTGAATGGATGGAACAACAGTAACTTACATCTTATGTTAGTAGTAGTAGGACCTAGAGTTTGGAATTAACCACAAAACATTGTTATGGGAATGTTCTGACGTTGAACATGGTCAGGGAGATATGATGGACTGGACCGACGCATACACATCGATTGTTTGTAACTTGTTTGCAGAACAAGTTAAGAAAGGCAATAGACCAAATACACATTTGAACTCTGTAGGCTATACAGAAGTGTCAAATAGGTTTTATCAGATGACAGGAATTTATCTTAGCAAGATGCAATTGAAAAACAAGTGGGACAAGTTGAAGATAAAATTTTCAGCATGGAATAGATTAATGAAGAGGCAAACAGGAACAGGTTGGGATAGAACAAAGGGTGTGATTGACATGGACGATGAGTGGTGGAGGAAGGCAAGAAAGGTGAGGATGTAATTTTTTAAAAATTTTAATGAATCATTCATACTCGTTACTCACTCATAACTAACACTATTTTCTTATCTTATTTTTCGCTACAGGATATCCCAGGATGCGGCGGGTTCAGGACAAAACCTCTGCAAAATGTGGATGATTTGACCGTTATGTTTGGTGACATCATTAACGATGAAACAGATCATTGGAACCCTATGACTTCGAACCCTATCATACCCCAAAATGATGACACTCCTATTGAAGTAGACCTTGATGTTGGTGAGAACCTTGATGGTGGTGGGGATGATATTCATGTGTACCCAACAGAAGAAGATAATGGAGGTGTTGCTGTGAATGACATTGAGGAGGTATCTCCATCCATTGGCAATGCAAAAAGAAGATCGAGGGTTGTCATAGACAAAGGAAAGAAAGCAAAAACAGGAACCGCACTTGTGATTCAAGAAAAATTGAGTGAGATAGCTGAACAAGCCAAGGCTTTCACATCAAGAAAGGTTGGCGAAGTTACTGTTGGACAAGTAATGGATCTTGTTTTGGATTGTGGAGCGGGGTATGGTACCGATGAGCATTTTATTGCTACTGAGTTGTTTGTGAAGAAAGATCAAAGGGACATGTTCATGACACTTCCAACTAAGGACATTAGATTCGGTTGGCTTACGAGGAAGTTCAACGCCAAATACGGGAACTGAAGATCACCATTTGTTTTTTTCAATTATGTGGACACCATTTTTGTTTTTATTTATTAATGTCACTTGAACTTTGTCATCATTGAACCTTTTGTATTAATGTCACTTGAACAATGGTGTATTCATGTTATTTTGTTTCATGTATCATTGCAGGTGTCCGAGAGTGAGAGTGATAGTAGTGAGGAGAGTGCGCAGTTTTGGAGTTTAGTTCTTGGTGGTGCTCAAGTAGCTCAAATTTATGTCGATCTTTATCTAGATAAAAACCCACCAAGAATATCAAACCTTAGTGGCATGGGATGGTTGATGGAGACAATAAGGAATGCAGGAGAATGCCATAGACAACTTCGTATGAATGAGAAAATACTTATGGATCTTCATGATTTATTGGTGGGAAGGTATGGGCTAAAACCTTCGATGCATATGAACACGCTTGAGATGTTGGCCATCTTATTATACACTTTGGGTGGAAATGAGTCAAATAGGAGAGCTCAAAATAGATTCAACCACTCTGGTGAAACTATAAGTAGGAAATTTGATGAGGTCTTATTATGTTTGATTGCTATGGCAAAGGATTTCATTAGACCAAAAAATCCAAACTTCCCTACTGTCCATAAAAGGATAAGAGATGACAGACGTGCATATCCACACTTTAAAGATTGCATAGGTGCTCTTGATGGTACTCATATTCGTGTCGCTCTGTCACCTGAGGAGATGGTAAGATATATTGGGAAAACCGGAATGGCAACACAAAATGTTCTAGCTGTTTGTGATTTCGACATGCGTTTCACTTATGTATCCACGGGTCAACCCGGAGCTATGCATGACACAAGTGTGCTGTACAATGCAATTAGAGTGGACGAAGAATTCTTCCCACATCCTCCACAAGGTAACATCGTATTTATATGATTTATGTTTTACTTGTCCTAGTGCTGAACAAATAATAACTTATATTATCTTGTCATTTTGCAGGCAAATACTATGTTGTTGATGCGGGTTATCCTAATCGCCCTGGGTATCTAGCTCCGTACAAGGGTGAAAGGTATCATTTACCCGAATGGCATAGGGGTATGGAACCAAAGACTCCCGCGGAAAGGTTCAATCGTGTTCACTCATCTATTCGCAATGTTATTGAGAGATCATTTGGATTATTAAAAATGAAGTGGCAAATTCTCTACAAGATGCCACCGTACCCTATGTACAAGCAAAAGATGATTGTTGTGGCTACTATGGTCCTTCACAATTATATCCGTGAACATGGAGGTGAAGACATTGACTTTGATCGGTTTGATCGTGATCCTAATTACATACCTACTATCCCGGAAAGGTATAACAAATATGCAGTTTCTCCCTTGGCGTCGGACGGGTCTACTTCGAATGCCAATGCTCCAACTATGGATGTATTTCGTGATGAGTTGGCCACCGCTCTTTCTCTTGCTTGGAACTAGTTAATATTGGTGTGGTTAAATTTGTAATTTCATTTGATGTCACATGAAACAAATTTTAATTTTTATTGGAACAAGTAATGGATCTGTTATCTAGTACGAAAATTTTTTTCCATGTGAAAAAAGAAACATGAGCAGTGCATGAACGGCACAGGTACTGTAGCGCGGTACTGTAGCATGGTACTGTAGCGCGGAACTGTAGCACAGAGCAAAACCTTTGGGCAAAAACGACAATTCCCACTTGTTCCTATAATTTTTGGAGCTGAATTTGGATCCGGTAGCCAAACAGGTACCCAGCTCCCTATTTTTCTGGAGTTGGTGGAGTGGATCTGACAAAAGGTGGAGTTGGTGGAGTGGAGCTATTTTTTTTGGAGCGGAGCAGTCCCAAACAGGCCCTAAAGGAGTTTTCTTTTAGCTAGCTAAAGTTTATCGGGCTAAAGTTTAGCTAGAGGTGTTTGGATCCTCCAGCTAAATAGTAGTTGAAAAGTTATCTGTCTATCCTATCTCTACTCCCACTTTAAATACTTTCCCGAGGAAGGTGGATGGGCGGTTTGGTCTTTTATCACTTGTAGCTGGGTTTAGCTGGGTTCAACTAGCTAAAAGAATCTTTAGCCAGCTAAAATTTAGCTGGATTCTATTTGGATCCATAACAGCTAAATTTATCCAGCTAGCTGGTGGATCCAGACGGGATCTAAGATGACACGAAAATCTTGCTATATCCAGCCTAGCTAGCAGCCTCGGCAAATGAATGAGGCGAATCCCAAATGCCATGTTCATGTCGTGTTCATGCCCTACAACAATCAAACCAAATGCCCTACAACAATCAAACCAAAGGAAGGCCCAGCCGCAACTGGCCTGCCGCGCTGCGGGCCGGCGGCGGCCCAGGGCCCAGCCGTCCTGCTCCCGCTGACAGGTCGGCCCCCGCCGGCGCCCGAAAACCTGGGGGGTTCCCGCCCATGGCCGCTCCCCTTGAAACGCGACCCGACCACACGCCACGGAAACGGTGGTGGGGGGATGGGATGGGGGCGTGGGAGTATAACACTAGTCGTCGCAGGCCCAGTAAAAACTAGTCGGGGTGGCTGCTGCTGCTCTACTCTACTCATCATCAGTAGAGCAGACTAGGAGGGAGGCGGCGGGGAGGAGGGTAGGGGGAGGCAGATGCGGGAGGCCCCCCGCGGGGTCGCCGGACCAGATGGACACGCCGGATAGGCCCCGCGCCGCCGCCGCCGCCGGGTTCGAGGTCCGCATCTCGCGCTGATTTTTAGCTGATTTTCCCCCAAATTATTTTTCTCGGGTTTTATTATTGTTTTCCGAGGGGTTTATGGAATTTCGAGGGGTTTCGAGGTGGGGGATGGAGGAAAGGGGCGGCTCGTGGGTTAGGGATGGTGGCTGGATTGCTTGGGTCGGCGGCTGGATGGGGCGCGGCCGATGCGCCGCTTTCGCTCCACTTTTCGGTCCCGATTGGGCGATTAGGGTTCTGATGCGCCCCCGTCCGCGGCCGTTCCCCGATGTCGGATTCGAGGGCTCCAAGGGGGGGAAGAGCTTTTGGGGGATTTGACCAGCCTTGTCGGACCTTGTACGCGTAGATGGATGGACCAATTGGCTTGTTGATTTGGTGAGTTCTGCGGGGGTGGCTGTCTGTGTTGATTGTCGCCTCGTTTCCGCGAGATTTGACAAGCTTCGGTGCGTGTATTGGTGGGGAATGGAGGGTTTGGTAAGCAGCACCGCAGCACTGGTGCTTAGATCCGGGAATCGCAGCAATGCCTGCTGATTTGACCGATTTGATAGCATTTGCTGCCCTTTCTGCTCGGTGGGAAAGGTGTGTTCTTCAGAGCTTGAGGCTGTTTGTGCCATTGGCTCTGCATTTAGCATGGATGTGAGGGTCTGATAATGCATATTACTAGGCCATGGAAATGATTTGCCTGCCAATTAGGATCTGTTTGTATCAAGCCCCTCGCTTCATTTCCTTCTGGAACTGTTACATGTGCTCAGACCTGCTGCATTGACCAATGCACCACTAGTTGACATTTATTTTTTGATGAAACAACTGGTTTGGCATTTGGTTACCTAAGCTCACTTTAACACTTGTGAAGTTTTGATGAAATGATGATCTGCGGCTTACTTTTTTTTATTACTGGATTTTGCTGCATGCAGGATTCTCCTGTCTTTAATTTCATCAACAATCTCTCGCCTATACCGCCACCTAAACCTTCAGATAGAGCACATAATGTGCAGCTATTCAAGTCGTCGGACTTGGCACCTGTTTCTTCAATCTTTGCCTCACCACATGTCAATCCAGCAAAGGAACCTAAAATTCTTATAAGGTGCGTATACATTGTTTCCTAGCTAATGTCTCCAGTTTTACCTACCTGTCTTTGCTGCCTTATGGTTTGTGTTTCATGTTCACAGGGATGATTCTGTTCAACTTCCTCAAGAATTGCACTCACCTAGCAGTGTCAGGACGCGTGTGGGATCCTCGATCACTTTTAGAATGATCAGATGCAGAGACATTGTGTCAGAGAATTGCAACACCACTTGTCGCCTAAACGAGGCTTCTATTGATTCTTCGGACCATACATCAAACTCTGAAAGTCAATTGCCTCAATCTACACAGAATGGTGTTGGCAGTGTTGAAACTAACAAGGATCAATGTGCTGATGGTAAAACAGACCTTACCATATCCCAGGAGTGTACGGACCTAGAAGGTATGAACCTTGATGAGAGTGGCCCAGACAAAATGGATTCATCACATTCTGGGATTGATCTTCATGAAAACCAGCTATCTGAACAGAATAAGGATGAGCCCGCAGCGTATAATGGGGATTACATGATCACAAATCAACCATGTGGTGATATGCTGACATTAGGTTTGCCATTTGGAACAGAAACACAGTCAGTGAATGATACACAGAAAGCTGAGAACTCCTACCCTGGCAAATCCTTGATGAATGAAGAATCTAGTGACCATTACACCCAAAATTCTGCACATGAGCCTCATCATTACTGGACTGGGGCAGTGGAAGGGGCAGCAGTAAATTATACCCCCCAAGCGCTCCCTGGTGCATTGCAAAGTCAGTTGATGCCATGTAACAAGCTCAATGAGCCCAGAGATTACATGCCAACTGAGCAAAATGTATGTATGCTTATTACCATCTAGTTTTGGACATACTTGCTATTTGCTTTACTAATGCATAGTAACTACGTGCTAATTGGCCTAATTTGAATGCAATGACCCCTGCAATATATTTGTACATATAAGTTACTATGCACTTGAGAACTATATATAGCAGAATGGATCTCTGCAAATCTGTGTTGATTAGCTGTTATTATTTTGCGTCCCCTGTACATTTTATTGCTCTCAATTGCACAATCTTTGCATTCACATTTTAACAACATTGTCATAACTATTCAGTTTTCTTTACTTTATAGTGTTCTCTCTCAGTAAATCTAATTTTGCATAATGGTTTCTTATTTAATATGTGTGTTGATTTTACTGAAGTATCAATTCTTTTTCTCACGGTTGTAAAGATGTTTTCTGCTCTTGCAGGCATTGTCACAGCATTTACGTGGCATGCGTAGGCGCAGCCTTTTCAATGAAAAGGCTGGGGCTAGTAATAAAGGTGTAGATAAAGCTTCAGATCATCATTCTGTAAATTCAACTACCCCCAAATGCAAAACTATTTCTGGTGACATCAACTCAAAGCCTCTGAGAACCCCTCCATGTGCATTGCCTGGTATTGGCTTGCATTTGAATGCCCTTGCTGCAATACCAAAAGAAAAAATAGTCTCCCGGGACATCCACTCTACTATAAATGAATCCAGTAGCTTGCCATGCCCTGCCGGATCTTCTCCACTGCCTTATGAACAAAACATTATAAATGACGATTTTGCTCAAACAACCGATATTGTGAGTGCTGAACCTTCTAGTCAGGGTAGTCCCAAGAAGAAAAGGTACTATGTCTATGCCCATCATTTAGGCCAACAGCATTGTTTCATTGGAAAATTCATGAAATATAATAGTATTTTGCAGGCACAAGTTTGATAATGGTGATGGCACTTCATGCAAGCGTTGTAGCTGTAAGAAGTCAAAATGCTTGAAACTGTAAGGTTCCTTGCATCTTTTATAAATTTATCCCCACCTATTGCATGTGACAAGATTGATGAATAAGTGAAATGAGTTTGAATATTGGTTCCTTTGAGTTATCAATATATGTTAAAGGTGCTGGTCTTTATTAGTAATTCTGGTTTGGATTAAATGATTGATTATTAATCTATTCATGTTTTTTATTGACGAAGATGTAGGTGTATCTGTCACTAACCCACTATTATTGCTTTAAGAGCTTTTAAGCTTTGGGTAGAATGTTAAACAAATAATAACAATAGGGCCTTTTCAAGTTGGGGTAGGCTATGGATGAGATCCAACAGGAGCCTGTTCTGAACTGGTTGCAATGCTTTGACTCTTTTGAAGGGACTTGTTCTATTCCTGACAAATCACACTGATAGATTATCTTCTGTTACGATGATTTTTTTGCGTAATTCTCATGCAGTTACTGTGAGTGTTTTGCGGCTGGAGTATATTGTTCTGAACCTTGTACATGCCAAGGCTGTCTAAATAACGAGATCCATATGGAAACAGTTCTGTCTACTCGACAGCAGATTGAATCTCGCAATCCATTAGCATTTGCTCCTAAAGTAATTCACACTTCTGAGCCTGGCCTGGAATTAGGGGTAAGAGCCACTACCTTTATTGTTTATTGTACTTAGTTACTCCCTCCGTCCCAAATTATAGGTCATTTTGGCTTTTCTAGACATAGCGTACATCTAGATGCGTAGCGAAAGCTATGTATTAGAAAAGTCAAAACGACCTATAATTTGGGACGGAGTGAGTACTTCCTTTCTCCTCTGTTGCTAATATCATTACCTTCAATATTGTAGGACTTTAACAACAAAACTCCTGCTTCAGCTCGTCATAAAAGAGGGTGCAATTGCAAGAAGTCATCGTGTCTAAAGAAATACTGTGAATGTTTTCAGGTTCCAATTCCTACCATGATTTAGTACTCCTTTTCTTTTTGGCCCCTTTGTATCTGTCTTATTGTTACTCTTCGTCAAGGGTGGTGTGGGATGCTCCATAAGTTGCAGATGCGAGGGCTGCAAGAATGCTTTTGGAAGAAGGGAGGGTGAGTCAAATCCATCTTCATGACTTTCTTTTCTTAAAAAAAAAGCTGCAACATCAACCTGCATGCTCTAAGATCGTAGTTGCATCTATGCTGTCTTATTCAATCTACAAATTACAAAAGCAGCTACCAGATCTTCCAATCATAGAACTAGCAATAGCTTCACATAAAAACCAATACTCATTGAATTTTTCTGTGACCTCATGTTTGACCTTTCAACTTGAAAAATGTAATACAATCTATTCCCTCTATTAGTTACCTATTAAGAGAAAGCAAAAAAAAAAAAACCTATGCACCTATTAAAGAGTTTGTCTCCTACATCACCTCAGTGACCATTCCTATTGGTAGTCTGGTTATGCTGCTTCACAATTTGGAGCTGTGGCCTTTGTCTGCTCTTCAAGATAACTAAGTTCTGCTGGGAATGGTCACATAACACTTTCAAACAAAGTCATCAATAGTGGTGCTCTGATTATTGTAATAGTGTGCTTCTGTATTATTTCAACAAAAACTCCACTACCAAGTAAACATTTCGCAAGATTAGCTTGGGTTCTAATGGTATTTTGCTTGTTTCAAGCAAGATGCTTGCATTTAGCTATATAGAACATTTCAATACTTGGACTCTAAAAGGGTGCACTAGTGGCACATAGAACATTGAGTAAGCAAATAATAATCACTGTACTTGATCCAGACTTTTGGTTATTATATGAAGTTAAAGACTGGCTAGCTTAGCTTTTTCAATTCTTGTTTCAGTAACTGTGTCCTACATTTTGCTACACATAAAAGCTACTGTTTTTCTAAGGCCTTTTTTTAACCTGATTCAAGGGGTTGCTGCGTTAAGCATAGAGGAGCCTAAGCAGGCATCAGAAGAAAGCAATGCTTGTGTGAAAGAAGAAAAATGTGAAATCGATAAACAACTTGTTATCTACCAAGCTACTGACCTTGCTGCTGCGGAGAATTTACTGACAACACCTTCGATGGTGGAGTGCAGGTTTGTATGTCAGTTATCATGCATTTTTGCACATCTGTTGCTCGAATCTTACCTCTTATGCAGAACACTCAGTTTAAGGCATTTTCTCTTACCAGGCCCTTGGCTTGTCTTCCACCCCCAAGCTCCAAGAAACCAAGCTCCAAGAAGCCAAGATCCTCAGCGAAATCTGGAAATCCTTCTCGGCTGTGCAATTCTCAAGCTCCTCTGAAGACCGATATTCTGCTCGCCCAATTCGGAAACTACGCAGAAATGGTTCTTGGCGATAGCACAACAGATACCCTAAAAGGGAATTCATCTCCTCAAACTTCTGTCAAGGTTGTGTCTCCTAATAAGAAGCGAGTCTCCCCCCCACGGATGGGTACTGGACTGTCTCCAATCTGTAAGAGTGGCAGGAAGCTGATTCTCAAGTCCATACCTTCTTTTCCTTCCCTTGGTGGTGACTTCAACAATGAGGATTCAAAGAGCAAGGCACCAGCACCTTGAAAATTCGTCATCTTTTGGCACTTGTGGTAAACCTTCTGGTTCTTGTTTTTCATATGAGGACAACCTTTGCTTCTTGTTTTCCTTTTGCGGTTGAGATGTTAATCCTTTCCCAATCTCAACTCGCCTAATTTTTCTCTTGCTATACAGGCTCATCCTGTCGGTTCCTGAGATCACTTTCCTGCCGACTGCATCAGGACTGTTTCTGTCATACTCTAGAAGTTGATAACAACCAAGCAAATTGCGTTTCTCCCATTCTGTTCAGAGCTTGATCAACCATTTTTACGTACTGTTGAATAATCCACTGCCTGCTGTCCACCTGTGGCATTTGGTCTGCTGGTAAATTATGTCGAGGCCCCGATGCCTACCGCTGTCTGTCTGTATAATTTCATGTTATTTATGTTCCAGAGACCCAACACTATTTAAGACTTTATCTACCTGGGATCAAATTGTGAGACTTTCATGTTCCTAATGAACAGACTGTTAAAGACTTATGTATCTGAGACTGGAACAAGAACTCTCGATGCTTGATCTCCTGTTTTTCTGTCAGCGAGCTTGATCTGATTACTATAGTTTCTATTTCCAGCTCAGGCCTATGACATTGTAGTTTCCATTTCCAGCTAGAATTTGATGCTATTCGTAGCACGGCACGTCCGAATGCGATAGTACCTATGGACCAAGGTCACTCGTCGATGTTGACATGCACCTTGACGGATATTTTCATGCACGTTCACCCGATCAGAGACTCAAGATGAATCATGTACCTTTTCTTTTTGTTTCCTACGCTTTTTGTTTGGTTTTCCGTAGAATGTTAATGTGAGCATATTAATGTGAAATCTCTTTTAGATTGCACGATCCAGAGCATGTTAATGTGAAATCTAAGAAAACCACCCAACACCAAAGGCAAAGAGATAATGCTAATGTTTTTTTTCATGCTCTGCCATTTATTTCTTGGTTTAGGATATGTTATTTGTCCACACCAATTTACTACAGTATCTATCCTCCTAGTGGTACTCCCTCCGTCCTATGAAGAGCGCAATTCTAATTTTTCTAGGATAGATTAGTGATGGCGTGAAAAGATTTTAATGTCCTTATTTGTTGGCCGCATACAGTAAGTTTGAACATGCAAATCAAATCTGACAAGGTAGGTAGTTATTGCACTCTTTTGTAGGATTTTTTTTAAAAACTAGAATTATATTTTTCATGGGGCGGAGGGAGTAACTCCCAGGAACTTCAGCGCAGGATTTGGAAATTGAGTTAATAATAATTTATTACCAATCACACGCTGCCAAAAAAGAAAAAGGCACCCACTTTTTTTTTTTTGAAACTAAAAGGCACCCACTTTATGTGTGTGCTAATCACGTTTTATGACCGGAAAGCCCAGGTCGAAACGGAAGGAAGCCAAACCGGATCCAAGGAGGAACCCGCCGATCTGAGCCGTCCAGCTGCCGCGCACGAATCGTAAACCCCATTTCACCAGCCGGCACCTCGCCTCGTGCCCTTCCCCCCCTCCTTCCTCCCGGGCTCCACACCTCTCGCGCTCGCCTTCGCTTCGTCGCCACGGCGAGCCCCACGCCGCCCCAGCCGCCGATCGGGGCGCCGGCGCCGGCGCCCGATCCGATGGACGCGGAGGAGGAGCCCCCGAAGGCCCCGCAGCCGGAGCCCGCCGGATCGGAGCCCGACGATGCCCGCAGCACGCCTCCTCCTGCCCCTCCCCCGCCTCCACCGCCCGCTCCCACTCCAGCCCCCGCCCCGGTTGTTCCAGCCCCGGCCGCCGAAGCCGCTGCTGCGCCCCCCGCCCCCGTCTCCGCGGCCGTGTCCCCGCCTCCGGCTGCTGCGGCGGAGGCGAACGGCAACTCCGACAGGAAGAAGAAGTCCGTCCGCCTCCTCTTCCCTTTTCCCTTTTCTGCAAAAGTTTCGGTCGCGCGTCCAATTTCCTCTTTCGGTTCGTTGCGTGCGGTTCGCGCCTGGTGCTTACTTTTCTGTTTTGTCTCTTTGTTGTGTGGATCAGGAGGAAAACGGAGGATGGGGAGGGGTGCAAGACGTGCAGCTGCAAGAAGTCCAAGTGCCTCAAGCTGTAAGTTTTCTCGTTCCTTCCGGGAATGCAGTCTTCTCCATTCCTTCATCACAGCAAACGGATGTTTCACTGTGGAATGAGAGAACAAGTTTCATTTTCGCCTTTTAGTCCAACCTCTCATCGTCTGTGATCGCTTACGATGTCTTTACCATTTTGAAATAGGTGCTTATTTTGTTTGCTGTAGCTAACGAATCTGTGTTGCTTTAGGTAGGTTTAGATCTTACTGTCTTATGTTTCAAATGTATGGTGGTAAAAAAACATTTTTTTTGTCAATTTCACAGTACCTAAATATCAAAATGGTGCAGCTTTATTCAGCATGCTGAGCAGTTTTGAATTTACCAATGCTGCCAAGCAGTTTTGAATTTACCAATGCTTCTCTTTTTATTATAGTCTACGGTGCCGAGGTTTCTGGTGTAATGACTTGCCTGTTAGTGCCATGTAATTCTGTGTACCACTCGTCCTTTGGAGGGAGCTGAGTTTGGGGAAGGGGGTTTACATGAATGGTGATAAGGGTGATCATTGAACAAACTAGGTTGGTTTATGCACAAACCTGTGGGTGCCAAGTGCATACCATCTCCTGCACAAACACACACCCAAGCACATGTGTGTACCTAGCTTGTTTTTCCTTTTGTTACTGAATTTAAGTTTTCTTTTGTGTGTATAATCATCTTTTGCATTATGCTGTAACAGTTACTGTGTGTGCTTTGCTTCTGGGTCACATTGTACTGAATCATGTGGATGCGAACCTTGTCTTAACAAGCCAATGCAAGGGGCTCCAAGGACTGCACTAGTTTTACCTCTGAAACCTGTCCAAACATTGGAGACTGGTCAAGATTCAATGGTATGAATTTCTTATTACATGAGGTTATCTATGTCTATTGATACACTCTTCCTTTCTTTCTTTGGTGATCCTGCTATTTACTGTCTTCAGGAACAACTTATAAGATCCCCTATGGATCTTATTAGAAGAAAATGCACCTGCAAGAAGTCAGGCTGCCTAAAGAAGTACTGTGACTGCTTCCAGGTTCCATATTCAGCTTTATCCTGTCAAATTTCATTTTCATAATGTGTGTCATTTCATGATTATGAAAACATTTCTTTTTTAACTGAAGGGAGGGGCAGGATGCTCCATCAACTGTAAATGTGAAGATTGTAGAAATCCGTTTGGGAGAAAAGGTAATACAATTAAGGAGCTGAACAGATGAGCTAGATTGCATGATATTAGAGTAGAGTTACTTTCTATCAGATGTGCATGGTTTAACTCAGTTGTTTGGTACCTTAGATTGCACAAGTTTTTCCCTTAACTGCCAACTGGATAGGTTATTTGCAGTGACTGTTGTGATCTTCATTGCCTGACTATCTTTCAAGTAGAGGAGCTGCCAAATATTTTTCATGTTGTAGCATTCTCAGGAACATTTTTTTTTCTTTTACAATGTGAGACTGAATGCCATATCTCTGAATTTTTTGTTGTCTTTTATTAGTAGTGTTGGGAATTCTGCTTCTGCACAGATAGAATCAGTTTAGACAGCTGCTGAAGTTCGTGCCATAGCTATGTTTTCATTTTTGTGATTTGCCTGCTGCATTGCATCAATGATTTGGGACAGCTGGATATAGATTCTTCTGAATTCCCAGCACATCCCTCTTATTCCTATCTGTAGGGACGTACAAACAAACTGCTATACCAGAATTTATATCCTAGAACCATCAATACAATTTAGTTATAAAAACCAACCACCATACGTTTCTCATCTAAGCAATATGGCTTTAACTTTACTATGGTGCCATTCTAACAACGGGGACTGCCAACCTCATTGACTATGTCCCTTTTGGCACAGCCTCATCTTCAATAATTCTTGGAGCTGGGGCTCCATTCTAAAATATATGTTTAGACCACCTTTTTTTTTAAAAAAATCTACAAGTCTAGATCTGACAGAGTTAAACCACTTTGTCACCTTATTTTTCATGTTTTAAAGACAAAACGACTCCCTTTTTCCTTTTTTAGAATATAATATCTTGTTGATATGTTAGTTTAACAACTTTTTATTAACACATAATACTAATGGCATTTATGAAGTAATATGGATCTCTATAGCAATACAGTTTCTATGTAGCAGTTATGGTAAAGGATTGATGCTCAAGGTTAGGAAGTTTGACTATATTTCTCGCTAAGCTGTTTTAGAAAAAAAAATGGAGTAACACATCAACACTTGTATGTTGATGGAGGTGCCTATCTAATTATAGGGCAGGTGTGCACAGTAAATTCTTAAGTATTGATTTGTCATAAACTGAATGCACTTGAGATCTCTTCATTTTGCTTGGGAAATATGAAGTCATAGTTAGAACCCATAATCTTCAAATTGAATGAAGAGGCAATTGCCAACTGGAATGAAAACTATCACACTTAAGTTATTGCCATTGAAGCACTTGACTTAATCAGCCCTAGGTATGGTTGTACACTTCAATCATCTATCTGTAAATTCTTGTCACCCTGTTTTTACCAAAGCATGAAGATGAGGATGCCATTGTTTGGATAAATTTTGATAAAAGATGTTGTTTAATAACAATTATGAGCACAAAGAAATGAGTTAATACATGGAGTCTGTAGGTGTTTGGAAAGTCCACCCCAAACATGAGGATGTGATAAGAATTTGTGAACAAATATAGTGACCAATAGTTGTCAATGGGGTCTGTATTTGCCAATGTAGTATATAAATTGGATTATTGTGAAAGTGTGAATCAGCAAATATCCTAGTCCTAAGATATACCAACCATTTCAACTGTTGTGAAATCTCGTATTAGAACTTTTTCAACAACTAAGCATAAGTCTGGAAGAGGGAGGCACTCAACTTTGGAAAAGAAGAGTGAAGTAGGTGCACATCATGTTAACGCTAGGTGACCGTCCCTGCTGTGCCTAACTCCTGTTGGTCCTATCCCGTGGTCGCCTGCCTTTCTCTGGCTCAAGTTCGTCATAACTCTTCTAGCATGGTTCTGCCATGGCCTCTTTGGCCCGATTCCGCTGTTGCCTAACCATCACCGCTGCCCTCTGAGCAGTGCCTATCTATCTCCTTCTGGAGGACATTAGGATTTTGGGATGCTTCTTGGTTCTGCTGTGTTCTGCTTCTTTACTTCAGTGCCTAAGTGCTAACTGCAAGGTGTTAATGTATGCCTTGCTAAGTGTGGTAACTTAAGTAATACTTGTGTGCCCTAGGTTCCTAGCTGATGCTAGGTGACAAGTGTTATTTGGCATTATGGCATTGCCTAGAAAACTTAAGACGTGTTAATATTTGGCATAATGGCAATGTGTAGAAAACTAATGTTAGTAATGTATGACAGACTAGTACAGGACAGTAGGTCGAAGTGTTAGCATATGGCACTACTCAGTGCAAGTTGATATGATACACTACTAGAAGTGCTTCTATGAGGTTTTTTTTACATTGCTACTGAGAGAGTAGAGGATTTACTCTGATTTATAATGCTGTTATGTTTGGTTCTCCTAGTTTCTTTCTGTACAAGGTATATTTATTTGGTTTCATATCGTATAAGGTATTATTTATCATTTATATTTCCATCACCTAACTCACCGATGCCTAGTTGACTTAATTCTAGTGCTGACCCACCAGAGTGCCATGATAACACAGAACTAGAGACTCTGTAATGTCAGTATGGTAATTAAGTAATAGTGCAAATATAGGCTACCAAAGAAACACTTTTGTATTATGGTGCGCTAAAGAATGAACTGATATAACATTTTGGTGGCCTCCAGAATAGCTTGTTTTATTTTGTTGTTTAGGAGTACCTAAAGGTTAACCTGATATGTTATATTGTTTTGTTTGGCTTCCAGAATAGCTTGCATCATAAGTTTTCATTTTGATGAAGAACAATGTGTTGGATATTTTTTCGATGATGGCTTGCTTGCCATTTGGTTACCCAATGGGATAAGCTCATAAGCTGATATGATTTTAAGCTGCTGTTTTACCTGTTCCCAGACTAACATATTTTATCCTCTTTCTTATCCTCCAGTTGGCGTTATTTTGGATGGTAAAAGTGCTCTTGCTGCGCCTGTACTGAATGAAAGAAATGGGGCAGAAGTTGACTCGAGTGATGACGAAGATGATTATTACATGAATCGACAGCTCTCACCAATCCCTCCATCTCCAGTATCCAGGGAGTCTTCATTCCAACAGGAGACACTAGTCGGTGTCGAAGTCCAGACCATGAACGGGCACCTCTACCCAAAACCACTGACTCAAGTGCGGCCTGAGCCGCCATCCTGGCAGCTCTCCAGGAGACCAGTTGAGGAAGCGCGTGGAGAACAATGGCGCTTCTCGAGGAGGCCCAGTGAGGATGGAACCTCTGATGCCATGGAAGCACATGCAATGGCCCAGAGGGACAACAAGAAGCCGGAGATCCATGTGGACAGGTTCAGCATCCCGCGGTGCATCGAGGTGATGAGTGCCATGGCAGACCTCTCACCAATTGAGAAGTCGCTGGCGCCCGACGTCTTCTTGGACCCGAGCAACCGGGAGATCTTCCTCTCACTGAGTGTAGATATTAGGCCCATATGGCTGAGGCGCAAGATGAAGAGCCTCGTTTAGCTAGAGATAGCGTGAGAAATTTTCGTCGGCTTATACCTTAATAAACCTGTGATATACTGCTGTAGATATGGATGGCTTGATGATGAGTTATGAACTGATGTATGTACCTGGCGCTAAGTTATGGTGCATGTTGCCACGTTATATTTGGAGCCCAGCCTATTATTAGAATTAGCAGTAAGTTGATTATGATCTTTGGCTAGAAAAACCAGCAGTTCTGAATTCTCTGATAGTGCAGCAGCTGCCTCATTTGCTTTCAAGGTGGTCTTTTCTGCTCCCTTTCTGGAGCAATCGACAGCTGTTCCTGGAATGCGAGAAGTCCACAAGTCTGTCTGTTGCTGACTTGCTGTTCTCACTTGGCCAATGGTCAGAGTAGGAATGCTATTGACCTATTGTACATCCATGTTATGTGATACTGTCAATGACTGATGAGCTCAGGTTCATGGAACCCTGGTTGCAAGCCACATCACATCATGGATGCATGAATTCTTCATCCCATGAGGTGATGTTGCCTGGTGACAACGATGTGCCCTGTGTCTCCTGAACAGTTGCACCAGCGTGCTGTGCAGATGCAAACAGCTCAGGAGACGGCAACAACACCAGAGACAGGTGTGTTATGCGTACCAATCAGGCTAGGCTTGGCCAGGAACCAAACCACACCAACCATATGCATGTCCTTGGCCCAAAGAGACAAACCTGGGAGCATGTGAGCCATGGGCGCCACCGGGCAGCCCCAGATGGGGCGCCGGCCAGCCTGCCGCACCAACCACGTCGGCGAACTGATTGACCGGCGGCGCCCATGGATGATGGACCACACTCCACACGGCGGCCATCGGAAATCAGCAGGATGGGATAATGGATGATGAGCCAAGACTCCAAGAGGTCAAGATGGCTTCATGTATCTCCTGTGATCAGTCATAAATGGGTTTTGGTCATCTGGGAAGCATTTCGGTGCTGTGTTTCCCTGCTACATTTGATGTTTTATACTACTTGCACACAATCACCACAACTCTAAACACTACATTAAACTAAGAATCAAAGTTTAGCCTTCGGAACCTTGCCGAGTCAAACCACGCCTAATAATTTGGAATGGAGAGAGTAACATCATCGTATATATATGCATGGAACAAGTTTGAGTCTTTGCCTACCTCATTGAACCACAAATATTTTATCTTAGAAAGCACTCAACAGATATATTGCATCTTGTTAAATGACAAAAGGATTTGAAATACACTCGTTTTAATGGCTCTGCCTATCATTGGCGTTGATATGATCTCGTGGCAATTCAAATGGCAACATTCAAAACATTTTGCTTCATATCATAAACATTGCGTGACAAAATAGGGGCTCTTCTTCCCGAATCCTTTCAGCAGAATAATCATATGACCTGACTGTCCAACGAATTCCTTTTCATAAAAATTTGGAGCGCACTGATGGGCGACGACTTGACGTGGTACAGTGCAGCTGACAGGAACTTGTGTCGCCAAAGGGTGCACCCCTCTGTGTTCTGTGCCGACATTCCGATTTGGAGGACCAGAAGGCAAGATCATCTTAGGGCCTTTTCTCTTTTTCTTGTTTTTCAAATAGCAATTCGGTTCAACATGGTACAATTTTGAGGAAAAGTTAAGGCGATTATATATGCACTAGATTTTGTACAAATAAAAATAAAGCTTTGCGTGAGTGCTATTACAGGTTTCAAAGGTGGCGGATGCTTGGAAAAGGGAAAATAGAGGCAGGGTTTTCAGGGTGTAGAATTGCAGGTTTGTGGGTGAGGCATTCAAAAGGCATGCGTGTTTGTTGTCCCAGAAAATTTGTACTCTGCATGTACTATGTACGTGCTACTTTTTTCAATTCTTGTACGCCCTTAATGTTATTTATAAGATGTTTTAGTTACCAACTGAAATTGTCTAAGCTTGCTTTAGGTAGAATTAGGAGCATGTTCTACTAGGAGCTATGAGTTGCAAATACTAAAAAAAAAATCATGGGATGTCAAATAACAGTCGACTTAGAAAACTGTTTGTTTTAGTGAAATTCATCTTTCCTAATCCTGTTTTCACCAGCCAGATGTCTGTCCCACAGGCAGAGAAGCTTTCGTCGTCGAAGTGGGCGGAACAGGTGGGTCCCTGGTCCCACAGATCATATGAAATGAAGCCCAGTGGGCCCGCAACGTGGCTGGACTGTTGGGCAGCGTGTGGCCCACCTGGCCATGGAAAGAAGAGGAGAAGTGGCGTTCTCGGCCGGCTTGTGTGGCCCGCAGACGCAGGCACACCCATCGTCATCATTGTGGCTTGCTCCCTTGGCTCCTTTTCCACCCGTCCATGATTCCCAACCTTTCCACTGCATCTTCAGTTCTCCATGCTGCATCTTCACCAATAATCCATGCCTTTTTTTCTCCTATTTTTTTCATTTACAAATCATACGTGTGTGTGTGTGTGTGTGCAAGAAAATATAGATGGATGGAACCTAGCTTAGGTTGTCCTGGTGTTTGATGAAATTTAAGTGTAGCTAAGCTCCAAAAAAATGAAACGAATCGGTTTAAACAATGTTTAAGCTCTGCATGTATTAGGACTAAGTATAAGCGATTTCGTTGGTACGCTGCATCTTCATTGTACGTTGCAACATACTTGTAAGAATTTGTACGTGCAACTTGTGGAGCACGAGGCTGCAAGAAGTTGTTGCCATGTTTAGTCAAACTTGTCTACATGACTACATAGGACATGGTAAACCTATGGCCAGAACCAAAGTTTTCATCGTCTCTATTAGGTCAAACGTAGCATTCCTACAGTGAGCAGACGACGACTACAGTACACGTACGTTTGGAAACCTCTCCTACGGTGCCTTTTCATGTGCCCGGAAAAGGTGTTTGGGTCCGCGAGATACCGGAGGAGATCACAAGGCCGGGCACGCTAAAGATGAGCAAGATCGTCGATCGATCAGTGTGGCTGGCGAGACCGATGAAACAATATAAATGGAAGATCCATCTCGCTTTCTGTTGCTTGCTCTCGCATCACACATGGACGCACTGATTGCGAGCATGCTTGACACTATTGTAAAGCTCCGGCCATATCACCCAAAAAAGGCTTGCATATTCGCGACATGTTGCACGCCTAACTCCGGTCGGCTCAAGTCGATGAACACGTACTTGCTTGCACTTGCAGTACTGTATGTAGGTTCTTGGTCACCTTTTCATCTAGAAAGGGAAAACCTAATAGCTCATATAGTAGTGACCTATACGCGAGCGATGATTGGATTGGATTAGGTGAAATCTTTCTAAATTCAAACCACACCTATCCATTGCGATTATTTATCTTCAAATCCAAACTAAAACTATGTCTCGATCGTAAAGTGAGATGAGAGAAATGGATGCATGCATGCATTTGGTAGCACATTCCAAGGGGAAGGGAACAAGGTTCATATTGCATTGTTTCACCATGCACCCAACCTAACCACATGCATGCTGCATTCGTCGTCGTCCAATCATCCGGACATGGGTACGTACTACAGCCAATGAGCCATGGATTCGTTTGGCGTACAGCTCAAGCGAAATTCAGGACGGGTAAAACTAGTCATGTCGCCGTCGTCCCATCGAATCGCCCAATAATTCGGCATCAGATAGGATATCAGAGAGGAGCAAGCGAGGTCAAACGGATCCAACAAAAAATACGGCTTCGATCACGGTCAGCTAGGGTTAGTACAACTTCAACTCTTCACGCACGCATGCTGCTTGCTTGGAATGGTTGTGAGATACGCAGTTTCTTCATCGATCGTGCACGTCGACACACTGGCCTTTGGAAGATTATTGCTGGAGGAGGAGGTCTAGCGGTCAATCCACCATTGTTCATTAAAATTTTTTAATTGAGCTTTTAGAAATTTTTTATTAATTTAAAAGACTTGCAAAAATAGTTAGTATCAATTAAACGTACATACACGTAATTGTAAAAATAGGGCATGTCGGTCACCTGATAGCTAACTAGGGACCTATCAATCATCCAACGGATGAACAACCCTTCCAGCGGTTGGAAACCGCTATATGCCCGTGGAATCGATCCTATAAATTCGCAGATCGGATGTCCTACAAATGATATTTAAAAAGTCATAATTTTTCATATAATTTCAGACGAAGATGACACCTATAGCTATGTAGTTGAACACCTTTTCATTTGAAGCTGTTTAGATGCACAAAAGTGGCTAGACGACCGATTAAGAAAAACTAGATCATGCTACGTAAATATTTCCAAATAATATTTCTGGACATTCAAATAGATACATGCTAGGTAAATTGAGCTGGTTTGAGTTTTGTTATACACTAAGCTAGCTCGCGATTTCCATTAATTGTACATGATTTTTGTATAAATTGACTTGGTATTTGTAAACTCTGGCTATTAAAGGTTTGAAGAAGGAAAAGTTTGGTGTCTCATTAAAGTTCCGGGATGCATGAGAGAGAGTTCCAGGGATCCCCTGCTGAACAACAACAGCTATGCATCAATGATAGTTGGAGCAAGGGGGTCCTCTTCAGTGTATGTGTATCCATTAATATCAGTGTGGGGGCTGCATACACTCTGACTCATCTTCTCCGTTGTACTTGCAAACTTGCACATGCTTCTATTCCCCACTAATGCCTTCACTTTATATTAGCATAATATATTTTTATCACCACATGAGATTATTTCTACCATTTATTTGTGTCAATAACACGGTGCAAATTTTACAAAAATGTAAAAGAGGCCAATCAACAAGGTTAGACTGCATAGAGTGTCAAATCTGACATAAGTTAGACTTTATTTGGACCAATCAACAAGGATCGAAATGGTCTCATATGATGATCTGTGATAGAGGCCTGCGTACGGACAAACTTGCATAGAGTGTCAAATGCAAGTGACCAAACAAGGCTACTGGGTGCCCATAAGCCTGTGAAGTTGCTTTCAAAAAAGGTAAATGTTTGGATTTTGACAGTGCACCGAATTGAAGAAAGAACGCTAGCGGCTAGCTAGCTCTTGGCAACAAGGTCAAGCCGACAGTCCCCATTCCAAGCAATCTTTACCTCACTTTTTGTCCCCAAGTTAAAAGTCATGGTGTAGGCTTTCCATAGCAATTTACGTCATAATTTTAAATGAGATAATTAAATTAAATCTAGCATTGTTCATAAATGAAGAATACTACAGGAAAACTTGCTTTTTCCCCCCTATTGTAGCGATATTTTCCCTTGAGACTTACCAACTTAATTACCATTCACTCATTACCATCTGTTATGTATGTTTTTTTTAACCACAATGTTACCTATACACTCATCATATCATATCCAATTTGCACTAATATACTAAAATTTTGTTCGCGCTTTTGAGATTGCATAGACTTAAAGTACCATGATCCGCACGATCAATATTTAGCAAAGAATATCCCTTTTTTTCTTTAGCTTTTTACAAAGGTAGCGAACGAAAACCAATTATTGTAAAAGTTTTCTTGCGAGGAACTATTAAAAAACGTGCTCCTCATAATAATCCACTAGCCTACAATGTGTACCATCCGAACGATATTTAATAAACATAGAATCTGGCAACAGTGTCTCTGTCATGCTCATGTTTTGAACCTCGACTCACCAGTGTGTCCATGGCATGTGCTTATTTGAGCGAGCCTGGAGGCATCCATAATCTTCCTGTCAACTCAGCTGTCATTTAGTATATATTTGCATGTAGATAATATCTTAGCAGGAGAAGAAAGAAAAAAGAAGACAATATATTTGAAGTTGGGAGTCAAATGTGTGTCCATGTCCATAATGAACTTCAGGCAGCTCAGCTGGTAAGGTTCGTAAACTGAAACAATTGTGTTGTGACCATTTACCCCTTGAGAAAAAAACTGTTAGGTCTTGGGGATCTGCGAGAGCCAAATGAGGTAATCTGTACATGTAGAATGTAGGCAGGTAGGAACGGTGATCTTGGTATGTGAGAGTAGTACACTACAGAAAGTCACCAGATGCACAGATGAGTTGACAATATTCCTTGAGAATATTCACTGGTCATCACCGGCTGAGCATTACGCTGCCCAGTGATGCTCTGTTCAATTAACAATCATGTTAGCAGTGTGGTTGGAGTCTGTCCTAGGGGGTTATAGAATAGAAGAAGCTGCAAATTTTTTTTGCAGCCTACAAGCTGCCTTTTTTGATGGAAAAAATAAAAGGATAATGTAAAGGCAGACAGCAACCATCAACTGTGGCTCCAAGTGAGCATAAAAGAAGACAAACGACAGCACGACCCATGTACTGGAAATCTGCAATGAAACTGGGTGTGCCTGCTTGTATCCTTAAACTATTCATCAGTGGGCACACAGGCTTCTCTACCCTGCATCCTCCTGGTTCCTAGCCATCATCATCCTGACTCCACTGGTGCACATGCTTAACACAACAAATGCTTGCTTTAAACAATGATTAGAGTTGGTGGTTTGGTGCACAATACTTTCCCCACACACACAGTGACTAACTACAGGCTGTAAATTACTATTTGTGTGCATACATGTGATCTACATTCATGACTCATGGATATGCAGGTGTCAATGTAGAATGTAGATATACTCTCTTTACACTTTGGAGTCATTCAGGTGATTGTGAAGCTACATGTTCTTTTCCTCTTTGAGTAACACAAGACTACAACTGTGATCATAAGTCTTTTTTTTACTTGTCTTAATTTTGATGAAAATTCACTAGTGTTAAAGGCATTTTAGCCCTACTAGAAATAACAAATTTATTTTTGCTAGGTAACAAACTGATATTTTTTCCTATGCATACCTCAAACAATAACTTGTTTGTTAACGTCAGAAAAAAGTAATTGTTTTAATAAAGTAGATCATGGTGCACACAGGTCAAAGGAGATGAGCATCTGATGATAAAAAAAGTTTCTGGCTGTAACGTTGTAAGGGTGCGTTTGGCAGAGTTGCTAGAGCTCTGCCAAATAATTTTTTTAAGAGAAGTAATTCTCTGCTGATTCTGTGGAGTGATTTTCTGAAATGAACTAGGAGGTTGGAAGCTGAAAAGAAGTAATTCTCCGTGAAGCTGCTTTACCGTTTCATTTTGAGTGTTTCCTCCTTATCGTCTCCGAGGAAACAACCGAAGCAGTCAAAGAGCAAATCCCAACGTTAACAAATCGCAACAGACACTCACGCTAGTTCTTCCATATAAGAGTAAACCTCAACGGTAAAATAATATTCACAGTGACAGAGTAATTTCTCAGCCCAGGCCCACACACACCATGCTGACCAGTCGCGCAAGCACAGCACAAAAAGAAGAAAATTTAGAGAGAGAAAAATATTCCTCCAGAATTTATTTGTGTCTGATGCACCATTACTGTGGTACTGTCATTGTCCCTGCACATATCCCATCCAGAACAGTAAAAAAGTGAAAGTAACAAAGTGAAAATCCTGTGGCCAAACAAAGTTAACCCCACTGTGATATCACACACACTGTTACTGTTCTTTGCAGAACAAAGTACTCTGCTCCCCAAAAAAAATTGCACTGTCAAACTGATGTGCCTTAATCTTTGTCCTTTACTTTTCCTATAATAAATATAATTAAATAAACAATTAATACCCCCATCACTCCTCACCCCTTCCCCCACACACTGCATCCCATGATTGCAGCTGCTCTCCATCTCTCTCTCTCTGAGCCCAGGAGTGAGAACCCTCCCTTCCTCCCTCTCCTCCTCTGTTCGTGATGGTGGCGTTAATGTGGTGGTGAGAGTGATGATGGCGGCCTAGGGCTAGTGTGGGATGAGGAGCAGCTGCAGCTGGATCTCTTTCTTGGGGCTGCTGCAGCTGACCAAGATCTTCCTTCCTCTGACCTCCATGGTAAGTGCCTTTCTTCTTCTTCGATTTGGGTCTCGTTATTTAGGCAATGCTAGGCTGTATCGCAAGAATCCCCATCCGGGCTGGAAAAAGCTTGCCATTCCTTCCGTTTTCTGCCCGCGCGTTCGGCGATTTCGTGTATCTTGGGCATGGAAAGATGCCATCTTCCCGTTGTTCGTGTGCGTGTTCCGCTATTGTTAGCCTTCCTGGCCACTTTCTTCTCGTGTTCCTCGTGGCCATTTGCCAGGGCTGCGTATCAATCTCTGCCAAAATAGTCTCTTTTTGGTAGTGGCAGTATTTGTTCGGCGTTGGCCCTTGGTTTTCCGGCCATGGATTTGGGTTTGCCCACTGGTTCTTCAGGGAAATGGGGAATGCTTCTCTTGATGCCGTTCTTCTGACGCCAAGATTTTGCTTTCCGTTAACGGCGGAAGCGCGACGAGTCCGTCCTGCTTTTTTGGTAATTTCTGGACCCAATTTCGCCCCACTTTTCACTGCAGAGATTACGCTAGGAAATGCGGCGAGATTTCTCCCTTTCCTTCCACGGTTCTTGCGTTCATATTCAAATCCTCCTCGCTAGCAGCCGCAAAAGTAGCCGTTGCCTGGGTAGGATTCAGAGTCCGTTCCTTCCTCCCAAGGATTCCCCACCCCACTTCTTCTCATTTGACCCTGTCTCCAGCAGCATCCAGTTCATGAAAGGCTGCCGGTGTGATTTCCAGCTCTTGCTGCAGGTGTGGATTTCTTGCCGTCCTCTTCTTTTGGTGATTTCAGGCCTGGGGTAGTTGGGGTCATGGGCGTTCATCTTTATTGGCGTTGGTTGCGGGGTTTCTTTTCACTGACCTCCTTTGCCCTTTTCTTCTATGTACCATTTTTTTTTAACCATGGTTCGATGCGCCATTCGCAGCAGTGGAGGTAGCAGCTTCCATTCTGCAGCGATTTAGTTTCCTTGCTTGGGTGTCGTAGGGTGAGATTCGAGCCGTTCTCGAGGATTTTCTTCTGGAAGTTTTGCTCAGTTTTGTTTTAATTTTTTTTCGGTGTCCTTTTCCACTGAATTTGGGCTTTTGGGTTGGCAAAATCTGGGGACATTTTCTGATGTTGAAGAAATATTCAGCACATTGGGGGGTGCTCAGTTGTTGGTGGTGCTTCAGGATTTAGTCACTGAATCCCCTCAAACGGTCAAACCATAACACCGGAATCTTTGGAAAAAATACCGTTTCTCTGTTTCAAGGCCGTTCCAGGCTGGGTCACTCGGTTTCAGAAGTAATTTATTGCATGAACGTGTAGCTAATCTGAATCTTTGACTCTTGGACTGTGTTGAGATGTCGAATGAAGAAATATAATAGAGTCATTCTTGCTATCTACTGCAACTTTGATCTGTGAACTTTCTTGGCCTCACAGGGCGACCTACCATAATTGTCCCTACATTTCGTTTTCAGTTCTGCCACTAAGTTCCAGGCTACTAATGTCCTTTTGCCCAAGGTGCTAATTTTGGAAGTTTCTGATGTTCTGCAGGTAGTCGGTTTGTAGTAGATTTTAGAGCAGATTACATTCTAGTTGCTGGGATCTACTGCAGGGGCTTTGAAGTTGCAGAAGGTTTACTTTGAGGCCAGGTAGTGTTGTTCGGTTTGCTTAGCTGGCTTCGATGGCGATGTCGCCGTCCAATCCAATGCGCAAGTACTCTTGGTGGTGGGATAGTCATATATCCCCGAAGAACTCAAAATGGCTCCTAGAAAATCTTACAGGTATACTTTATTTTATTACTATGGTGATTTAAGTTTTGGTCCAAAAATTATGGTTACCCCGTTCACTAGCAAAAGCAGTTATGTACTTAAACATGAGCACTAGGCTTTGTTACTAATTTACTTCAGTCATCGTAGCGCAAAACAAGGAAAGATTTTCCATGTTATCTTATTGTGTTCAATCCAACATCTCTTGCCATATGATGTTATGGGTCATTGGCACATTGCATGATTCAATCAAGGAATAAATGGGCTGTGATACAGTTATCTTAGTACTGTCTTGTTTATTTTTCAAGCATTTAACTGTAAGAACAGAAGTACTTAATGATAACACATGTATGCAGTTCAAAGCCCTGATTCTGATCTAGTGTTGTGTCTTATATTACATTTTTTGTGGAAAGATCAGCAGATTGTGTTGAGGACAAGCATATAAACAACTTCACCTCTGGCATATAAGCTTATGGCATTCATTTTAGCTATTCTATAACTGAACCACTAAATTTGGTCAAAGAAATTCGAATCCAATTGGGTACTATGAGAGCTAGGTTTCCTATAAAAAAGCGAGTAGATGTTGGGTGTTCTTGATGCTTTATTTCTCCTTTTGCTACATTTAATTGAAGCCTGGACTGAACCAGTGTTTATTAATGTGTGGTCACACAGATATGGATAGCAAAATCAAAGTGATGATCAAGATTATCGATGAGGATGCTGACTCATTTGCAAGAAGAGCAGAAATGTATTATAAAAGGCGCCCAGAACTGATGTCTTTGCTTGAGGAGTTATACCGTGCTTATCGAGCTTTAGCTGAAAGATATGATCATGCAGCTGGAGAACTCCGACAGGCCCATAAAAAAATGGCAGAAGCATTTCCTGATGAGTTTCAGTTGGACTTTGATGATGATCTGCCAACAGAAACTGCATCTACTGAATCTGAAACAGACAATCGTGACATGACTCCATTTTTCCTTTCATTCATCAAGGCTGGTGATTCAAAAAAACGTGCTAAAGGTACTCCCTACATAGTTTAATTCCGCAACAAGCACAATATCCTAATACTTGCCAGATCAAACTAATATGTTCGTATTGCAGATGACCAAGATCATGAGAAGCTGCAGAAAGAGATATCTAGCTTGTCAAAGGAAAATCAAGACCTCAAGAAGAAGATTTCATCAGTATTAGAAAAGAGCAATAAGGCTGAATCTGAAGTGAGTTCTCTCAAGGCGGCCCTTGCAGATCAAGAATCAGAGAAGGAAGCTGCATTTTCACAATGCCAGCAATCCAGTGATCGACTACAGAGCCTCAAGTCTGAAATATTGCATACCCAAGAGGAGTTCAAGAGACTTAAAGAGGAGATGGAAAATGGACTACAGAATTTGAGCACCGCAGAGGAAAGGTGCCTTCTCCTTGAGAGAGCTAACCAGAATTTGCATCTGGAGCTAGATAATCTGAAGCTTGCCTCAAAAGAGAAGCATGATGAGCTAAATGAGAAGCACATTGAGTTGGAGAAGCTTAGCATCTCTATACAAGAGGAGCAACTCAAGAGCATGCAAGCAGAAATGGCCCGGCTATCTTTGGAGAAGCAATTGGCACAAGCACAGGAGAAGCTAAGACTTTTGTCTCTTGAAAAGCATGGTGAAGCAAGTAAGATTGAGAACATTGAAGCAACCAAAGTTCAACTTCAAAAGGAATTGGAAACTATTCGAGAAGAGAACCGAAAATTGGATGATCAAAACCACTCCTCTGCCTCTGTGATAATCCGTCTGCAGGATGAGATAATTTCTTTGAAGAATACGCAGCGGCGCCTTGAGGAAGAGGTGTCTCGGCATGTGGAGGAGAAAAGGGTGCTTCAGCATGAGCTTTCATACCTCAAAGATAACAAGGGCGACTTGGATAGGAAGCACTTTTCGATCAAGGAGCAAATCCAAGTGGTGAATTTCAATGTAGAATCACTCCAATCACTTGCACAAGAGGTGAGGGATGGAAATGTTGAGCTAAAAGAGACCATAAAAAATCATGAGGGTGTAAAAGCCTTGTATGTTGAGAATCTAATGCTACTGGAGAGGACGTTGGAGAAAAATGCTCATTTGGAGAGATCCCTTTCAGCTGCAACTACTGAAATTGAAGGATTGCGGGACAAGAAGGTTGCATTGGAAGAATCATGCAAACACCTTAATTCCAAGGTTAACGGCCATCAGTCTGAGAGAGCCATGTTTGTTGCACGGATTGAGGGTATTTCTCATACCATGGAGAAGCTATCAGAGAAAAATGTATTCTTGGAAAATTTGTTGTCTGACAATAATACAGAGCTTGAGATCCTTAGAAGGAAGCTGAAAGATTCAGAGGAATCTACTCATACATTCCGCAACCAGAATTCTGTACTTCGATCTGAAAAGAGAACTCTTATGCGTGAGGTATGATGCTTGAAATCTCTTGCTTTCTGGTTATTTTCATTGTAGTTTCAAAACTATGTAAATTGATCCCTGGATACCTTAATATTGCCAGGTGGATAGCATCAACAGTGCTCTACTCAGTTTGGAAACCCAATATGCAGAGTTAGAAGGGCGATGCTTGGATCTTGAGCAGGACAGAGACAAGGCCCTAGATGAAGTGATCAAACTACGAGAGCTGTTGAGGCTAGAAAAGGAAAGGCACAAAGAAGCCACCAGCTCAGACATAACTCAATTCAGTGCTATACAGAAGCAGATAAGTCTACTGCTAAAAGAAGTTAAGCACAAGGAGAACCAGCTTCAAGAGGAGGAGCACAAGATTGTTGAAGCTCAGACTGAGATTTTTATCTTACAGAGGTGCTTAGGTGACATGGCCGAAGCAAATTCTGATGTTGTGGCTCAATTGCAGAAGCAACAAGAGGTATGCAAGGTTCAAGAGGAGAAAGCTGATTTCTTGTCACAAAACAACCAGCTGCTGACAGAAGGGATTGGTTCTGTGATGGAAGTACTGCATCTGGATGAGAAATATGGATCATTGGATCTAATGAAGATTGATGTAGTTGTGCAGCTCCTCTTACATGAGATCAAGTGCCTGCTGAATACTATTTCTGATGCTCAGGATGTGAAGCAGAACCAGATCCTTGAGAAGTCGCTTGTTGTCACGCTTCTGGAGCACTTTGGGAGAGAGGTAGCTGACCTAAGGTCAGAAAGGAGTGTTCTGAAGCAAGAGTGGCAAGCACAAAGCGATGAGCTGGTGAAGCTGCAGAGTGAAAGGCATGACCTCCTAAAGATCAGCTGCGAGCTACGGAAGGAGATGGAAGCTCGTAACCGCAAAGTGGATGAGCTGAAATCCGAGGCAAAGTTCTTGGTTAGACAACTCACAGAGCTGCAAGAATCACGACAATCATTGCAAGCAGAGATTATCAAGCTGATAGAAGAGAACACCTCACTGTCTAGCAAAGTTTATGGCTCTAGGGAGAAGGAAAAGTCATTTGAAGATGATTTCAGCACTCTTGTTGGTGAAGCAGTCAGGACAGACATCCTTGGTGTCATTTTTAGAAGCCTTCATGATGAGAGGACATCACAATTGCAGTGTTTGCATGAGGATTTTGGGTCTCTACATGCAGCAGGAAACGAGCTTTATCAGGAAATCAAGCTGATGAACAAGAAGCTTGGAGACCTACAACTCGAGAACAACTATCTTGAGAAGGAACTCAGTAGAACTCTGAGCATCTGTGACGGCTCTGGTGCGGAAATTTCAATTGGATCCAGAAGGCGTGCGATGAGGAGAGATACCAAGCTATTGAAATCCGGCAGGAAAAGCCAAGAGACTGGACAGAACATGGAACAGCGAAAAGAAGTTGACAATGCTGGCCTTGAGAAATCGAACGAAATGCTAAGGGAGGAGCTCCAGAAGTTGAAAAGTGAACTGCAGGTGCTTAGGAGCAAAGAACAGCCTGTGATTGATGTGAAATCTTGCGACGCGGAGATCACTAAACTGCTGGCCAACATGCAACTGGCCACTGCCAATGCGTCTCTCTTCAAGGAGAAGGTCCTTGAGCTCATCGTGACATGCGAAAGTTTTGAGATCAGTGACATGGTGCAGAAGGAGGTGTTGAAGGAGGAGATCACTCGGAGGAACTCTTATGTGGATGAGCTGAAGGATAAGCTAAATGCCGTGGAGATTGAGAACAGAAGGCTGAAGGTTGATCTGAATGGTGACTTCACACTGCTCGGAGCACTGCAAACTGAAGTTGATGCCCTGGAGAAACAAACCTTGTCGCTGGCCAAGGATTGCTTGCCACCAAGCATGCTCAAGGAGGTATGTTTATATTTGTTCCATATTTCTGTTTGCATTTTCCCAGAACTGTTGATGTTGAAGATCTAGTATATACTACTTAAGAAGTCTAAAATTTGTCTAACAAGCAGTTCCAGCATCTAGAAACTGTGATATTGTTATTTTCTTCTTACTAATGAGACTCATTCTGCTTATTGTTTCTGCCAGGAGAATGCATTGTCACCTCAACTGTCAAAGATTGCTGTGCGCCCAAGCGAAGATCAAAACACGACGAAGATGGTGAAAGACATGGAGTTGCAGAAACTCCATGGAACCATCAAAGCCCTCCAGAAAGTGGTGTCGGATACAGGGGTTGTTCTGGAGCAAGAGAGGCTCGACTTCAACAACAACCTCCAGGACGCGAGGAAGCAGATCGAGATGCTGAAGCTTAAGGAGATCCTGGACAGTGACGCCAGCGACGTGAACTACGAGCGCATGATGAAGGACATACAGCTGGACCTCGTCCAGACTCCCAGCCGGCGTGCTGCCTCGCACGGCCACCACAGGAAGAAGAAATCGGTTGCAGGGCAGTCTGACGACAAGATGCTCGCGCTGTGGAGCGTGGACCGGGTGAGCAGCGGCAGCCGCAGGCACGACGTGGACCTGCGGCCACCGCAGAGCGAGGCGGCCGAGAACGACAACAAGGGCAAGAAGCGGTCGTGCTCCGAGCCAGTGGTGACCGTGAAGGACCTCGGTGTCGACAAGCAGGAGGTCCTCCCGCGGCCTGTCGTCACCACGGTGGCAACCACCACGATGGAGCCGCAGCGGGAGTGGAAGAAGAAGGTGATCGACCGGCTGTCCTCGGAGGCACAGCGGCTCCGGGACCTCCGGTCCATTGTCCAGGAGCTGCGCGGCGGTGTGGAGGCGTCGTCGGATGCTGAGCTGGACGGCGTGAAGGTGCAGATGGCCGACGCGGAGGACGCCATCGAGGAGCTGATCGACGCGAACGGGAAGCTCCTGAAGAAAGCTGAGGAGTTCACGTCGGCGGCTGCGGGCGACGACGTGGACCTCCGCAGCCGGAGCCAGCGCAAGATCCTGGAGCGCGTGCGCAAGATGTCGGAGAAGGCCGGGCGGCTGGAGCTGGAGCTGCAGCGGTTCCAGCACGCGCTGCTGCGGCACGAGGAGGAGCGCGCGGCGCGGCGGGCAGCCAAGGCAGCGGCCACCGTGCAGGTGCAGCGGCGGTCGCGCGTGCAGCTGGTGGAGTACCTCTACGGGCGGCGGCGCGACAGCCGGCGGCCCAAGCAGAAGACCCGCGGGCCGTCCTGCTGCATGAGGGCCAAGGCCATCGATGACTAACTCCCCCATGCTCTCGTTCAGAGCTTAGAAGCTCAGTCAGAAGCTATTAAAACTACCACTGGTTAATCTTCAGGACTTCTAATTTAAGCAACAAGCGAAATGTCCATGTTCACGTTTAGCAGCCGGGTATCACCGTTAATGGTTGTTTTATTAGAAATTCTTGGATTCAGGGACAAAATTCAAATCAAACGCTAAAAGTTCTTATATTTAGGCATGGAGGGAGCAGCGTCAATAGCGGCGCCATTTGGTGTACTAGAGCATGTATCATAAATAGAAATAATAAAAATAAATTTATATACCTATGTATCACAATCACGAAATATACAAAATCTATTTTTTCCTCATCGTGTAGGATATTGACATTTTACTCTTGTATGAAAATGCAAACATTACAACTTGCTTCTGCCTGAAAATGAATTAGAATAACCAAGAAACAGAACTGCCATTGCCTACCCGCAAGATGAACCAAGGGCTTTCCCCAAAGGACTTTGCTTGCCTGATTGATCTTTCTGCTGCTTTAGTTAACAGGACATCATTAGCATTTAATCCTGGTAAGCAGTCTGCAGAAACCTATTCAAAATGCATCAGGACACAATACAATCGTGATGAAGAAACATTGTTGGCCTTTATGCAATCTCGCAGATTTATTACATTGTAGACAATTTGATTTTGTCCAGTAGCGTGAACAGCAGATTGGGTTATTAGCAACAATTTGTGGTACATAACATAATGGTTTATAGATAAAGAAAATAAATACCAACAAGGAGTACCATTGGATTCTTTTATGTTACATTGCAGGCTTGCAAAGCCAGGTAGCACCATGCTTGGTTCTCAGCAGTGATTGTCTGTGTGACCAAATAGAATTTAGATGGTAAGAACAGATAAAGTTATTCTTTACAAGTTATTTATAATCTCATGGGCAAAAGCATCCAAACGTCCCCTAGAACCTCAAGGCTTGCATACCCAAATAAAACAGAACACCATGTGAACCTGAACAAGCAAGGGCATCCTGGAGACCACAAAAATCATGGACCAAAACTTACTTCTCCTTCAAGCTGATATGAAGACCCTCAAGGCAACTAAATATGGAGTGGCAAGCCTCGCCAATATAGAAAAGACTTCCATTCCCTTCCTGCAGTATGGTTTGAAAGAGCACTATAACAAAAATGGACTACTCGTATCAGCTATACTATGCAAAAATGGACTGATCAGCTTGAAGATCTATCAGAGATACTGGCTCTGCAGAGGCAACTAGTTTTTAAAGAAATTATTCATCAACTTTCTCTCCTGGTTACATCATTGGGATCAAGTGCGAACAAATTTAAATTGGTTCATGATAGAAAAGTGTCAAGGATAAACTTCCAACCGCAGGCTGGTGTGGAGCAGAGGGAGAAAGAGAGGAGAGGAGGGAGAAGGGTGGTGGGGCCCATAGGGGCAAAATCGTCTTTTCACAGGGTATTTAACTGTTCACGGATGGAAAATCCAACAGAGTGTCGTATAAGGAATGAAAGTTGAACTCGGTGTCAAATAGGGAACGAAAATTTTCTGAGGACAAGAAAGGAACGAGTACTTTTTCTAGTTCCAAATAGGGAATTCTCTTCGGGAGCCATGGAGCCCCGAATTTAGCCCACGAAGCACAGCTGCTGTCGCACTAGCCTGCTCACCTGCACGCCTCCAGCCCAGCAGCCCTCCACCGCTTTCTTCTCTCTCACGGTCTCACCTGCTCTCCCCGTGACCCTATCGGCCTCCATCCCATCCCCACTCCCCAGCGGCGGCCGCGACCGCCGCGCCGTCGGGTCATCCGTGCCCCACGCCCTCGCCCGTGCCGCCCCCTACCCCGCACCCTTGCCCCTCACCCTCACCCTCGCCCGCGCTGCACCTAGCCCCGCACCCCCGCCCTGACCTGCCCCATTGCCGCTCACTATTCTGTCGCGCCGCCGTCATTCCCCCTCACCAATCCCCGCTCCGCTAATTCCAAAACCTATCGGCACCATAGCCGACAGCGGCGGTGGCTACTATCCGTTCGTTCCTACGGAGGCCCAATTCTGGTCGATGGTAATGAATGTGAAGGCGTCTTTACAGATCAGTGGCTATCTCCTCCCCGACTACGAAATTATTGAGGCCCTGAAGGCATCCCATATGGATCAATAGCAGACTCTGAATTTGTTTCTCTACAAGTACACCTTGGTCCCAGGTACCTCCAGTTCCTCCCAGGTCTCTCGCCTTCTACCTCCCATCTCATCAAGATTTCGGTAGAAATTAACAAATGCACCTTTAGGACTGATTGCTGGCGGAGCGTCCGCACCTGCCTTCTACGCTATCCCCACCAACCCAGGTATCTCCCATCTCACCCCCAAACCCAATAGCAGGTATGATTTTGGGGAATTTAACTATCACAGCAATTTCAGGACAGTATAGGCCTCTTGGAGCTTACAACCAACATACTATTCCAACAATGCCTCATCAAAGCCAATCACCTTTAGTTCCTGGCAGAGTGTCCCCACTCCAATTTGATGCCTTCTACGCTATCCCCGCCAACCCAAGTATCTCTGCTTCCTCTCACGCCTCCTCCCTCCCTACCTTCCTGCTCCCTCTCAAATCTCCCTCCCATCTCACCCCCAAACCCAATAGCAGATATGATTTTAGGGAATTTAACCATCACAGCAATTTCAAGAAAATATAGGCCTCTTGGAGCTTACAACCAACCGACTGTGCAAACAGTGCCACATCAAAACAAATCACATCCGATATTTGAAACTGCTGATAAAGGTAATCTTTGAGCATGCAGCACCTAATGTACTTTGAAGCCCAAAAATGGGTCCGGTCTCGGTGGCACAAAGTTGTGCTCATGCACCTCCTTGGAATTCAAGCCCGACCACTATTTACCATTGCCATTCTGGTTTTCAGGAGCTCATTTCCTCAGTGAGCAGAGTTCGATTAGTGGATCTACTGGCCAACCTCACTACCTTCCTTAGGCTCATCCGATAGCCAAGGTAATTTATGAGCACCAATCCCACCGCACGGGTTATCCAGTCTTGTTGGCACAGTTCAGATTCATGTACCCCTTGGAAAGCACTGTCATTGATTACAGTTACCTTTGTTATTTTCAGGATCCCTGCATATTGTTGGCCCTGATCAAGTTAATCCGCCACCTCTCATGTCACCTCAGATGCCGGGCCTAAAAGTAGGCAGCATAAAAGCCTGTCAGCCCCAGTCAGCCCAAGAGCAAGCTCCCCCAAAGAAATCAGCCCCAGAATGGTCAGGCCAGTAGCAGCGGCTCAGAGTTATGGAACATATCGGTGGATGAATTGGTGCGCCAGTACTACAAAGGAACACTGGCGAGATGGTTGAAGCTGCACTTAAGAATCCCTGTGCGGGTCTCCAAGAGGAGGGAAACTAATTTACTCTGCCAAGCCTACAGGGTTGTTATACGTTAGTTCCGTAATGGAAAGAGTTGGGGGTGAAAACATGCGGGTGAGAAATGATAGCAAATTTTTCATTGGTAATGGAAAGAGTTGGGGGTGAAAACATGCGGGTGAGAAATGATAGCAAATTTTTCATTGATTTCCTTGCAAATCCTGACGCCATATTGAAGGATTTCTTGGCATACAAAATGTGACCGAGTCTGTGCTCGACAAGCATTTCTTGCTTGATGGAGAACTCCCAATCTATGTTGGACACCTAAAATAATTCTGTAAGAAATTATGTGACATGGGAGCTGATTGTCTTGAGAAGTCTGATAAAGTTAATAGATATCTGGATATTATCTGGAATCATATGTGTTTTGATTATTCATGGAAATGGGTATTGCCTGGTTCACTTATACTACATTTGGACTTGTAACATGAGCCTGATAACTTGAGCTGATCTTGTATGTTGACAGATACAACCTCTGCGGTCACCTAAAAAGGTTGAGATTCTGGTTGCATTTCTGTTTGACAAATTCATAGCTGAAGCTATTTCTAACCTTAAATTGGAGCCCTAACTCGACCAAAACCAATTGTAAGTCTTAGATAAGCTCTTTTGACTTTTTTAATAACAAATAGTCCTAACATCAAGTCAAGGCAGCCGATTACAGCACTTGGTACTACCCGTTCGTTCCTAGGAGGCACAATTCTAGTCGATGGTAATAAATGTGAAGGTGTCTTTATAGATCAATGGCTATCTCCTCCCCGACTAGAAATTATTAAGGCCCAGAAGGCATCCCATATGGATCAGCAGTAGGCTCTCAATTCGTTGCTCTACTAGTGCAACATCTTGGTCTCAATTCCAAGTCTATACAATACATATCTGTCCTGCTGCGCTCGAGTACATATGTGAAATTTTGTTTAAGTGTTCATAATAATTCATGTTTTGTTTCTAAATTTATACCATTCTAGTACATATTCTTCAAACAATTTGAACATCTTTCTTTTAGTGAAACAAAGATTATTATCAATATTCATATTTAAACAAGCGTGGAAGAATGAAGGGTCACGCGTCAAGCCCGAGACAATCATTAAGATGATGGATAGTTGGATTGAAATAAGACTATTAAAAGAGAATTTTTCAGATTTGGAAATAACCCTATCAAATGAGAATGGAGGGAGTACACGATAATATTTATGTAGCAATGTCAATATCCATTACGTATAAAATCTTTTATCCAGAAACATCTTTAAAAGTAGAAAACTTTAGGTGGTCTCTCTAGAATCTTCAAAAAATTGTATATCTATTTAGTTTTAATAACATTGTACTTTTTTAAAAAAATGTTTTTTAAGTATTTTTTAATATGGGGAGCACTAAAACAAGAATATGCAAAAAAAAATAGTGTGTTTATATCCTTAGATATTCTTCTCAGCTATACATTTGATTTGTCACAAAGTTTACTGTTTCGGCATGCCGACCGACGGTATCATGGCCGATATACATTTTTCTCGTTTAGAACGCAGACGCTGCTAAATATCATAAACACCCATGAAACAAAATTTTATACGCTTGGAACAAAAAAAATGTATACCAGGACAATTAGTATACAAACTCATGAAGAGAAAATGCACAGAACATAAGATAAGAACTTGTGGAACAAAATTTTATACTCATGAAACAAAAACAAACATATACATGTAGAACAAATTATAGGACCTACGGAACAAAAATATACGCATGGAAGAAATTGTAGGGCCCCTAGAAAAAAATATACACATACAATAAATCATAAAACTAGTGGAACAAAAATTTATATGCTTTGGGAAAAAAAACTTTATACCATTAACAATGCCCGTTACCATGCCGTCCCGGAGCTCCCTCTGTGTTCATCGGACACTGGTAAGCCCCCTCCCCGAAACCCGTGACCCTGAAAGCTCGCTGGAGGGAGAGAAGGAGGGGAAATATGTGGGAAGAGAAAATTTGGAGTGTGAGAGATGTTAAGCACTGAGTATCATATAGCAATTCCGTAGATAATCTTCAGAATAAGTTACGGCTTAAATGATGTCAAGAGATTGGAAAAGAAAATTAAAAGGGACCAAGAGAAATATACTGCATTAACATAATAACGTTAAAAGGGAATTTTGCAGTTGAACCTAGCACAAGTGGAAAGTTCCATCGCGCCAGGTCCGCCCTTCACTAACACAACCTCCAGGCCACGAGAGCAGAGCTGCGTCCTTGCATGGCGCAGGAGCCGAGCATGGGAGCCGAGTCCGTCCGCAGCGTCGGATCGAAGGGGCGTCCACGCGTCGTTCATCAAGGACGGTATGCACGGATGGCAGTTTGCGTACCGTCTCCACCAGATTTATTTCCCAATAGGAGGCTCTTATCGAGGGGCAAAAGCGGAAAAAGTGATTCAAAGACGCGGCCTAGGTTAGGGGCCCGGGGGCATATGCGTAAACCCACCAAGGCGCCTTCCCCCGCGCGCGCACGCTCGGGGTGCTCCGCGAAAGCCGAGCGGCCGGACAAGTGAAGCGCGGGCGCGATCGAGCGTCGCGGCCCATCCCCATCCCCATCCATTCCGTTTCCATTTCCCACACGAGCCCTATGCGACCCCCCACGACGGGATCGGAGACGATGGCGGAGGAGAGCGACGCGGCGGACGGCGGGGTGGCGGTGCAGCTGATCGACGGCGAGGGCGAGTTCGCGGGCGAGGGGGCCGAGCGGTTCATGGCGGCCGCCGGCGTCGCCGGATGCGGGCTCTCCTACGCCGTCGTCTCCATCATGGGGCCGCAGAGCAGCGGTACGTACGCATCGGCTCCTCCGTTTCCGCCCGCGCTCTCGACGATCGATTATCGATCGGTTCGGTTCGGTTGGTTGGTTGGTCCGCCGATCGCGAGCTCGATCGGCGGGAGGGCCCATGCGCGCGCGCAGGCAATCTGTTCGACGAAATGTTGGTGATCATGCGGGGGCGAGTGGGCTTGGGCGGTTAGGCATCACTTGCGTGCGATGGTGTCGCGTGAATCATGGGTGTTCAGTTATTGGATCCAAAACAACGGGCGTCTGAGTTGATCTGTGATCGAAACTCTAAACTAGCAATTAAGAACAGTGCCTTAATTGCTCCCTCGTGCTATACCTAGATTAATTAATTCGGTAATGGAGAATGAGTTAATGCATCTTGAGGACGTATGTGAACTAGCTAAGGTTTCTTCCATTCGAAAACCTATCTAATTTAAATGGGGGCTTCCTTGAGCTTAAACCTGCACGCATTTGTGGATGACATCTTATTGGCTGATAGCTTTGCTCTGGTAATTTTACTAGTAACACCACGTCCTATAGTAAAACATAGTGTGCAGTATTGCTACTTCAGTAAGCTATAGTGGCAGTGAAACTTGTAGTAGTCTTCTTATTCCCGGTCATCGATGTGGGTGACTTAGAATAGTCCATTGTTACTTTGCTGCCTGCGGGATGACTTGCAAAACTAAGTGGATACATCATACATGCTTCAACTTCAAACCACAGTGCCTGTGCATGCTGCTGTTGCTGGATGAAGCTGTGAATTCGCTGCCATTAGTATGTTATTTATCTCAAGAAAACATTGGGCAATGTTTTCCCCAAGTACCTGAGTGCTGGGTACCTGAGTGCTGAGTCCACACTAAGAGATGTTGTGTTTCAACTTAGACAGCATGAATACCTTTGTCTTTTCTGATATCCAACTGTAAATGTTGTTTTCAATACAGTTCTTTGGCCAAGGATGAGAGCCATACCTTTACACAAAAAGGATCCTATATGCATTTAGTGCTTTTTGAGGAAGTAATGTATATAAGTTTAGTAGTAAGGATTTTTTTTCATAGTATCCTCTTTATTTTGAGCAGGAAAGAGTACCTTGTTGAACCAACTATTTGGAACCAATTTTAGGGAGATGGATGCATTCAGGGGAAGGTATAAACCATTTATTCATGACTAAATAATTTCTTAAGTAGTTCTTGTCCTTTGGTAGGCATTTTGTATACCCATTATTACCCCCTTTCCTTATCATGAAAACACATCTCTAAACTGTATCTACTATTTTTTGTTTATGTTGATAGAAAAATTATTACTGATCTATTTTCGTTATTAGGAGCCAAACTACAAAAGGCATCTGGATAGCACGCTGTGTTGGTGTTGAGCCTTGTACTGTTGTATTGGATCTGGAAGGTACTGATGGAAGAGAGAGAGGAGAGGTAAGATTCTGTACACAGGCCAATTACCATGCTCAGTATCATTTAGCAAAACTTTCAAGTAGTAGTGTGCAATGGTAGAATGCTGCTGGTAGTTAAGTTGGTTTTGCATAGCAGTTAGCGTTGAACATGTTTTTTCGTTCTCTTATCTTTTAGTGCCCAGCCTTGAAATCTTGGAATTTAGATCAAATAAGGCAAGTTTAAGAAATGTTCTGCACTTTGTTATTTAACAGAAGATGTTCCACTTTGTCTTTTTTTTCCTAATGTACATGATAATCATCAGATGTTCCTAATTGCATTTTTTTTTGTATTTGAGGGAAACTTTGGAAATATTTTATATTACAAGATTCAGGCTCAGTCAGCATTAGTACTTTCTTTCCTCCTGTCGTGATGGTATCATGACATGGTATTGCCACTTGAATTTTTCATACTGAAGTAAGAAATCTAAAGAGAATGATGCCCTTAATCTCCCAGCGAACTTAACTTTCTTTATTAGTACTATGTTTTAAAAGGTGCCCTTACATGAACGATGAGATCAAGTTACTTGAGAATGGCGTGTGATAAGGCTTTTATGCATGTTTCCTTTTAGGAGGTTAGTTTCTAAACTTTGTTTTCTGACCTCTTTTTTTTTTTTTGTCTCATTTAGGATGACACTGCATTTGAGAAGCAAAGTTCGTTATTTGCTCTTGCAATTTCCGATATAGTTCTCATTAATATGTGAGTAACACTATATGATATTTGTGTTTGACTTCCCTCTTATGAACTTATTTTGTTGAAGCTTTAGTTCTCATACTTACTACTACTATATGCTATCACTATTTCTATGTCTATAGGTGGTGCCATGATATTGGCCGTGAGCAAGCTGCCAATAAACCACTTCTAAAGACAGTATTTCAGGTACCAAGGTTTAACCTCTTTGTTCTTTCAGGGCTAGCCTTATACACACAGTCCTGATCACCTGATGTATTTATAACATTTGGACATCTGAATTTGTAGGTCATGATGCGTTTGTTCAGTCCTCGGAAGACAACACTACTATTTGTTATACGTGATAAAACCAGGGTTTGCCTCTCCTTTATTATCTTACATTCTTGAATGAATTTATCCAAAAGACTCTGAAATCTATTCAGAAGTACAAACTTTGTTCCATTCACTTCAGCGTATCTCAGACACGTCATTGTTTTCATGTAGACTCCACTTGAACATCTTGAGCCAGTTCTAAGGGAGGATATTCAAAAGGTGCTGGCATCCTTTCTTTTCCTTTCATCTTCGTTTACTAGTCTATTGGCTTCCTCTAGTTCTAATATTGTCACAGATTTGATCAGATATGGAACTCGGTTGCCAAGCCAGAGGCACACAAAGACACCCCTATCAGTGAATTTTTCAATGTAAGCTATATATGTTTTTTGTACAATCTTGAAAAGGAAAAAAGACGATTTTACTAGAACATCATTTTGTCAATATGAAGGTGCAAGTTACTGCATTGTCAAGTTTCGAAGAAAAAGAGGAACAGTTTAGAGAACAGGTACTTTGAAGATCGCTTGAAACTTGTCCTGTAAAGAACTTTATGTTTGGAAAGTACAGCAGAATGTTTCTAAGGAATTATTTTCAAGAACCTTACGTTTACCTTGACCAGGTTCAACAACTTAGGCAGAGATTTTCAAACTCAATTGCACCAGGAGGTCTTGCAGGTGATAGAAGAGGAGTAGTTCCTGCTTCAGGTTTTTTGTTTAGTTCACAACAGATTTGGAAAGTTATCCGAGAGAACAAGGATCTTGATCTTCCTGCTCACAAGGTTCTTTTCTTTCCTGCTGTGCACTATGAACCATACTAGATTAGAGATTATTATACGAATTCACTGAAGGGTCCTCTAATTTTTTTTTTGCATAAATGTCAAAGAATTTTCTGGCAAACAGAGGGAACAGCTCTGGCAGTATATCTCCACCTACATAATGCCAAAATTTATTGATGCAATTCTTCTCATAGTTCTTTTTATTCCTTCAGGGAAAAAAGTGTTAGTATTACTAATTGGCATGGGTGCAACACAAAATTAATAACTCACATGATTTCTCAATTCTGACCAGCTAAAATATTTAGCTGAGAATAAAGAGCTGAATGTTTCTGCCTATGCAATATTATAATGTATTTAAAAAATACCCAAAACCTGTTTATTGATGATTTATTTCCATTTTATTTACCATGCAAGGTAATGGTTGCTACAGTTCGGTGTGATGAAATTGCAAATGAGAAGTTTGGCTGCATAATGTCGGACACAGTAAGATCTTGCCACTTAAAGATCGTGCAACTTCTGTACATGTTTTGGGTTCTACAATTGTGTTTTTATCTTTTTAGGAATGGCTAGATTTGGAGAGTGCTGTCCAATCTGGTCCAGTACCTGGTTTTGGGAAAAAGCTTGGCTATATCGTGGATGTTCACTTGCAAGAGTAAGCCCTTGAGTAATTGGAGTCATTGACAACCTGAACCTGGTGGTTTGTTCAACATGATTCCCACTGCTATCACATATATGCCTTTTATGTTTCTATACATCTGCCAATAGACTTGTACACATGCACTTAATTCAATTTTCCAAACTCCCAATTTTCCTTCTCAAATGTATTTAACAAAAAGAGAAAGCGTGCGATTGATATTACACTAATAATGCTTGAATCCTCATCTAGAAATACTGACATGTTTATTTGCTTAATCAAAGTACTGGCATTGAATCTAGAAGTTGTTTACCTTGCTTTTTTTTTGTGTCGCCCTGGAGAATCCAATATTTAGCTATGACAGCAAACTTCTGTTCATCAATAAAACTGAGAGGTGCGAGTCATAATTTGTAGGTATGACAAAGAAGCTGTCTATTTTGATGAAGCTGTTAGGAAAGGAAAACGACAACATTTGGAGTCCAGAATAATGAATGTAAGGCCTTCCTGTACGTTCAATCTTCTTTTCTCACTCAAGCTTGGTGTATCTTCCACTTTTCTTAAAAACTAAAAATATTATATGTCCTTGCGCTTTGTAGCTGCTTTGGTCCTTTCAAAAGTGTTAGAATGTGTATTAGGGCCATATGCCCAGCTGGCCCTGTTCGGCCGTGGGTGGTGTTGCGCTGGCCTGTTGCTGTGTGCACCCCCCTGGGTTCTAGGTAGATTAGGCAAGGGCCTCCTTGATTGGTGATTCTATAAACCAAACCCTAGGACTCTCTTGCCTATATATGTACGGGTGCTATGCCCCTCCATAATCAATCTACTAATTTCCCAGCCATACTTGCTTTCATGGTATCACGAGTCCGGGTTATCACCCTAATTCACCCGTCCGCTACCCTACCCTAGCGCGCCCCCTAGGCTGTGCACCATGGTTGGGACCCCACCCCCCTCTCTCAGCGCCGTCGAAGCCAGCAAGCACGCCGCCGTCGAGGAAACCAAGCGCAAGGAGAAGCGCGAGGCCATGCTCGCTCGCACCGTCACTGCTGAGAAGGAGGCCGCCGACACGGCTCATGAGCGCGACGCTGCGAAGACACGCATGCGCGCCGCCCTGGCACGCGCCGTCTTGGACCGCAAGGCCGCCGCTCCGGAGGACAACGCTGACGCCGACGACCCACGCCTCCGATCGCGCTCCCGACTTCGCCGACGCCATGCTGATGCATGAGGCCGCTACGGTTCTAAACTTGCACGCCCAGGCGGTTGCAGTTCAGAACATTAGGAGCCTGATCCCGATCGTCCTCGACATCGCCTCCAACAACTACACCCGTTGGCACGAGCAGTTTCCCCTCACCGTCGGCAAGTTCTCTCTGCAGGACCACGTCATCTGCGACAACCCCGACACGATCTATCCTGACTAGGCTCGGATGGATTGCGTGGTCCGATCGTGGATCTACGCCACGATCTCTAACGATCTCATCGACACGGTGATGGACCATGGCGCTTCTGCACGTGCCATCTGGCTTGCAGTCAAGTCGCAATTCCTCGGGAACCGCGAGACGCGTGCTCTCCTCCTCGATGCCCAGTTCCGCACCTTTGTACAAGGTGACCTCTCCGTCAATGACTACTGCTAGCGTCTCAAGGCCATGGCAGATGCTGTCGCCGGCCTACGCGAGCACGTCACCGACCGCACGCTCGTCCTCAACCTCATCCGCGGCCTCAATGCTAAGTTCGTGCACATTGGCATTCATCTCCGGTGAGGGCGCCCGTTCCCCATGTTCCTCGAGGCCCGCAACGACCTTCTCCTCGAGGAACTCACCGTGGGGAACCAAGTCACGAATGTCTCCATCGCCCTCCTCGCCGCCAGCTCTGGCAGCTCCGGGTCGTCCTCGACATGCCCCCCGGCCGCTCAGCAGCCCTCCCGCTCCGAGGGTGGCTCCGGCACCAACTCCGGGAGCACTCCTCCCAAGAACCACCGCAATAATGGCAAATGCGGCGGCAAGGGCTCCAAGAACGACGATGGCGGCAACAGCGGCGACTCTTAGCCGCCCCCAGCCTCCGGTGTGACCGGCGGCGCCATGCTTGGGCCCGGGACCGCACAGTGGCCGTCCTTCCACAACTCATGGATGGGCGCCATCCAGATGTGGCCCGGGCCTCACCAGCAAGCCGGTCAGGCTCCCCCGCTTGCTCTCCTGGCTCAGTACCAGCAGGCCCAGCAGACGCAGTTGGTGTAGCTGCAGGCCACCCAGGAGGCGGCTCAGGCGCAGGCCTCCTTCACACCAGCGCCCTACCTCGCCACCGGCGAGTGGCCCTCCGCGCCTCCAGGCTTCTACAACCCCATCGTCGGCATGCTGTCTTGGGATCAGCAGTCCCTCGCCTCCACCATCAGCTATTGTTGTCGGCACACCTTCCAGCTTCCTTGTTTCTTAATAATGTTCTTGTTTCGCCTAAACTTATTAAGAATCTGATCTCTGTGCGCCAATTATAACAATTGGTCTATTGAATTTGACCCCACTAGTTGTTCTGTGAAGGATCTGATCATCAGGTGCAATAGCTTCGAGCTGTTGTGCCCCCTGCGCCTGCCCACTGCCGCCACTCTCACTGCTAGCTCCTCCTTCATCCTTTGGCATCGTTGTCTTGGACACCCCGGTCAAGAAGTCTTGACCAAATTAGCTTTACCTTCATGTAATAAAGACATTAGCTTGTCTCTTTGTCATGCGTGTCAGCTTGGGCGCCATACTCGACTCCCATTTCGAGCATCGGCCTCCAGAGCCTCGGGTCAGTTTAATCTTATTCATTGTGATCTTTGGACATCTCCTATCATTAGTGTCTCTGGATACAAATATTATTTGGTCATTCTTGATGATTGCTCTCATTAATTGTGGACCTTTCCTCTACGACTCAAGTCTGACACGTTTGATACTCTTGCTAATTTCTTTTCATATGTGTCCACGCAGTTTGGTGCACTTGTTAAGGCTGTCACAGGCTGTCCAGTGTGACAATGGGCACAAGTTTGATAACTCTAGCGCTCGCACCTTCTTCCTCACTCGCGGCGTTCAGCTTCGCATGTCGTGCCCTTACACCTCTCCACAAAACGGTAGTGTCGAGCTCATCAGTCGCACCATGAACAACATTGTGCACTCTCTCCTTTTTCAAGGTAGTCTTCCTCTTACTGGGTAGAAGCTCTCGTCGCGGCCACGTACTGCCCACCAAAACGTTGAGCATGTCTTCACCTCACACGGCTCTCTTTGGGACCGAGCCATCCTATGAGCATCTTCGCGTTTTTGGGTGCAAGTGTTACCGAAACCTGTCCGCCACAGTCAGTCACAAACTTGCTCCACGTTCTGCCATGTGCGTGTTCCTTGGGTATTCAGCTCATCACAAAGGGTATCGTTGTCTTGATTTATCTTCGAATCAGATTATCATATCTCGGGCACGTTACTTTCGACAAGTTCGCTTTTCCCTTCGTTGAGCTCCCCTCCTCACCCACACCGGCTGCATATGAGTTCCTAGAGGACCCCACTGATGTTGTGCCGGCCCCCATAGGCCCGCCACAGTCCTCTTTCCCTCCGGCGCCTCCCTGCAGCCCGCTCCAGCACCGGCGTCTCCGTCAACTGCACAGCCACGTGCGGCCCCCGGCGCTCCCACCATATCGCCACATGCGGCCCACAGCGCTCCCACCATATCGCCACATGCGGCCCCCGACGTCCTCATCGCATCGCCATAGGCGGCACCCGGCGGCACCTCCGCATTGCCTCATGCAGCCCCCTGGTGCCTCCTCCGCATCACCACATGCGGCCCCTAGCGCTCACTCCGCACAGCCATGTGCGGCCCTCAGCGCCCCCCGTTGTGCGCCCGCAGTTCCCCCTAGATTTAGCTCCCTTCCGGTCCATGACCGAACCTTCCGCCATGTCTACGAGCAGCTCCCAGCTCCGGCGCCGGGGGCACCCGCTGCAGCACCCGCGCCCATGCCCGTCCTGGCGCTGCCCGTCACCCAACCCCGTCTCCCCAAGGGGGCGGTCCTAGTGGCGCCGGTGGTCAACCAGCACTGCATGACCACGCGTGCCAAGCTTAGTTTTTGTCAGCCGGCCCTGTTCCACACCACGCCGCTGTCCCCGGTCCCCACGACCTTCCATAGCGCCCTTGCCAATCCAAATTGGCGGGCGGCTATGGAGGAAGAACATGCTGCCCTCTTGCAGAATCACACCTGGGATCTGGTTCCTCGTCCTTCCAGAGCCAACATCGTCTCCGGGAAGTGGATTTTCAAGCACAAGTACAAGTCCGATGGCACCCTCGAGCAGTACAAGGCCCGCTGGGTCCTCCGTGGCTTCACCTAGCGTCCCAGCGTGGACTTTGACGAGACGTTCAGTCCTGTCATCAAGCCCGCGACCATCTGCACAGTGTTGTCCCTTGCGCTCTCCCAGTGCTGGCCGATCCATCAGCTCGACATTAAGAATGCTTTTCTACATCTTTCTGAGATAGTTTACTGCACTCAGCCAGCTGGTTTTGAGGACACTGCTTATCTAGACTTCGTCTGCCGCCTCAACAAGTCTCTGTATGGGCTAAAGTAGGCTCCTCGCGCATGGTACGGTTTGCTGACGTTCTGTCTCTTGGCTTCGTGGAGTCCAAGGCCGACACGTCCCTGTTTGTCCCATGGGGCGGACACAGCTTACCTCCTGTTGTATGTTGACAACATTGTGCTCACTGCTTCTTCTTCGGCCTTCCTGCGTCGCATCATTCAGGCGCTGCAGCAAGAATTCTCCATGAAGGATCTCGGGGAACTTCACTACTTATTGGGTATGCACGTTCAGCGTGTTTCAGGCAGTGGACTTCTTCTTTCACAGCGACAGTACATGGTCGACATTTTGGCACATGCAGGCATGGATGAGTGCAAACCGTGCAACACCCCAATCGACACCAATCCCAAGGTGGCGGCAGCTTCAAGACCTCAAGTTCAGAATTCCACGGATTCGTAGCATTGCCGACGCCCTCCAGTACCTGACCTTCACTAGGCCTAACATTGCCTATGCAATCCAGCAAGTGTGCCTTCATATGCATGATCCTCGGGAGCCACATCTGGCCGCTCTGAAGCGCATCCTCCGGTACATCCGTGGCACTCTTCATCTCGTTCTGCTGCTTCGCCCATCCTCCATGGATTCTCTTGTGGCTTATTCTGACGCCGATTGTGTTGGTTGCCCGGATACGCGCAAGTCCACTTCGGGATATGTTGTGTTCCTTGGTGACAACCTGATCACCTGGTCGTCGAAGCATCAGCCCACTGTCTCCAGATCCAGTGTGGAGGCCGAGTACTGAGCTGTCGCCAACGCCGTCGCCGAGGCCACCTGGTTGCGGCAGCTCCTCCGCGAGCTGCGCGTCCCCCTTCGTCGTGCCTCTCTGGTGCACTGTGACAACATCAGCGTTGTCTACATGTCCTCCAACCCGATTCAGCATCAACGCACCAAGCACATTGAGATTGATCTTCACTTTGTCCGAGAGCGTGTTGCTGTTGGTGAAGTTTGTGTCCTCCATGTGCCTACATCTTCGCAGTACACCGACATCTTCACCAAGGGGCTGCCTTCTACTGTCTTCACAGAATTTGGGTCCAGTTTAAACGTTCGTGACAACGACGATTAGACTGTGGGGGTGTGTTAGAATGTGTATTAGGGCTATATGCCCGGCTGGCCCTGTTGGCCCGTGGGTGGTGTTGCACCGGCCTGTTGCCGCGCGCACCCCCTGGGTCTTAGGTAGATTAGGCAAGGGCCTCCTTGATTGGTGATTCTATAAACCAAACCCTAGGACTCCCTTACCTATATATGTACGGGTGCTATGCCCCTCCATAATCAATCTACTAATTTCCCAGCCATACTTGCTTTCAAAAAGTACATCTATTAATGAGTGCATGCTTAAAATCTTTCTTATGCATAAGTACCAATAGTTTGTTTCTATTTATTTCTTACAGTTTCATTTTCTCCCTCTAATTTTATCCAAAATTCGTTGCAGCTTGTCCAACCTGCATTCCAGAAAATGTTGACTCATCTGCGCATGAAGGCTCTAGAAAAATTTAAAGCTGGTCTTATTTCATCTTTGGAGAACGGAAAAGGTTTTGCGGCATCTGTTCGAGACAATACTGAATGCTCCATCAAAGAATTTGAACAAGGCTGTGCAGGTAAACTTCATATACTCGTGGTAATTTCTGCTCAACTGATGGTAAAATGTACCCTTTCTAAAAAATACTCAAAGTGGTAATTTATTCCAAAAGTATTGTGTCTATATGACAATTGAAGGATGTACTGGCCATTGAAATTGAATCAAAGTAGCCTGATGTCCTCCAAAGAATGACACATTTTGTGTATTCAATTGGGTAGCATCTCTTTGTTTTGATTCATTTACTTATGCAATTTGTGAGTACATTTTTCACCTCTTTTTTTGGTGTACCAATCCTTTAAATTGGTACTGCAACCCTCCTTATATGAAATTGATGCATCAATCTGACAAGCACTTGTATTCTAGATGCTGTAATCAAGCAGGCAAACTGGGACTGCTCTAAAATACTAGAGAAAGTCCGCCGTGATATTGAAGACCATGCACTTTCAATTCGTGAAAGCAAGCTATCAGAATTGACAACCCATGCTAAGGTTAAGTATGGCAAGATGAAAGAGCTAGCGTTTAATTTACTAGCTTATCATGCATAATTTTCTTCTGGATTCATTTGCATATCTGATATTATTTGGTTACCATATGGTAATAGCTACAGTTATTTTGTACTTGCAGGAGAAACTAAGAAAAGCTCTTGCTGAACCTGTGGAGTCTCTTTTTGATGCAGCAGACCAAACAACCTGGGCATCAATAAGAAACGTTTACAGACGTGAGACGGAGTCCATCCTACCAGAGTTTCTGAAGACCCTTTGTGGGTTCGAAATGGAATACGCGCCAGCAGAAGAAATGGTATCAAAATTAAGGGATTATGCCCGGAGTGTTGTGGAAAGTAAAGCTAAAGATGAAGCTAGCAAAGTATTGATCCATATGAAGGAGAGGTTGGCAAAATTCTCTATTGTCCTTCACATCAGTCACTTTATAATCTTTCTGACTGAGGGGGAAAATCCCTGACACTGTTTCCTGTTATTGCCAGGTTCACAACAGTGTTTAGCCATGACAAGGATTCAATTCCAAGGGTCTGGTCAGGAAAGGAAGATGTCCGGGCAATAGCAAAGGAGGCTCGATCTGCGGTACCAAAACCATATACGTCTAATATCAAAATAAATCGTCAGCTCCTGTATTTATTTTCTATTTGCAAAATGTACTTACGCTTATGTTGCAGGCTCTCAAACTTCTGTCTGTAATGGTGGGCATTCGCTGGGATGACGAGCCAGATGGGATCGAAAGCATCCTCACTTCAACACTTCTGGAAGGCTCTGTTGTATCAAAGATTGCAAGTGCTGCTTCTGCCGATCCACTTGCTTCTACTACTTGGAAAGAGGTAATTTTGCGTTTGTCTGTTCTTCCATCAGCAAACAATGAAAGTGTATCTATGTATGTGACACCACTTTATGGAACTCTGGAAAAGATTCCTCCAAAGCAGACGATGATTACTCCTTCTCAGTGCAAGTCACTGTGGAAGCAGTTTAAAGCAGAAACTGAGTTTACCATTACACAAGCAGTATCCACACAGGTGCGCGTTTCATATAATAGAGCTTTGATTTCTGATACCAGTTATCATGTGATTTTTTATCCTTGCGGGCAGAAACATTCTCCACTTCTCTTTTTGATGTTTGACTTTACCTTTTGTCTTTCACTACAGCAAGCTCACAGGCGCGGTAATAGTAAACTGCCTCCTCCTTGGGCAATTGTTGCCATCGCTATTCTTGGTTTCAATGAGATCATGGTGCTTCTGAGGTACTTTGGTAGCACTATGCTCTGTGCTTCTTTTCATTCTGAACGATCACGTGACACTGCTATTCTTATTCTCTGTAGGAATCCCATTTATCTGTTCTTGCTATTTGTGGGCTACTTGATATTCAAAGCATTGGCGGTGCAGCTAGATGTCAGCAGAGAATTCCAAAATGGGGTGGTATGATCTTAAAACTTGGATATAATGTTGAGCTTAACAATTGGAGTTTATTGTCATCGCAGTAGTTAAATTCTGAAAATAACTTGCACTAGAGCTCAAGGACTTCTTGGTACTATTATATATCTCTTGCATCACAACGGCAGGTGCCAATACATGTCCATAGATCCGAAACCCTATCTCCCTGTTAAACTACTTCGGAAGAACAAAGATGCTACTGAAGTTAATCTTTTGCATTCCGTCACTCTCTCATGCCTTGACGGATGCTCTTTTTCTAACCGAATAAATGGAAGATTTATAACCTGTTGAAAAGTCTGGTCTTCTTTTGATTGTAGCAAATCAAATACGTTGGGAAGAGTAGACTCTAGCCAAATTTCAACATGTGATAAAAAAAATGCAATCCCAGATTGTCTTTAAGCAAGCAGTACATGCTGTGGAGCAGAGGATAGGGAGGAACCTAGCTGAAAGGATGATAGTCTGCTTAAATGGCACGAGCAGAAGTGTGACACTAGCTTTCATGGACTTGCTCCAACATCAATATTATGCACAACCTGTTCTAAGAAAAACTATACATCCTTATTATACCCTTTTGTGTGGATTATTAACACACTGATACAGTGATACCGTGGCAAAAACTTTTAGCTTTTCTTATTGAAACAAGAATGTTACATCAGTCCTCTGTCCATCCTGAATTAAGCTCATGACAAGTTAAACTGCTGCTATTTATGTTTAGGTTCCTGGGATCATCTCTGTGTCGGCGAAGCTCCTGCCGACGATACAGAACCTGGTGAACAAAGTGGCAGCGGAGCAGCAACCGGAGCACCATCACCCTCCGCCCATAGAACCCCCACAGCCGCAGATGCAGCCGCCGCCGCTGCTCCTGAGCCCAAGGAGCCCCATGAGCGAGCTGAGAAGGATGCACATGCCGCCGCTGAGCCCGCGCAAGGTAGCCTCGCCGTCACCATCCTCATCGTCGTCCTCCGCCGTATCGTCTCCTAGGCACGTCGCCGAGGACCAGAAGCCAAGGACGGTGGTGGCAGGGCACGAGAACGAGCCCAACATCGCTGACTCCATAGTATGATACTAGATGGTATGGGCATTTTTGTTGTCCCCCATTTCTATGCATATTGTAGTCCTGATCAGAGTAAACATCACTCTTCAGTAAGCATCAGAGAGAGGAGAGAAATAATGTAGCTGCTTTCCCTTGCGAAGTTGCCATTGTTTTGCAAGGAGGGATGATCTGTAGATGGACAATTGCTACCTGACACATTCTTGAGCATGTATAGAAGCAAATATAGATGGCCTATTCAAAAATGGAAAAAAAACCTAGGATGTTTTCAATGTACGTGGTAAAAAGGACCTTTTGATCCACACTATTGATTCTTCCAGACGCAAACGTTGTACTCAATCATTTACTGCATAGTTGTCAGTAATTTATTTTTACTTCTAGCCCTCGAGAAAACAACAATTGTCACTAGGATCGACACTTTGAAATGCTCGATGCAATATTGCAATGCATAGAAGACAGGGAGGGCACTGTTGTGTACATGGCGTTGCCTCTGCGACGCCTGCAAGGAGCCAAGACATGCCCCGTGCTCCCAGCCTCCCGAGACACTGTTGTTTTCTCCCGTCTGGCACGGGGGATAAGCCACGATGTCTCGCGTACGGGAGACGGGGCGCGGCAGGGCACATGGAGAGATTCGGCGTCGTGCACAAGCCCAACGTGTGTGTCTGCCGCAGCCTCCTCACATGGCCGCTGCCGTCTGGTATGGTAGTGCCCATAGCTGTGGCCGACTGCGAGAGATCATACGCACAATGGCTTCTCTTTTTTTTGACAAAAAAAAAAGTCCATCTGCACTGCACGCCAAAAAATACATCATACACAAGGCTAGGTACATGGCATGTGAAAATGTGGTGTGTACAATGCACATCGGTCAGGAATTCAGAGTGGCATAGACATCTCTTGCAATTCAGAGGTGTGGTAGTTTAGTCAGAGGAAAGCTGGGATCAGGGGATCCCTGCAGCATAGGATTCTTCAGCCTTTGTTCACAAGATGGGGGTGATGGAGACCCAACCAACCTACTGCCAACTGGATCTCCAGCACTCCAATTTAGTACTACATGATGATTGAGAGTTACACATGATGATTTGGTTACAACAAGGTTCAGGATCTTTGCCAGATCCTGGGGGTTCAGCTTGGGGTTCTACAGCTACTACTGGTTGTTGAACTTACCTACATGCAAGCTGGGAATTGGCTAGAGGATGGAGAGTTTAAGTTATGCCAACACTGAGCTGGTGTTGCCTTTCAGAAGCTAAACTTGGGTCCTAACATAGCTTAAACTACCTGAGCTACTACATTGCGCATTACAAAACTGGTGACTATGTCCATACCGCAACAAGGAGGCGGCTATGATGCCGTCTCCTTGAAGCTCTTGGTGAGCCAGATGGCGGTCTCCCTGGGAGACGCCTTCTCGGGGCCGAACGGCTTCAGCAGGATGCCCAGCTCCTCATACCGCTCCTGCTGCAGCAGCTGGGCGCTGAACTCCAGCAGCCCCTCCAGGGCCTCCGCGCGCTGCTGGTACGACGAGGTGTCGAACCGCTGCAGCCTCGAGTCGTTGGACCCTCTGCTCGACGCGGCGGTAGCATTGCGCCCTGAGGAGTCGCTCCCGTTGTCCCCATCGCCGGTGTGCAGCACCTGGACCGTGTACTTGTCCTTGGTGATCGATCGGTTGATGGAGGGAGGCGTGGAGCACGAGCCGTAGCCGGGAGCTGGAGAGAGCTTGTTGTTGATCGGGGCCAAGGGGTCCTCGGATGAAGCCAGAGGGAATTCCGCGATTCTGTCGATTCGAGGTGCATTGACGGACACGTCTGGGGAGTCTAGCCGGTCCAGGATGCTGATGGTGCGGTTGCTTGGCGTTCCATATGTTGGCAGCGGGAGGGATGCTCTTCGAGCTGTACGGGCGCTTTTGTTTAGAGGTGTTCTTGAGGACAGCTGTACAGGGGGAGATACAAGTTCAATGAGTATCATATATACGTTCGTTTCAACATATATAAGAATGAAACAGGTAACATGGTCTTGAAATGCAAACTCATGATGAAGCCAAACTTAATTGATACCAGGTAAAACAAATGCATCATGATGATTGATGAACTTCTGATACATATCTAACTGTGAGGACCACCAAAGTTCAACTAAAAGATAAGGTCATTAAGATTCAGATCGAAGCAGTATGAACATGTGCATCTTGTAATCAAGAATCAAGGCAGATTTAAAACAAACAGAGAGCACATGTTTGTCAGTACTAACAAAAGGCACAAAGAACATAGAACAAGCTCATTGTGCAAATACCTCGCTGTGGTTTGTTCTGCTATAAGATGTTTTTGGAGGATCCAGCCAATTTCTAGTTGTCAATGACTTGGAAGGAGTACTCTTGGGAGTCCTTAGAATGCCTGATGTCTTTGTTATAACAGCTTTACTGGTAACCTCATCATCAACTTGACTGCTGTCGATGGAGAACTCTTTGACACTCTGAGTAGTTGTATATTCTTTGATGCTCCGAGTAGAGCTAATAGAGTTCCGCTCAGGAGATGGTTTGCAGAATGTTACAGTCCTCTCATTTCCCAACGAGTTTCTTCTTGCCACCCTTCTTCGCACAGAATCAGTTACATCGCTAGGAAATGTCATCTTCTTAACTTTGTCTGTCAGAGACTGATAGATTGGAGACATGTTGCGAGAAGGACTAGACTTCAACTGGACTTGAAGCACATAAGGCTGAAGATGCGGATGCTTTAGCAGTTCTGCAGCCTGTATATGCCAGTTACACGAATTTTTTCTATTAGGGTAAAAAAATTTACATCAGCATAGATATCACATCAGTAAAAAAGGTGTTGAGGAATTACACTTGGTCTGTGCTCTGGACTTTTCCTTAGCATGCTCTTGATAAGCCCCCTACTGCATGAAGTAAAATATTTCAGAAACATGCTCCCTTCGGGTAAGACAATGGACAAGATGTAAATAAAAGAGAATAAATATAATCCAATAGCAAACTTACAAGGCACCAGAATATCTCGTGGGCAATGGTGATACTATCGACTTTGTGATTTTGTTAATCAGAGCTTGCATGTCCTGCCAAGAATGATTATCAGGACAGCAATAGTAATCCAATTATATGTATTTACAAATATTTAAATTGACAAGGTTTCAGCATATATGCAATGCAGCGGGTGTCTAGCAATATGTCCATGAGAATTCCTAATTTACTAATTTAAATGGCATACACATCCGAAACCAGGTAGATAATCACCTAACCTATAAGCATATGGAGTATTCAGTAATAAAGTATGAATGAAGCTTTTAGCTTAACCATAAAATTGCACCAACATATAATCCAATTAAATAGATATCTCCCAGAAAAAAAAAAGTAAGCCAAGGACTTACAAAAGCTTTAAATGCAGGCCTGAGAGCACTCATTTCATATATGCAACATCCTGCAAAAAAAGCAATTTGTGTATTAAATCGCAACCGTGCTATCCAGGTGCAGAAACATGATTTGTGACACTGAAGTGATACACACCTAGGGACCAAATATCGGATTTGGTACCATATGGTATATCAGCAAGAAGTTCCGGGCACATATAACTTGGAGTTCCGACCACCTTTGTTGGAGAAACACAGTAATAAGCAACACCATCAAATGCATGCAAGAAAACTCAAAAAATTTCAAGTAAACTTACAGAAGATGCAAGGTCATCTGAAGTCAGTATTTTTGCAAGCCCAAAATCACCTGCATTTGTACAGATTTAAAAGGGGGTCATCACCAGGATTGCTGAACTCATACATAAAGTATTGTACATTTCTTGAGATTAAGTCACTTACCAAGGCGTATACTTTGATCTCTGGCAATAAATATATTGGAGCACTGAAACAAATTGAGAAGTTTCAGTCAGTGTAGTTAATTACACGCCTTAGAAAAACATTAAACAAGTATCATTAATTATTCGAATCAAGCTCTGCTACTGACCTTCACATCACGATGAAGAATGTGATTTGCATGCAAATAATCAAGAGCCATGAGAAGCTGCACAAGCCACTTGCAGAGTTTCTGGAAAATGAGCAAACAGTTGAGGGTCAATTTTCTGGTTGCAGCCGACCAACCAAAAAAATATTAAAAATGGAAGCAAGGTCAGGAGCTGCACCTCCTCAGAAAAGTGGTTACCATTGGCTCTTTTGATAGCATCAGCCCTGGACCAATAAAGATTGTGTTAGCTAGGAAATAAAGGTCTGTGAACAAACTATTTGAAAAGACATTTAACCTCCAGGAAATACGTACATATCTCCTCCCTCACAGTAACCTATAACAATGCAAACGTAGCAACCCTGAAATGAAGAAAAAATGAATGAGATGCAAAACAAGAAAATGTTTTCACCAAACCATGCAATATGGTACCATTTAATAACTTTAGTTTGCCCTTCTGCCTACCTTTTCCACCCATGAATCTTTGTACTCCACGATAAATGGATTCCTGACTGTTGCAATAAGCTGCATCTGCAAGATGATTTCCACGCAACTCATATCAGATCAGTCCATGGCATGGCTTGCCAAAATAAAATGACATCATCATGATGAAGGCATGAACACAGTAATTGATCCAGTGACAAACTGATGGCAAAATTAATTGTTCGGTACCAAGGAGAATGACATCAAAAGTCAAGTGTTGTGAAAAAAAAGGGCATCACATTCCTTGAAACCTTCCTTATGTACCAAATGCTCAAAAGGTAGCATGGACTAACCTCCTGATGGGCAGACCTGCGAGTGCGGTCCGTTTGTCGCGCAAGTCGTATCTTCTTGAGCACATACCTGCAAGATAGACTTAGCACAGTAAAAAATACTGAACAAAAACAGCTTAGCCCATAGATGAAAAACAGAGCAAGTCAGGCTCACTTCTTCTTCTCCACCTTGTGCCTCACCAAAAGTGCAGAGCCAAATGCTCCTTTTCCAATTTGCTCCAATACCTCATATTGGTCCATCCTTTTGGAGTCTGCAGCTCACAAACAGCAAGCTTATCCTTGTTCTTCCACTGTCCTGAAGAAGAATAAATATTTTTTTCTGAGAAATAGTGAAGGTGAATTAACAAGTGCATTCAAGTACTCCCTATAAGTCCAATGTCCGCACATGCCTAGCTCAAGATATACTCTGAAGGACGTAAGCAACACATTCAATTAAACATTGGTTCCAGTACAATTTCAGTTCAAACTATTCTGAGGGAAAATAAAATGGAAAAAGAGTGGGCTCGAAAACGTGAAGCCACATGAAAGAGAACTCAAGAAAGGACAACTGGCCTGAAATTACGGACGCGAAAGCGCTCGGTGACAAAACTTGCCGACAACCCCAAAAACTGTATCTGAAAACAAAAGGGGTAGAAAAGAATGGGCTGTGAGCCGAAATGTCGGCCTCAGGAGCGCATCGTGATTGAAGAGGAGGGGAGAAAATCAGCCCCGGCTCCTACCAACTTCAGCCGAAAGATTCTAACAATTGATTGACTGAATCCGAAATGCCAACTCCAATAACGCATCAAAAATGTTCAGAAATACTGAAATGTGATCCCCGAATCCAAGCAACCAAAAATCCAATCTTTTTTGGGGGGTCCAGGAGTACAATCACCAACTCCAACAACACACTGGAACCACTTGGGTAACATTGCACGGAACAGAGGCAGCTATCCCAGTATTCGAACTGATCGAGGAGCAAGAAAATTGAAAAGAAAAATGAAAATCCTAGCCAAGCTCTGAAACCAGAACCGCGAGCTCCAGTCCACAAGCAAGAACTCACCTGAACCACCGGAGAGATCCAGCACCAAGCGCTCCCTGGTCCGAAACTCAGAGGGAGCAGGCTCCGGCGGCCGACGGCGTCACGCGCGCAGATCTCGCCGCATTTGATCCTAGACGGCGACGTCGGTGGCGGCGGGAAGCGCGTGGGGAAGAGTAGAAAAAGATGAGGTTTTGGCGGGTTCAAGCTTGCTGGGAGCTCCCTTTCCAATCCAAGCCCGCCCTATATAGCCCAAAGGCAATGGGGGTGAAGGTGGAGGAGGAGGAGGAGGAGGAGGAGGAAACCTCCCGAGGAGAGAGAAAGAGAGCAAGGCTAGAGAGAGAGAGGAGGGGGAGGGGCAATGCCGTGATGGCTCTGACTGAAGAAGACTGATGAGTGAGGGGAGAGAGAGGAGGGAAGAGGGGGGGTTGTGTGGGCCCCACATGGTGTGGTCAAATTGGTCCTTTTCCTTTTTCTTTTGGATTTGCATCTGCTTGATATGAGAACAAAAAGATGGTCATTAGTGTGTGAATATACTAACGAGATAATGTGGTATCTACAAAGAGCATGATTGTATTGCTAATCATATGAGTATGAACTTCAGCCCTATTCTTAGATGCTAGCTAGAGAGATGGAAAAGTGAAAAGTTAGCCGACCTATCACTATTTGTTTGGAATATATACATAGATTCATAACAACCTTGCAGGATTTTTCCTACCACCTAGTATGAGAGTAAACATAAATCCAGTTAGGATCATTGTTGGTTAGGCATCTACTCCCTCCGTTTCAAATTATAGGTCGTTTTGATTTTTCTATATGTATATATAGATATTATTATGCATCTAGACATAGGGTATATCTAATTGCATAGCAAACTCTATGAATTTAAGAAAACCAAAACAACCTATAATTTGAGTATAGTTTTAACCTTAAATTATCTAAAGGTACTATATAGCTGGCCAACACAAACACTCTTATTACCAAGTTCATCAAAAAAAAAGTTTCAATACATTTTGCATCCTTTCTTCAAACTAAGTATATTTTCACAGGCATTCTTTGCCAAGGCGACATATCAGACGTGTCAATATCTTAATAAACTTGTATTTGTAACAAAAGGGACTATACACCGGCTCTTTTTTGTAAAAACTAAAAAGAAAAACCTACCTTAAACACGGAGCTTTAGCCAAAGGTTCCCTGCTAATGACAGTAATGCTGACACTATGTATCACTGTAGTTTGAACAGACCAAAAGGCAGCACCCCGGTCAGCTAGTTCCACTAGCTCTGAGTTTGTTACATATTTTTTTTGAAACTAAAGTTTGTTACATATAAAATTGACACACACACATTATTTAAATGCATGATAAGCCAAAATCCTAACCTTTATTTTTTATACTAGCTAGAGGGGTGGTGCATAGCATAGTGTAGGGCAGGGCTCATGCGTGCAATCACCAAAAAGCACAAGTTGAGGTATTGCATCACATGACATACACCAAATCACAAACTTGCACTATATTATATAAGTAGTCTCTACACAGTATGCAGGCATCTGAAACAAAAACACATACATGCACACAAGAGGCCACTCACTGGGTGTAGCCTTTCTTTGGCACCTTGTGACATGACCTTTTTTTTTTTCTCAAAAGATTTGTGATATGACTTTTCACTAAAATATACATAGAGAGAGAGAGCAAGAGGATCAGATATCAGTGGCAATTGGCAAATGCAAACCAAGCAGATGCACGGTATCCCTTAGCTAGCTTTTCTTCCTTTTTGGCACGCAACCTGATGGTGCAGCTGGGTAAAGCAGCAGCTCGATCGCATTCACGCATGTTTCTTGCCGCAGAATACTTGTGGTTGTTTTCGCGGCAAGCGGAGCTGTAATCGCAGCTTACAGCAGGGAGGGTGCAGTGGTTAAGTCGCTGTCACCCTTGAAAAATTGCCCCTGGAAAGAGATCATCCTGGAAAATGACCCGGTGTTTAACCAGGAACTTGCTAACCTCCAGCGCTTGATGCGTCATCTTCTTCATACGAAAGCGCAGGTTCCAAAAAAACGCTTTCGCACCGCACCGAATTGTATTGCATAAAGTTAGCCAAGCATTAGCTTATTGTTATCCCTGCCGGCTGATATATTCGAATGTTTAGAAAAAAAAGAAATATGTAATATTGTTAGCATGCAGGAGAGCTACTATAATATATAGCCCATTTTTTTTAATGTTTCATGGAAATAAAATAAGAATAATAAGAATAAAAAATCACTAGAATGGGAAATGACCGAATTAATTACCTTCTCTCAGCTGAATTTTCTATGTCTATGTGTTTTTTACCCGAGCATCTCACGGTTATCGACCATTGTGTATAGATAAACTATATATCAATCTCAAATATTAATAAATTATAGTCACACTCAAAATTTGCCTAGTGAACGTGTCATTGGACCGAATCTGAGTGTATGCATAGGCTTTTGCGAGGTTTAGGGTGTTTGACTAAAGTTGTTCCTGTCGCATCGAATGTTTAGATACTAATAAGGAGTATTAGATATAGGTTAATTACAAAACCAATTGTATAAATGAAGACTAATTCGTGAGATGAATCTATTAAGCCTAATTATTAATTGATTTTATAATTAACCTATATTTAATACTCCTAATTAGTATCTAAATATTTCATGTGACAGGACTAAACTTTAGTCCATGGAACGAAACACCCCGTGTACTTAGATACATGGCATCCTTAAAATAACCTTAAAATTAAAGGTCGCTTAACACGGTCAGAAAAAAAAAACCAAATCGTTAAAAGTAAAATAAAAAAATGAGTTACATAATATCGACGACAATTGGGTAAATGCATGGTGCGTACGTGCATGATACGAAATGAAATCCGACAGGGACCGCCCTGGGTGTGGTTGTGGTCTCACATGGATGGAGTCGCAGCAGCGGAATCCAATGCGCAAACACCCATTATTAAATAAAAACAAAACTGGATGCATCCTCATGATACCAAAAGATACATCGATGCAGCATGAGAAAGCGACCCGGCCCGTACCACCGTGTATACTGCTCTCTCTTTCTCTAGCTCACTGTTACTTCTCATTTTTTTTTAGTTGGATCCAACCCTAGCTTCGTTTACAACAGACTGCGAGCGTTAACAATGTATAGAAAATGAGATGTCAACTCGATCGACTGGTGGCTCATCATGCTCAGATCTACTGCGTGATGCTCTGGGCTGGCTCAGTGTGCTCGTAGGTTTAATTGTTCCTGCATCTTGCATCTGCACCCTTGTAATAAATACGTGTGTATTTCGTCATGGCTTGCCTGTAAAAATTCACAGTGTCTTTCTTACCGATAAACATCAATCTCTATGCCTAACTAAATAGTGCTTTGAGATACGATGGTGGCTCAGCGTAGCCCATTTAGTTAGTTAGTTATGTTTCTTACGATGAAATCTATCTCCGTTTGGAATGACTTATTTAGCTTCGACTTCACCTATTTTGAGCAAAACGAGTGTGAAGTCGTTTTGTAAATTCGATACTAAAATGCATGTTAAGATAAGTTGCTCGTACAAGTACACTATAGAAGATGACACTCCTAAAAAAATACGGAAGATGAATGAAAAAAAATTCTATGAAAAAAACAGAGCAGTAATCCACAGATTCGGCCGGGGACGAGGATAGAGAAATGGTCCAGTGATCTGCGTGCCGGATAATGATATGCCGTGCTGTCACACCAGGAACAGGCAGGCCCGTCCACGCGAAACCTCGACAACACAGGGACGCACTCGCAAAGATGCCTTTATTTACCTTCCCGGCTTTATTTTTTTTTTACCGTCCGCTTTGACCGCGCATGCATGTTCACGGAACCCGAGTAAAAAAAAGTAAAGGGAAGGTCCGTCCGTCACCCTCCTCCAGCAGCTGATCCCGTAGCTTCTCTTCTCAAGCCTTTGACTGGCTTGGGTGGCTGCATCATCGCGTCTCTTTTTCTGCACTTGCCTTTTGCCCTGGCTTTGTTCGACAAACCGGATAATTACTCGCGACCGGCAGGGATTTACCGTACCACGAATTGTCCCGGGCGGTGGCGCTTTTGTTTGGGTCCCGCCAAAGATGGCCGGTAATCACTGTTTCTGAGAAGGAGAACACGGTGATCAAGCATGAGCAACTTCTAGATTTTTTTTCCTTGAGGAAGCAACTTAACAAGTTAATTGTACCGAGCATCTTTGTTATATGTGTGTGATATATGAAATGGTAAACAAGGATCATCTGTTTGGGACACATTGGAATTCGACTCAGTTTAGGCGTCGGTCGAGTGAGCTTGGAGCCCAATGGGAATGGGCTTTGACACGTTGGATCGTGCCCATCCTCTTTATTAATATAAGTTCATTTTCTTTTATTTGGATAAACATTTGATAAGAAGGTTCTCTATTGATAGAAAAATAAAAAAAAATGAGTAACTGTCGGTCAAAAAAATTGTTGTGCTAGCGAAATGAAATATATAGCAAAAAAACAAAAGAAACATACTCGTTCAGAAAATAATGCGTTTCTGATTATATATTTGAACAGATGTTTGTCTAGATGCATAGTTAGAGTTGTATTTATTTTGGGACAGAGCGAGTATTCTTAGGCTACACGGGTCACGCACGGATGCCTCTGACGCGTGAATTTCACAAAGTTCATAGGGTGATACTTGACAGGGAAACCAAGTACGTACGCGACACACTATATCATCATCATTTTTTTTACGAAAAACTTGGATAAATCTTGTGGAAACGTCAAGGTAGTGTTAGTTTGGGCGGAGGGAGTGATATCTAATTTTCCGTGTGACCTTTTTGTTTGCACTGCCGTCGGGCGGCCGTCCCGTGGAACGGAAAAGAGGCCAGACGCATGCGGCCATACGCTAACCCGGGTCTCGTGCGTGCATGCATCATGCTTGCCGGCTGGCCCGTCCTCGGCGGCCGGTGGGCGGCGCACGCCGGCCGGTTAACGTGTGCTTTGCGAAGCCGCTACGCCGGCGAACGAAGGCAACTCGATCCGCGCAACGCGCGCGTGCATCATGCAATGCAAGGAGAACGAACAGCTAGCTTAGCTAGCGTGGGAAGCAAAAGGAGACGGTGGACGAACAACTAAGAGCGCGCCCTCGCGCGAGGAAGAACGTGACGGATCGGAGGCGGTGATCGAGCGAGCGGCGTACGCCGTCGGCGACCGTTGCATGTGTGTGTGCGTGCACGGCGGCGGCGGCGGCGCCGCCGCCGCCGTGCTGCGCGTGGGCCGGCCGCCCCGCCTGATGGTCGTGCGGACGGCGAGCGCGGCAGGGAGCATACAGTGCGAACGATGTCGATTTGCAGCTGGGTCTCTTCTCTTGCACGTCATGTCTGCAATGCTTTTACAGTTTCACTGCTGCCAGCGCCAGACTATCTCTCGTGCATGACGTGGCCTTCGTAAATATAATTCCCTCTCTACCTGATGGCGACTTGGTGACGATCATCTGTCAAATGTTTGACGCCACGTGGCGGCCGGCTTCGATCCTAGCTGTTATGCTCGCCTACAAGGAGAAGAAGGAATAGGAGCCTGCGGACGCAATGCCAATGGCACAAGTGAACCGTCTCCGCCATTACTGCGGCGAAAGCTTCCCGTTCCCCCTGGCCGGAGCAGCCGCATCCTGCCGCCGATCGATCGCACAACCCCGACGCGCCATTAATGGCACCAGACCATCAACCACTCTCCTACTGGCAATCTGCCGAGGACGTTCCCATCCGTCGCCGGCCGCTCACGTGCTCCCCCGCGCTGCCGGCGCCGGACTCGCCGGGACGACGGCGACACTAGGCAGCACCGTGCACCGGCGCCACTGCGCCGTATGGTGATGACGAGCAGCTGAACCGATGGAGACGCGACGCCTGCCAGGCCCTATGCCTACGATCTCTCCCTTCTAGAATCTAGATCCTAGGGAGACATCACGGGCCTATTGTAGAGTGGTCATGGTTTGAGGGTCGCTGCCTCACTGTGCACCAACGAATGATCGGAGCTGTAGCGCTGTAGAATACGAAAGAAGAGATCGTGATCCCCCTGCCTGTATCACGGACACACTACTATTCTTGACCCAATCCACCTAGGTATGTAGCTGTTCCTCCAGCTTTCTATCACTTTGTCCTCCGCCGCCTGATGGCGATGCATCGCTTGCCGCCTCTCTAGGGCATCCATTACCATTCACCAGCAACCATCTCTCTCTCTCTCTCTCTCTCTCTCTCTCTCTCTCTGATATAAAGCAACCATTAACCATTCATTTCTAAAGGATACATAGAAAACATCTCCAACCTCCCTTCGGGTACCTCGCTGTTCTTAACAAATCAAATGGCCGGATTCAATCAATGGAAAATATGAAATCGCAGCACAACCGCAGGCTTTTTTGTACACACAGGAAAGACAACAGCGACAATCACAGATCGAGCAGCAAAATTTTTTGGGTCCCTCGGTGCACAGAAAACCCCTTGTAGATCGATTCCACTTGTTACAGAGTTTGGAGCGCCCTCTTCTTACCATTCCCAGAAACACCCTGCCATTTCAGCCGAGCCGGGTACCAATCACAAGTTCAGCCTTGTTCATTTGCCTCTCAGGTTTGAGGGTCGCCTTCCTTGAATATCCTGGGGATGACCTCATGGATGCCGATGTCCAAGGTCTCAGGGCTCCTGCACAAGCAATAAAGGTAGGCAGGCACCGTACATCGTCAGTACATCCACTGTCCTAATTCTTGTGACTGCCATAAAGAGGAGGGAAGAGGGATTTTGATGGCTATGCTGCCTATCCAACAGGTTAGGAAAGCAGGGGAGCGCATGACTGGAGGGAGCGTGTACACTGTAAAGTACATGGCGGTGCAACGGATAGCAGCATCTAAAGGTCATAGAAAGTGGGGTGCCTCACGAGATAATGGATAGCGCAAACAGCTGGTACACATCTCAGCAAAGGTGGTGGCAGATGGATATGCCAGGCTTGCAATTTCTGTTCCAGTTGCGATTACAGGCACGCGATTACAGGCACACTTCGCCCGTGGTAACCTACCATCAACGACCTAACTATTGTCCATGTTCTGGTAGACGTGATCTTCTGAACATGGCAACAAACTGAACATATGCAGCAGGGCATAGACAGCAATGACAAGGTTAGCCAAAACTACAAGGACTCTTTAGTCTTTAGCCTCCAGCAACATTTTAATCATTAACGTTTTTTAAATACCAGTAGGCAATGCTGATATGATTGTACAGTACAATAGTCAATAGATGCCTATGTGGGAGTTCAAGCTAATTATAAATTGACCAGTTCCAAACTGACAAGTGACGAAAAAAAAATGTAGGTACATTAATCTTATCTCAGAAAGAGAGAATTACCTGCACAATGTTCGACCCTTTTCTTTTGTGCTGGGCACAAACCATATCTTCCTTAGAGCTGGTGATTCAAATTGTACAAAGAACCCATCACTCTGGTCAAGCTTCCATTTTCTGGATCCTTGCCCTTTCCAGACCTGCATATATGAATATATAGTAGACCATGTTAGTCTTCCACTTTCATTTTGGTACACACAAAACAATGTTAAACACTAACTTGTCAAAAAAAAATGCTAAACACTAACTTGTCAAGAAAAAACCAGCTGCCAGTGCCAAGCTAGCAGCAGTTAATTATGAAAACACATTACTTCACTAACACGTAAAAGAACAATAGAGAGTGAATTGGACCTGTGGATAGGAGATGATGGTCTTAGGTGCCACCATACAAGCAGCCTTCGCAAAAGAATCCTCCGCATATTGCCGCAAAAATGTGAAGCATTCACTGTGAGTTTGGGGTGACTCAAAGGCCTAGGGGGAAAACAACCAAAACAACCACAAGGGTTTGTTATAGAAGTGGTTATAAATTTGGCGCAATCACTACTAGCAGAAAATTCAAGAAAAACAAAAGATAAAATCCAGCAGATCCTAAGTAAATTTCAAGATCATACATGTGTTTGTACAATGCAAAAGTTTATGTCAAGTTGCAAAATGAAATATTCTGTAGCAGCATAGTACCTTGTCAACGTTAACCACTGGGGCATATTTTTGAGTATTAGTCTTCTGATCATCGAGAAGAAAATTGACCCTTGGATCCACTTTTCCTGTGTCATGCCAAGCCTTGATTGCTGATTCTATCACATTAACAACAAATGAAAAGATACTCTGCCCTGTTTCTACATCTCCATACTTTGCAGCCTGAAAAGAAAATAACGGAGAAAAGAAAATAACGGAGATTAACACATAGATGATGAAAGATGACTCATCTAAAACAGTCAACTCTTTTTTCTGTCATTTCCACAACACTCAAACTGGTAGCATAAGTGGACTTCATGAATATAGTATACAAGTAGCATCTGGATACTGTTGCAGTTAATGGAAAATATCTCATTGATTAAGGTTTATCTATGTTGGCATGATGGAAGAAAAAACATAAGGTTTATCTATATTGGCATGATGAAAGAAAAACCAGTAACATATGAAAATTTGAAACACCATGGAACAGCTTCCTGGATAGATCTTCTTGACTTCTTGTCAAGGAAATTTTACATGCAGTAGCATTGAACAAAGAAGTAGCTTGCTGGATAAGTCATCAACTATAAAACTCACCAACTCGGTTTTCAGTGATTCTAAGTTCTTCCCAACGTTAACATTCGAACGCATGCTCTCTACATCAAGAGCTCGCTTCTTTTCCCTTGCCAACTGAGAAAGCCTCTTGATTTTTCTCGAGACTTCTGTATTTTGTGGATTTAGCTGTAAAGCTATCTCAAAAGCAGATATTGCCTACACCATGGAAAAAAACTATAAATCAGCTAAATCTCCATTTCATGGAGAAAACATCAAAGAAATGGTTGGTATAGATATTGCAGATGATACAAATCTCATGCTGTAATTAAAGAGAGCAACTAAGCTTGGGAAGAAGAAAATAGCAGCAAAGAAGGAAGGTCATGGTTCAGTCAAAACAAAAGGCCAAATTAGGCATCAACAGAAGTCAATGTTATTGGTCAGATACATGAACAAGTTTTTTTTTTTACAATGTGTACAATGTAAATGAGTAAAGCTAACCGAAGCAATTCTAAATTTTCTTTATTATTTGAGTACTTTCAGTTCATCCAATTATTGTTTTCATTACAATAAACATCACCGAACCATCTGAGCTCCTTCTGCTGAATTTTACAGCTAAAAAAATGCAACCAATACACGAACTATTCAAACTTTACTTCTGGATTTGCTAGGGCATGGAAGACTTACTCAAAGTTTATGAAACAAAAGGGAAAAAAAGATTGCATCGTCTAGCAGCATTAAATGAAAGTAACATGGGGTTTTCCTTTTAGTCTCACCTCTTCATAGCGCTCCATGGCCTCCAAAACACAACCTTTCCTGAAATGACCCTATATTACAAAAGAGGACGGGCTGTGAAATCTGTCAGTCAAGTAAATAAAGTGTAAATTAGAGGGCAATCGGACAGCAATATACCTTCTCCCACTCTGGCTTCAGCTTGACTGTTGTCTCAGCATCAGCAAGTGCTTTGCTAAGCTTAACCAGCTGCAGAAAAGCTGCAGCCCGGTTGCTGGAAGGAATTTAAATGAAAAACATATTAGAACTTTTGAAGAGCTTGTACAGAACAACGAAAGAGGTATGACATAGATGCCCTTCCACAGAAGTTGTCGCTGTCTGTAGTCAGCTACAAGATAGCAATTCAAACTCTCAACTTCTTTAAGCATCTCCTGAAACAAAACGCATGGTTGTCTCAACACTTCCTATGGTCACTGCCCATACCATTATCAGGAAGCATATGGCTCTGCCTCTTACCCAAGGTGCTAACGCTCTACCCCTGTATATGGATTGTTAACTCACATACATCCCCATTTCACAATTGATGCTGTCACAGGTTTTGGAGTTGGAATACCAAGTAAATTATGTGCACAGACCCATACCACAAATGAACTGGACATACAAAGGATGGACTCTTTCTATGCTTATTCAGAACTTTCAAATCAGTTGGGTTACATTTGTGATATCATAAACAAGGAAAGTGTATGCAGTTTTTATCGAATCTTTTAATCTATTCTGAAGTAAGCATACGAAAAAGAACGGGCAAGTTCATTTTGAACATGAAGCGTTTTTCTTTCCTGTTAGGGAATGCTAATTGATCTACACCCAGATAAGTAACGCCTCTCAAGCCAGCTAAATAGCACTTATGTGCAACAAATGGATTTTATCCGTATACGACAAAAGGGCAACCCAGAAACTGGCTCATTTGGCCGTGCAGTTACATGATCGGACGTTTCTGTTGCATCTTGCAGACACTCGTGGGACATCATCAGCAAGTAACATCACATCATCAGATTTAGGATGTTATGTCAGAATTAGATTCAGAATCTTACTCCTAGAGACCAGAGCACTAGGAACCATAAGCCTAAATTGTAATAACATTCCTGCAGCCTAGCTAAGTACAGCAACTTGATGCATTTTTAACATACTGAATTAAGCCTATAAATCATCGCCTGCATCACGACAAATCAACGACAAATACGTAATCTCACTCAAGGTTGTCACTCACTTGCCAGCCCCCAAATCCCAAATGACCACCAGGATCCTACACTCTCACCGATAAGGACGCAACCTTCGATCCAACCATAGGGGCGAGTCCGATCAGGCACGCCGCAGGGCGCAATCTGTTAGTCACCCCACGCGAATCAGGCACGCCGCACCATACCATACCATACCACACCACACCATGTGACACAACACCCCGCCGCTTCCCCCCAAACGCAAGACCGAGATCGGCCGCACGTCCAGCTAGGGTTTCGAGCGCCCACACAACCGGCAAGGATGAGGAGGAAGAAGGGGGAGCGGAACCTGTAGAGGGTGGCGTTGTCGGGGTCGAGCTTGATGGCCTGCGTGTAGAGCGCGGCGGCCTTGAGGTAGCTCCCCGACTTGAACTGCTCGTTCCCCTGATCCTTGAGCGCCGCCGACGGCGAAACCCCTTCTCCGCCGCCGTCCGCCATCGCCGCCGCCGCCAAGGAGTCCGCGGGTCTTAGGGTTTTGGGCCCGCGAGCTCGTCCTCCTCTCTTCTTCTCACTTTGTTTTTCCCTTTTTCTAATTTCGCTTCGTATTTCGCGATTTTTTTTACTCAGAGATGAGAGCACGTGACGTGACAGTGTACGTATGGCTGATCGATGTACGTGTACGTGACTGCGAGTTGTTTTAGCAAAGCATAAAACGTGTTGTTTTTAGTCAATTTCACACTAAAATCATCTGCATAACGATTTTTCACATTAAAGTTGCGACGGGCTTTTAAAAATATGGAAAATCCAGACCATTTCCGAGCATTTTTTTGGTAGTTGTAATATCGTTTCGTGTTTTTTTTTTGGTGGGGGGGGGGGGGGGGGGGGGGGGGGGGGGTCATGTTCATCCCTCCTGAGTCCTGAAGGAAAGTTTCAGCAGCAGCCAGCAAGGGCAGAGGCTGCTTTGCATTCATAAGAGAAGAGAAGCAGCCTAGGCTTGAAAACCAGCTCAACTCTTTCAGGCCCATGAGTAAGTTCTTCCCGATGCTAAATGTTTTAGAAGCAAGGAGGGCCTCGGCCCAATCTAAGAAGGCCTTTCGGGCCCAGCTAATGTTTCAGAGGGTTGATCTCACAGCCCATCTGCTGGCTACATCGTCAAACTTTGCAAACCGAGAGGTTAGTAGAGCCGTTGAATGAGCAAACACCGCTGCCATGTCAAACTTTGGTCAAATCAAAGTGTTCTTACTAAAATGAATCCAATCAAATTTCCTTTCTTTTCAACCGAAAATTGGCCGAAAACCTGTAGGCCCAGTGGCGCCTTTGCTAAACAAAATTCATCTCCTACATCCACACTGACAAAAATCAGACACGCAAGCACACCATGATCGAAAGTTCCATTCCTCAGATTCGTCAGTTTTCTACTGTAAAGGTTCCGTCTCTTCCTCACTCGCGAAACTGATGAGGAGAGATGGTCACCCCTGCCATGGCCCATGCACACTGCCACGGTGGCCGACGGTGCTCGACGACCCGCACTCGCTGCCGGGGAGCGACGAGATCGCGCTCCCGCTCGCGCGCGCAAGCGCCATGGCCCGCGACGCGCACCGCTCCATGCGCCCGGCGGAGCTCCGGGGCGCGCCGCGCAGGTCCAGCGGGTCCAGCGACGCCCTCCGCCGCGCGCTGCTAGTCCCGCCTCCGGCCCCGCTCGGCGGCCGCGGCTCGCAGCACGATGGGGACGGCGAGGCCGCCGCCGCCGTGGACTCGGACGCCGACGAGGGGCGCTGCCGCGGCGCGCTCTGCGACCGCCGCGCCCTGGCGCGCGACGACTCCGTATTCGCCATGTAGTTCGGGAACGGCGGCGGCGCGTGGGCGTGGTCGGCGCGCAACGACGCCGCCGCGCTGCCGCGCCGGCTCGCCTCGCACGCGGAGGCGAATGACGCGTCGTCGAACCGCCCGCTGAGCGTCCGCGCGCTCGCGTCCGTCAGCGCCGACGGCGTCGGCGAGACCTTCTGGTACAGCTCGGCCTTCGCTAGCGTGCGGCCCGGCGTCGTAGTCGAGTAGCAGCTGCTGCTCCGCCGCGCGGCCGCGCCGCCATTGTCCACCTCCACAATCTTGACGTTCTCCTCCGAGCCCCTCTCCACCGACTCCTGCCGGAAAAAAAACGTGATCTTCTCGTGCCAACATGATCATCGATAGATTGCTTCCAAGAAGAACGGCGGTGCTCACCAGTGGCTTCCGGGACCGCGGGTGCTGCGGCGACCGGCGGCTCGGCGTTGGCCGCCGCGTGGCGGCGGCGAGCTGCTGCCTGCCGTGGTCCTCCCCGAGGAGCCGCAGCCGCTCGGCGCGCGCGCGCCGCTGGGCGTCGACGAGCGCCTGCATCCGCCGGAGCGTCACGTTCGCCTGCCGCCGCACCAGCTGGCCCCTCACCATCGCCTGCAGCCTCACCATCCCTCGCAGCGCGCACAGCGCCTTCCTCGCCTGCGCAAATGGAGTCGCAAATCATTTCACCCCGGCAGAGAATCGCCGTGACCAAGAACTGATCGACGGCGGCGCAACGCAATGCGGCCGCTGGCCGGTCCAAGAACGTGCGTACCAGATACGATCGGAAGGCCGACTGGATCCTGATCGCCGCCGCGGCCTCCTCATCCTCACCGCCACCGCCGCCAACGCCAATCCTCGCCAACGCCGGCGGCGGGAGCGAGGCGACCGGCGCCGCGGTGGTCGCGACCTCGGCGACGGCGTGCTGGTCCTGAGACACCGCGACACGCACCTCAGCCTCCGAGAAGCAGTGCGACGACGAGGACGCGAGCGGGCCCTGTGGCCCCTGGCCGCCGGACGCGCCCGCGTCGACCTTGCCCACCGCCGCCGCAGCAGACCCCGGCCGCCGGAAGCTCCACCGCCTCTTCTCCCTCACGGACGGCGTCGCCGCCGCCTGCGCCGGCAACGGCGCCGACAGCACCGACTGGCAGTCAGCATCCGCTTTGTCCTTGGCCTTCCTCCCCTTCTTCCCCGGCAGGAAGAAGTTTCTCAGCCACCTGCCCGCCTTCCCCATCCGCAGACACAAGACGACGCACTACAACCCTGCAACCGCCGCCGCCGCCGCCGCCGCCATCAAGCACTTGCACCGGCAGGCGGCAGCTGGTGCTGATGCAGGGGAAGCAAAATGGAGCAGCAGAGGCTCTGTGAAAACCGGAAAGTGGAAATTATTGTGACGGATCACAGATCACTCATCACTCTCTGACGCCCACTTCGCTCCAGGCAAGGAGATTGTTCCACTGCCTCACACACCTCCTTTCTCCTCTCTGCTCCTGCCATGTGAGCAACTATTTACAGTCCCTTCAATTTCGTACCCGCCACCACAAATGACTGCCGGCTTCAATCGCATGAAATGGCCATAGCTTACCTGCCATTTACGAAACAATGAAAACCAGACCGATTAGTGTCCTGCTAACCACCAATTACGGTTTCCAAATGAAGACGAACGGCAAAGTAATCAACGGCGGTTAATGGTGCGATGAGGAACAGGCTAGAGAGTACAGAGGGTGTAGTAGGGTTTAAGGGGGTAGTCACCGGTCAGAGCTGCGCATGTGGTGAGTGAGACGAGTACCATCTTTTGCGATCAATGTGGGGACACTGCCGCTGCTACAATACAACAGTTTCATGGAAGGTCCCCAGCACTACAGCAGTGGCAACAGTGCTCTATCATCTTCCAGAAACGCATGCAGGCTGCAGGCTGACACATGGAGCAGTTCTTGCCTCCTCCTCAACCAATAACCATTAACGAACCAATCTGATTTTTTTTAAGAAAGAGAAGAAGAATAAGCAGCCATTGAATTTAGTAAGTGGTACTCGTTGGCTCATGATCCAAAGCAAACCTGCCCGGATTTACTGAATGGTCTGTACATCAGCTCGAATCATTTCGTCAGTACATGCAAGTAATAAATGTATAGATATATAAGTATATATGTATATTGTATGCAAGTTTAGAACGCACTGACTGACCTGCTGGTGCAGGGGTTAAATGTGCTAGGCTGGACGTTGGAACAGGAGCACTGTCGACCAGAGTGAAGGAGACAAGCAGGGACCATTGGGCCATGGCGTCGTCCTCTTCCCCCGTCGATGATTCAGTTTGAATGGAGGAAGCTGAGGCCGATCGGCCAGGGATTGGAAATTTCGAACTCTGTTCCCTCTCCCTGGTTCTCTTCTCTTCTCTGGGTGCACTGAAAATGCTAGCAGTAGTAGCATCCATTGTTGATGTAATGATGTTCATGTGTGTTTCTGCAGGAGTTTTGCTGGGCTCCGATAGTCATAGTCTGATGTAGGCGATGATGTTCTTGGCCCTCCGTCGTATCTCTGACGCCGGCCCGTTTCCGGCGGGCCAGCGGCAGCCGTGAATGTCCTCGCCGTCCTCCGTGCCGTTGGTCAGGCCGCGGCCGGAGCGAGCGAGAACGCGCGTTCGTTGGATCGGAAGAGACGACGACACGGCCGGCTCAACCAACTGGAGTGATGATACGTCGCGGCCGTGCGAGAGGACCACGAGAGATCTTCTTCCCCACGCTGACCCCGGAAAAGGACAGGGGAGTGTGTTTTTGGAGTGATCATCCCGTGGCCTGAACTGGAAAGCGCCCGCGGCAAGTGAGTGATCTTCCATGGATGCTGCCAAAGCTTGTCAGTAACTGGGGCGGTAAAAGACGACGGCTGCTGTAACTTGGGAGGGGAAAATGCTGCAGTAGCAACACACAGCTGGAAGAATTCAGACGATGGGACGAGTGGTGTCAGCTCAAGGTTTATTTGAGCTCCCGTTGCCGCGTTCCGGACAACTTGTTGGCGAATAAGGCGGAAAAAAAAAACAGGGCACTAAGGTAGAATGTTTCCCTCCAAGCACATTGCTACATCTCAATAATCTCATAAGTCATCTCATGTAGTGTCACATAGAATTTTTCTAATGTGAATAAGAGAGGGTGAAGAGAGAGAAAGATGTCGTTGTTTCGCCAAACAACCACCTCATAGGCTAGAGTTTAGGACTATGAGACGACTACTCAACCATTGTACGAGTTGTTGTTGCCATACAACTTATAATATTTCTTTTTTCTATGCACAAATGAAGGAAATAGAATTACTATGAGACAACTTAAAAAGACAACCCATTGTACAGATTGTTTGTTAAGTCGTCTCAAGATTACATATCCATGCATTAGACCGCCTATTAGAGCAACTCCAACAGATTGAGAAAACTTCATTCCCTTGTACTAGCTAAAGGGGATGGAGAAAACATCTTTTCATCATATAGGAGACAAGTGCTCCAGCAAATCCCCTTTCTCTATTCCTCTTTCCCTTTCTTCTGCCAAATGGACCCATTGTCAAAGGGTAATCTAATTTTTCTTTTCTTTTTCTCTCCTCTTCCTCCCTCGTCTCTCCCGTGTATCCCGCGAAGGCCATGTGGCAAGGGTAGGCGGGAACCGCGCGCGGCGGGGCAGCTGCCGGCACAGTGGAGCAGCGGCGCGGGAAGGCGAGGTGGCGGCCGGTGTGGAGGGGCAGGGTGGCTCTAGCGCCGTGTGCGGCCGCACGCGGCCCCCACATGGATGGGCGGCGCGGCCACCTGCGCATGGACCGCAGAGTTCACTGGCCGGGGCGACAACGGGTATAGTGGCGCGGCAGGGCAGGGCGGCAGCTCGACCGGTTGGGGCGACATGGGATGGCGTCGCGGCAAGACGGGCCGACAACGCTACAAAACGGGCTGGCGGAGTGGCAGGACTGTGACGCGGCCAGATGACCTGGCGACCAGTGCGACAGGATGTGGTGGAGAAGGAGAAGGCAACGCGGTCGAGCAGAGGCTGGAGGGGCGCAGCGAGTAGGAGGACGAGTGGAGGAGAAGGTAGAGACAAGAAAATCAAGAAAGGGGAGGGGTAGGATCCCTTTTCTTAAGGGGACAGGGAGGTGGGTTTTCTTAATTGAGAAAAAATATAGGGAAAGGGGATTGTTTTCTCAATCTGTTGTTGGAGGAGTGTTTTTACCCCTCAATCCTCTTTAACCAGGAATATAGGGAAAGGGGATTGCTTTTCTTAATCTATTGGAGTTTCTCTTATATAACACCAATGTACTCGCCCTGAAAGTCAATTTTACTGTATCACCATTAACAAATGGCTAATTCTATTTTCAACCCTCAGCTACAAAAATGTTCACCCTTCAAACCAAAATACTAAAACTGCTCATTTTTCAACCTTGGCTCATGTTTTGGAGGGATTTTGGGATGACACGGCATCGATGTGGTGGTGTGGTAAATGGTTGTTATTAATAATAAATAAGTGATATTTTGGAGTTGCCTTAAATCAGCTATTTGAATTTTTATTGCGTATTACTTGTGTGCTAAATTTTGGTATTTGAAGATGATACATATAAATTTTTCATTTTTCTTGATGTGTAGTTTCATCAAAGTATACTACAGCTATGTTCAATATTTTTTATTAAATACTAGTCAAGTCCTTGTATCGTAGACCTTGTCAACATACAAAACATAACTTATTTGTGAGTGCATGCACTATTTTGAATTTTAAAGATTTTTTTATAACTTTAAAACAATGAAAATTTCTCGCCTAGGAGTATATGCTAAGGACTAGCCTTAGTAATTTTATAATAAGTGGCATAAAATACAACAGTACTGCCAAACGCATAGTATTTGAAACAGAACCAAATCATTTTCATCACAGTTCACGCCATACCAAATTTGTTTAGGTTCTAAACAATCATATGTACACCCAGACTTTATGTTTCAAGTAGTTTACTGATTACCAAATTCTGGAAAGCAGTGTCCCAGTTTGTAAAAATACTATGTCGCAAAAAAACTTCAGATGTAAATATTCTTACAAAAACTCTAAAAAGGAAGGTAAAAGTTTAATTGGCACACACCATTTTTTTTTGTTAGGTTTATTAAAAATATTATACGGACAACTTATACTTATTTATATCATAGATACTCCGTAAGTGAAAGAAAAATTCAAGAGATTCTAATACATTGCCCAATTTTTCAATGCCAAAAGTATTTTAGCATTTACCATGTCGCCACGTGCAGCCACTAGCCAAGATTGAAAAATGAACGGTTTTGAATAGCCGAGGATTGAAGATGAATATAGTGTGGTTGATGATGGTTCCGAAGGGTTATAAAATGGATTTTGTGTCGAGTATGTTTTTTTTTTTGAGGTATTGTGTCGAGTATGTTGTGAAAGTCGACATTTCCCACTAAGGGAAAAAAAAAAGGAATGGCGGTAAGAGTGGGCCATGCGTGGGTCTGGAGTAGTGGCCGGGTCTTGGCCTGTACCTTTGAACTTTGGGCTGTGCTGAGACTCATTCTTGGGCCAGCATCCCGGCCGCTCCTCCCCGCACGCAGTCCAGCCAGCAATCCAATATATCTTCTGGAAAAGTTTTCTTATACATCTTCCTCTTTCCGATGTTTAAGATGCGTGCTGCTCTTTCTAAATCGTTGGATCGGAATACTTCTCCCTCCACAGCAACACACTGCACACAACGCGTGCACTAGGCTCCCAATCAGGAGAATATTTGGTCCTAAGTGGAATATGCTTTTGGATTTCAAACTTCAAATGTATTTTGTCTCCCAAACCGTAGATTATTATTTGAATCCATTTGAACCACCATATTCTTGAGAATTAATCTAACGTAATGAGATCCAATATGATTATATTTTGTTGTATTTTAACAATCAACATTTTAGATGAACTATCTCAACATAATGAACGTAAAAAAAAGTTGATGAATGTCAAAAAAATGTTGAGCTAAAATATTGGTAAATGTAAAAAATGTTAGTGCTAGTAAAAAATCATTGATCAATAATGTTGGTGCAAGTTAAAAAGTTAAAGAAAAATGTTGGTATATATAAAAAATATTGATCAACGTCACAATTAAGCCAGAATTTTTTTAAAAAAATGTTAATAAATGTGAATAAATGTTGATGGATGTAAAAAATGTATGTAGGTTTAATATAGGCTTTTATATGTTGGTTATCCGGAAGGCATATAGGAGGCCCCCAGTCCAGCTAGCTCGGTGAAATGGAGGTGGCGGACTGCCGCAACTCAGACACTGAGGTGATCAATTTCAGTTCCTCGAAGTATTACAAACATACAAGTTACAACAATATACCATGCAAAGTGTAGCTGCTCGTACGTCGAGGCTGTATCTACAAGCACTAACTGCAAGTGCAATGAAATTAAGAGTGGACGACCAAACTAAAAATAGGTAGCATGAGGGAGACAGCTTAATTCGTTCACCTCACACCGGAAGATTTTTTTCCTCTTTTGAGTCCTTTGAATCCATCTGTTTTTTTACTTCTGCTTTTATTAACATAAATGCAAAGTTCTCGCATGTTTTCAGTTTAAAATTTGATAGAAATTATAATGGTATCTATGTATGTATACTCTACGCCTCAACGGATTTGAGCATGGGATTGAGTATGGGCGTTATCACTATTGGATATAGAATTTTTATCTTCCAAATTTTACAACAGACTGAAATAAAATGCAAAAAGTGACTAGGGGTGCATGCCCCTCCTAGGCAGCTCCCCACACTTGTAGCTCCCCAATGATCGACAACTGATACTACTATCATATCCCCAATGACGATCGACAACCGATACTGTCAGATTCAGTGTGCCCCCATGTGGTGGCTACGATCACCAAATGTACCTATATCTGCGAGCAGTTTGTGGGCATGCCATAATGCTTTGAGGTATTCCGCTAGTTCTATTTATGTTGTATTAAGAAGGAAAAATCATAGTATGACCGGGTGTTGCCATCTTTGACTTCTTTATGTGCTACAATAGAGTTCAACTGGTGAAGATCCGATCCAACTAGAGGCAACGGGGAAATGATGGCTATACTACACCAAGGATAGAGACCTTGAGAAGTATATCTTCCTGGCAGCTCCGGCGAAGCCTTGTGACACGTGATACATGGGTGCTCCAGACAACCCCCTCGTGCATGATTTGAAGTACCGTACCCTAAGATTGAAGGATCGCGGCATAAATATTGCTATCATGTTGATGGCAGACGTAGTGCAACACCGTATATCTTCGTTAAGATAGTGTCCACATTTGACGTACACTTACTATAGCGTAACCTAAATAATTATTATAAATATGCAATATAAAATATATATGCAGTATAAAATATTTTTTCTTGCAAATTTTACAACAAACTGAAATAAAACAGCAACAAACTGAAATAAAACACGAAAAGTGACTAGGGGCATATGCCCTCCCCCAACTACGTAGCTCCCTAGTGATTGACAATTGTTATTGTCAGATTCAATGTGCCACTATATGGTGAGTGCAATCGCAAGTCATTCATACACACCGCATATGCTTTTCTTCAAAGTCAGCATGACATGTATCTATAACTCCCTAGATGTGTGTCTGAGCAACAAACAAGGGTGAAGCCAAAGAATTACCATGGGAGGGGCCAACCTTCGGAAATGATACATTAGGAGGGACAATACATAATTTCTTCATTGATTTACATGGTCAAAATTGTTTATGGGGTGTATCTAGCATGGCGTGTGATACTTGATGCTACCCTATTTTAATGCCACGTCTCCTCCAACATCCTCAATCCAACCAATTGTTTTCCATTTCCTTGTTCTTTTCTACTAGTATGCTAGCGGAGATTAAAGTTTGGAGAGATTGGTTCCCCATGTTGAGCAGAAAGAAACTGGAGAGCGGGGGCATCATCTTCAGGGCTAGCTGATGAAGTTAGTCGTGAACCCAATTACCCAATAGCAGTCCATTTCCGCGTGGCCCACGGGCCATTCGGCCTCCCTGCTGCAGTTTCCCTGTGCCGTCCGCTTGACGTGTTTGCTGCTCATCATCAGCAGCAAGCAACGTGGGCACATGAAAAGTCCGGCAAACATTCTCTCTACCTGCAGGCTGCATGGCACGTTGCTGATGTATATGGTTAGTTTGCCTTTCAATCCTCCCCGGCTAAAATTTTCCTAACAACATTACACACACATAAACACCACGTTGGTGCTTTGTCGTTGCCCGTGTACCATTTCGGAGACCCTTTTGATCACTCGCTACAACTATAAACCGATGAAGCCTCAAATGCACCAATTAGGTTAGAGAGATATTGTGATTATTCTAATATATAGCTAGGCAACAAATGACGTGCATATCACATGGTAATCGCAAACTTCACGTGGGAAGGGGGCATATGGCCCACACTGCCCAAGTTGAAGATCCTTTCCATGGAGCAAGAGATGCAAAGTGTGTAGTATGATCGTAATTAGGCATTCCTATAAATCACCGGCAGACCTAGTGAGTGGCCAACACATTGTCGCCTCAAGTTGGTGACTCAGCCACTGATCTTCCATTCGGTTGTTTCCGCTTAATTGATTGTGGGTGGCCAAGGCAAGGTGCACCATCCCCCCTACATATCGTGGGAAGAACTAAGATGAGATCATCAATGAAGCTAGTAACTTGTCTATACACATGCATGTTTCATTTCGGCAGCATATTGATCCTACAACATATATATGGATCCTAGGCTGGGAATGACGGATAGCACGTACATGGCGGGGATTGTGGCAGATGAGTACGTGATGGGAACAAGCCAACAAATAAAACAACCGTACAAGCGCAAAAGCACTGATCTAGGACTACCCTGCAAATTAAGGTAGGGGAAATGGAGGTCTGGAGTGAGTGATGGATGAGCTTCCTTCCCCACGTTGAGCAGAAACTGAGCGGGAACTTCATCTTCGGGGCTGTTAAAGTTACTCGTGGATCAAATAGAGATATGGGCCGCTATTTGATCCTAGCTAGTATGTATGTGGTTGGGGAGGCCCAACACATGTTCGCGGCTGCCCACGGGCTGCATCCACGTAAAGAAAGCTGTTGGTTCATGGATGGCTTGCTTGCTTGTACCGACGACTGTTCGGTAGGATGGCGGACGATGATGATGGTGATAGAGGTTGAACAGTCGTCGTGCCGTCCAATCCAGGTCATATGGCTGGAAACTAAACGCACGTGCATGGCGACATTTAGAGCAGAAAGCTCCGGCAGAACCCTCGCTGCATGGGCCATGCAAGCATGGACGTGCGCGCGAGAGCGACGACGGGGCTGGGACCGTACACGAGAGCCAGCGGCCAGCGAATCCGACCTGACTCCGGTGGTGCTGCAACCACAAGGAGATGGATGGCCGATCTCGTCGAATCATGCATGCACAAATAGCATCGATCGATCGTCGAATCCTTGGGAGTTATTGGTCGGCGGCCGGCGCATTATGATCGGAGCCCCTGGTCCCCTGGTCATCGCCAACCATCATGGAAGCGATCGAGACGCCGGCGGCGGCGGAATTGGGAATAAGCCGCCGGCGACGCCCGCACGACGATGACCCTCCCGGCGTCATTACCGACTCACCATACGTATGATACTGGCTACTGCTACTGCTCCAACTCTCCACGCGGCTCGAATTAATCCTGCGTGGTGTGGACCTCGACCATCGGTCGATCTCTAGAGCAGGGCCACTGGCGGCCGCGCGAAGCTGCAGCCTACATCCAGATCGATCGAGCTGTGCCTGTGCTCGCGCAGCCCGCGACATTCCCCTCTCCGACACGCGCGGTTTCTGTGCGTGCTCATCCTCATCATCATCGGCAGCAACAGGCGCATGCATGAAAAGTTGGGCGAATATTCTCTTCCTCTCTACCTGTGGCAGCAGCATCGTCTCCCGGCAGCGGGGGCAGGGGCAGGCGGGCAGCTTCAATTTTATCAATCCACATCCCCCGGCGATTGGCCCTACTTTCCGCGACATTCCTCTTGTAGCTAGTCCACGACTCCGAAGCATGCAGCAGCTAGCTAGGTTAAGATAGTACGTACTCCAGTAAGCTACAGTTCATGAAAAGCCCTCTCTCGATCGCTGCGGGATGTAAGTAACATTCTCTGCAGGTACAAGCAGGCTTTACCGCCCGATGGAATCACTGCATGCAATGCGCTTCTGCTTGCCTGCTGCATGCGACACGCTCTACGTTGTCACCTGCGTCTCCGGTTGGGGGGCCGCGGCTATGATTGCGGTTGCAGGGCACGCGCGCGCGCCTGCTCGTCCGCGTGCGAATAAGCTAAGCAATGCCCAGGCCAGCTCGATCGGCGAGGCAAGTCACACGCTCCTTCTGGCCTTCATCCATCCATCATCCTGATCGACTTCTCGAGACACCATCGTCGAAACTCCAAAACCTCAACTATCCAGCCGAGAGATTCCCTCGTCGGTCGTTCGCCGACTCGTCGCCCGCTCCTTCGCGGTGGCCGCCGGCGGTGTCCTCTACTCCTCTAGCAGGGGGCCACTGCCCACTGCACCAGCTGGCACTGCCAGTGCAAGTGCAAGTGCAACTGGAGCACGGATCGAGAGGTACAATGGCACTGTAGGATTGGAAGGAATCTTATGCTCTCAGACTACTCCCGCCAAGTACGTACAGTAGAGTACTCCTCCTACTACGCGTCTACAGTAGCCGCGATCTGCACCGCTGGCGGTCCTGATCCGTGGGGGCCTCGCTCTCAGCTGGGTCAGGGACCTGCATGAACTGCAAGCTAGCTGCGCAGCATGCAGCAGGGCCAGCAGCAATATCAGGGCATCAGCCAGAGCCTGGCATGGCTTTATCTGTAGCACTGGTTGCGAGTTGCGACTGGTTGCGCACTGCAGCTATCGTTGCGTGTTGTTGTTCGATCGAGTATCTGCGTTTGGCCGAGGTCCGAGACATGGAATTAGTAATAAATACTCTTATTTCTTTCATAAATAGTTGTGTCCAGCTGCACAAAAAAAAAACATGTGTTTTGTAAATTATTTTCTTATGTGGCATGGCAAGCAATGTCATGACAATTTGTATTTTTTTTGTGGGCGGTGGTAATTTTTTTTTTTGCATGCAGTGGAATTTGATTCTGGTGGGTGGGCCCATGCATGCGTTGACTCGCGTTGAACGTGGCCACGTCGCCAAGCCATTGACTCATTGAGCAAGAGATGTGCCAAGTGAACCTTTTTTCCTTTTCTTTTCAAAAAAAGTGTGGTGTGCCAAAGTGTGTCCTTTGGAGTTTGGTCTCCTACCGGGTGGACCTAGTGGCCTCTTGGAAATAGTACTCTGTACACTCCGTTGTACTCCAGCTGGGAGCTGGAGCTGGCCTGCCTGTGTGTCAAGATGATGAAGTGGACGGGGTCAGCAAGAGCCGCCAGAGAAAAAAGTAGGGGGTGTGGGGGTGGGGTGACGGTGCGCCGGAGGACTCTCTTTGACCCCCCCTGTTTGTTGAATCGATGAACATACACACCAGCTAGATAGAAGGAAGCTAGCCAAGAACAAGTGCCGGTTATGGTGGTCTTGCAGTCAGTATCAATAGAGTGATGGGGATAACAATTTTGGTGGATGTCAGCAGGGCTGTCAAATCCCTCATCCGATAATGCGAGTGACCACAGTCCACAAACACTAGTCTCCATGATGAAATCGGTAGACCCTAAACTGGAGCACTCAAGCAAGATGAACCTCGGCCCTACTGTTCTGTTCAGCTTCAGCCAACCAGCTATAGCAAGCCTGACGGAGACCCTGAAGCAACCGCACCCAACACTAGCCAAGCATCAGCAGTTCAGCCACACACTAAAATCAGCTAGCAAATCTGTCTCTGCCTGTGTTGCTGCCAACTGTGTCCCTGGCGGGTGGGCCCACCTCCCAGTGACTCAGGTTACTAGGCTCAGCGAGCAGACAGACAGTACTGTTGCAAACTGGAGCAAGAGATGCCGATTGTTCAGTGTGGTCTGAAATCTAATTACTCCTCTGTTTCAGCACAACTAAAAATTGACACTCTTTTTTTTTCATCGTTGTACATGCATGACGTGTTTCATGAGCTCCAGAGCTTCTAGGATCGAGGTTTGCATCAAGCAATGGATAAGAATAATCAGCTGGTGCTTTTAAACAGGTCCAACCAACCAAAGGCCTCCTTTTCAGCACCTTTAAGGCCCAACCAACATCTAAAACTGGTCCTAAACAACACAAAACATCATGATGGTTGCAGTTTGAGGCTCACAGTCCCAATGCAGCTCAACAACCAGAGTTTTTTTTCGGACCACGTCATTGTTGCAAACTTGCAGTTGCAACGGACACCATGCGTCGTGTGTGACAGTGTGAGCGTGAAAAGCCAGCCTCACCGGAGTGTTGGTTCTCGATCCCACAAGCGGCCAAGACGGCCGGAAGCTTTTTCTCTCGTCATCTGGTGTGCAGTGAGTGAGGAGTAAAGCGGCCCAGGCCCAGCCGAAAAGGGGAGAACTAAAGGGTCAAAACGTCTGAACAAGGCAACTGAAGAATTATGTTGCACTGTGGTTCTAGCTTGTGCCAATAAGCTGCATTTGGAGGAGTAGGCTGTTTGGAGAAACATTGCAGTGGTGATGTTCTTTTATTTTAGGTACCTTGCAATCCATGAGGTAACGATGATTATGCTTTTAATAGTGCCTGTTGGTTTCTATCGTTGACTCTATGCTATCACTGTACCTCCTATCATCTTGTTATTGTCGTAGCTGACCTGTAAGCCGACCTCTGATGGTCCGACTTGTCGTTTCCGAAAAAATAGTTAGCCCATACACATGCAACTAATAAATCCTTCACAATTATCAATCATATTGCATACCAAAGTGTATAGTCTTGGAGGTTAGGATCCAAAAATTCATCGAGTTGACATCATCAATTTCATATAAAAGTGCGTTGTTGACACCTTCAAGAGAACAGGCTGACAAAATTTGTCGTATCAAACTATCCTCAATGTAGAAAAGTATAGTCCAACTAAATGATCAAAACATGGTACTCCCTCCTTTTTAAATATGCACGTTAGCTTGGTCTAAGTATCATGTATTTAAAAGTGCAGGAAATAATAAGTTGCTTAACAATCCATTTTACTAAATGACTCAAAGTTGGTACTAAGGGCCTGTTTGGCAACCATGTGTTAAAGTTTAACACCTGTCACATCGGATGTTTGGATGCTAATTAGGAGTATTAAACATAGGCTAATTACAAAACTAATTGCACAGATGGAGTGTAATTCACGAGACGAATCTATTAAACCTAATTAGTCCATGATTTGACAATGTGGTGCTACAGTAACCAATTGCTAATGATGGATTAATTAGGCTTAATAGATTCGTCTCGCGAATTAGCACAGGGTTCTGCAATTAGTTTTATAATTAGCTCATGTTTAGTTCTCCTAATTAGCATCCGAACATCTGATGTGACACTGTTAAAGTTTAACATCTCGTATCCAAACACCCCCTAAATGAAAAGCTGCAATTTTTTGAAGTGAAAAAAAAAGCTGTAAAAAATCACACACAAACTTTTATGCTTAAACGGTTAACCCATCTGCAGTCACTCTCCCAGTCTCCCTCTATAAAACCGCCCACTTCCCAAAAGCAACCACCGCACCGCGGCCTCCCTCCCTCCCGCTCCGCTCGCCACCACCTTTCCGCCTTCCGCGCGCGCCCCACGCACGACACGACCGCGCGCACTGCCCACGCACGCACGCACGCGCGCAGCAACCGCCGCCTCCGGCTCCGATGACCGACGCCGGCGGCGCCAGGAGGGCGGGCGGCGGCGGTGGAGACCTCCCGCTCCGGCCGCCGGAGCCGCCGCGCGACCCGCTGGAGTTCCTGTCCCGCTCCTGGAGCGCGTCCGCGGCCGACGTCTCCCGCGCGCTCGCCGCCGCGCCCGCGCCGGCACTGGTGCCGATAGCCGGGGCGGGCGCCGCCATCGACGAAGACGTCGCCGGGGAGCTCGACTGCGACGGCTCCGGCGCCTGCGGCGGCGGAGGGCCCGCCTCCGGGAGCTCCTTCTCCTTCGCGTCCGCGGCCACCTCGCAGCTCATCATGGACCGGATCATGGCGCAGTCGGTGCGTGCGTCCTCCGCCGCTTTTGTTTCCTCCTCCACTAATAAACAAACAAAAAACAAATCCGGTCTTTTTAAAATTCAACACGGTCTTCTTCGTCGAATCCTTTTTTGTCGAACTGGTTGGTGCGATTGTGTCATGTCGTTCTAAATGTTTGGTTTGATTTCGCATCCCCTTTGCTTGCCTCTGTTCTTCCTGCCGATTACTGGTACTAGCTTTCTTTAATGCCACTACCTGATACCTGACTTCCCTGTACTCCTGGGGAGTAAAAGTGAGGACAGCAAGAACAAGACGAAGCTGAGTTTTTTTTTTCCCAATCCTCCTCCACGAACAAACCAAAAGAGAAACTGGGAAAAGAAGACAAACATTTGATGTTCTACTCCTGTTGCACGATTGACGCTCTGTTTTTCCGGCGATTGGGGGTACTGAATTCGTAGCTGATGGGTTTCTTGTTTCGCTGGGCTGCAGCAGGAAGTGTCGCCGCTGACCTCCGGCCGGCTCTCCCACAGCAGCGGGCCTCTCAACGGCGGCGGCTCGCTCTCCGACAGCCCCCCCGTCTCGCCGGAGATCGACGAAGCCAAGGTCTGTTTTCCCTCTCCTCCGCCGGTTCCGCTGCACGTTGTTACTGCTAGTACCATTACTGGTTGTCACATTAATTAATCATCCAATGAATCCTAAAAATCTGAATGGACTTGTTGGTTTCAGTTTAATCTGAACACTTAGTACTAGCATTCTCGGGGCAGCATTTCAAAGACAATTAAGGTTCTTTTTTTTTTTGGCAGAAGACACATTCTTGGGGCAGCACTTCAGTACTACTTCCTTGATTGCTGCTTCCTCTGCTTTGTTAGGCACTGCATTTTTTTTGTTTGGTATCTCTGCATGGTAATATGGTATTAGCAGTAGCAGTAGCTGGCAGGCTCAGATATGCTGCAAGCCTGCATCTGCCTCGTGATTTCCTCAGCCATTTCTCTGAGCTCTGCAGGCTGTATGAGCTGGTCATTTGGTCGCTGTTCCCTCTGTTTGATGCTCTGTTTTCCTTTGGGAACGGATCACTAGTTTGTTTTCTTCCTTGTGCGTGTGTGTGCGCTCAAAAAACCTGGTCAAGGATAGGTTTAACAAAGTTGTAGATACAGCAAGGAAGCCGTGAGAAAAGTAACACAGGGGGTCGGTCTTGCAGCTTTTCTATCACAAAATTTTCTACAGGGAGGGAAAAGAATCAAAGATTGAAAAAAAGAGCTCGAACATACGCCTTTCTCTCCATCCGATGAAGCACCACTTTACTTCCATTCCATGTCTCTGAATCTATAGATTTGGGGGCAAAGTGGCTGCATGCCAAAATCATTGGGCAATGCATTGTAGAATTTGCAGACAAGACATATATGGGGATGAATATGAACGCCTTTTGCCTGCTCTCTCACCTGTAGCATTTCCTCACCCCAAAATGGGAGGCCAAAATTTGTGGTCTTGTGCTTGTAACTTGTGCAAACCAAGCCATTCTTCTTGCTCATGTCTTCCCCTTCTCCTTTTGCTGAATTCCTCTATTTGCCACTGCTGCAGCTGCTGCTTGCTCGAGTAGCTAGTTTGTGTTTTCAGCTGTCCACATGAGCTATCACAGCAATGATTGCTCATTTTCATGTCCTTTTTGTGGTTTCATAGGCGTGCGTTACCTTTTTCTACTACCAGTGCTAGTTTTTGCGCGTCGCGCCGTGGCCTATCATGACCCATGCCGTTTAAGCTGATGCAAAACAAGAATTAGGGCTATCAAATTAGTCGGCAGCTTAGGATAGATCCCTTTTGTTCAGATTCCCGCTGCTCCCTCTGTTTGATGTTTGGTTTCTGCATTTTTATCATTGACCTTTGCTTAACAGCAGTCAAGTTTTGGTCTCACAAAGGTACTGAAAATCTGAAACTCATACGAGTTCTTGGTCAAAAGACATGATCCTCTGCCTCACTCTCTGTTGCCCATCTTCAAACTGAAAGAGGGCCAGGCTGGGAGTGATCTCACTACAGTGACCTGCAACGCTCCCATCCCATTCCATCCATCCTCCTCCCTTGGACCTTGGTGTTTGCCCGGTTGCCCCTGATCTGAACTGTGCCTTTGTACTACAAGCTCTGACCATGGTGGTGGGGTAGTGGGGCCTGGTGGCGATGTGGTGGTCTCTGCCTCTCTGGTGCTCTCTTGCTTGGTGCTGAAGAAGCTTTGGGCCATGTTTAGTTACTCCCAACTCCCAACTTTGACACTATGCAAAAAAAAGATTCCCCATCACATCAAACTTGCGGTACATGCATAGAGTACTAAATGTAGATGAAATTAAAAACTAATTGCACAGTTTTGTTGTACTTTGCGAGACGAATCTTTTGAGCCTAATTAGTCAATATTTGGACAATAATTCACAAATACAAACGAAACGCTACAGTGTGCTACAGTGCTGTAACAGTAATTTGGCACCTCCCAAATTCCCCAACTAAACAAGGCCTTGATTCCATAGCCCCAGCTGCAGCTGCCTCTCCAGCTCTGCAACTGCAAAGGCTGCAAGCCGCAGCTCCTCTGCCATTCTGGTCTCCTCCTCCAACAAGCAAACACTGCAGCATGCCCGGTGCCCCACAAGCTGCCCCCATTGAAAAGAGCAGGAGGGCTTGCAGGCCTATGCAGTTCTTGCCTCACCACTTTGACCTTTAGTTAGGGGGTGTTTGGATATGAGGTGCTAAACTTTAACAGTGTCACATCGGATGTTCGGATGCTAATTAGGAGGACTAGATATGAGCTAATTATAATACTAATTGCAGAATCCTGTGCTAATTCGCGAGATGAATCTATTAAGCCTAATTAATCCATCATTAGCAAATGGTTACTGTAGCACCACATTGTCAAATCATGGACTAATTAGGCTTAATAGATTCGTCTCGCGAATTATACTCCATCCGTGCAATTAGTTTTATAATTAGCCTATGTTTAATACTCCTAATTAGTATCCAAACATCTGATGTGACAGGTGTTAAACTTTAACAGGGTGTTCCCAAACACCCCCTTAATTGCTCCCTTTTTGCACACGCCTTTCTTACCCCTAATCAAGTGTTACTGCCCCAGCTTTTACAGTCTAATCTAATGATACAGCCTTTTGCACTGTCTTCTCCTGAGGCTAATCCTGTCCTCTAAAAATGCTGCTGCTGTGTCTCTCTCAGTCTTTGCTCCCCCCCTCATGATTGTGCCATGTGTTTGTGTTGGTTTGCTCGTGGCTGAACGTTGGTCAGTGAGTGCTCGCTGGTGCATGCGTTCGCTCGGCAGAAAGGCCATGGCACGCCCTCGCGATTCCATCAGTGTGTGCCTAGGGAGCCTAGATTAACGTCATGGAAACACAATGATTTGCAGTGGTCAGTGAAAAGGTGGCCATGCTTTGCAAGGATCATTTACAGTTACTGCTTCTGTGAGTATATGGCCTACTGACTAGGATTATTGGGATGAATCCTGTCAGCTCATAATCTGTTCAAGTTCTGCAGCATAACTATTTGCAGAATGGCATTTCAGTTAAGGTGTAGGATTAACGGAGCAATTGTCTGCAAAAGAATGCTACCTTTGATGTGAAGAATAGTAACTGAATGGCTAACTGAACAATTGGCTTTCTGAAAAAAAAATGCAGTTCTGCAGACTGGCGAGCACGCCGAAGCCGCAGCCGTACTCTCGGGGTGGGAGCAAGACGGTAGGCCGGTGGCTCAAGGACCGGCGGGAGAGGAAGAAGGAGGAGACGCGAGCCCACAACGCGCAGGTCCACGCCGCCGTGTCCGTGGCGGCTGTGGCCGCGGCCGTCGCCGCCGTGGCGGCCGCCACCGCCGCGGCCTCGTCGGGGTCCGGCAAGGACGACCGCGGCGCGCGCACGGACATGGCCGTGGCGTCGGCCGCGACGCTCGTGGCCGCGCAGTGCGTCGAGGCCGCGGAGGCCATGGGCGCCGAGCGCGAGCACCTGGCCGCCGCCGTGGGCTCCGCCGTCAACGTCAGGAACCCCGGCGACGTCGTCACCATCACGGCAGCCGCTGCCACAGGTTCGCGCCAGCTGGTTCCAACCAGACCCTGCAGCATTTTAGTTTTTGTTCGCTCCAATTGGAGTGACATGATCGCGTTGCGTTATTTTGACTCTTACAGCGCTGCGCGGCGCCGCGACGCTGAAGGCGAGGGTGCTGAAGGAGGTGTGGAACGGGGCGGCGGTGATCCCCGTGGAGAAGGGCGCGATGGCCGGTGGCGGAGGAGGACGGCATCACCAGCAGAGCCACAAGCACAACGGCCAGCTGAAGCACCAGCACCAGCACCAGCTGCGTCAGAGGGAGCTGGAGAGCAGCAACAGCAGCAGCAGCTGCTTCAGCGACGAGCTCTTGCTGGCTGAGGAGAACAACTTCCTCGGCATCTGCACGCAGGAGCTGCTGGCCCGCGGCAGCGAGCTCCTCAAGCGCACCCGCAAAGGTATCGAACGCTTTGGCCGATGTTCTTCGCTCATCGCATTGCTGCGATCTTCAGTTGCCGTGCGCGCGTGCTGACGAAGATGATGATGGTGATGATCGTGTGCAGGATCGTTGCATTGGAAGGTCGTCTCCGTGTACATCAACCGGATGGGCCTGGTATTATGAACTTAAACTCCTGTTTTCTTGAATTGCCTTGATTTTCTTTGAGAGAAATGCAAATTTGTAAAGGAAAAAGTTTTGAATCCTCATCTGTGCTTGCCGTTTCCGCAGGTGATGCTGAAGATGAAGAGCCGGCATGTTGGGGGGACCATCACCAAGAAGAAGAAGAGTAAGTGTCCTGATTGCAAGCTGCAAAATGTCGCCATGGCTGGCCTTGTACACTGTTGCTCCGTCCTTAGTATCCGGTGGCGCTGACATTGGATTGGACAATGCCACATTGTGCAGGCGTGGTGGTGGACGTGTGCCGTGACGTGGCGGCGTGGCCGGGGCGGCACCTGCTGGAGGGCGGGGAGCACCGGCGCTACTTCGGCCTGCGGACGGCGGAGCACCGGGTGATCGAGTTCGAGTGCGGCAGCCAGCGGGAGCACGACATGTGGACCAAGGGCGTCGCGCGCCTCCTCGCCATTGCCGACGCCCGGAAGCGCGCCGTCTGATCTGGCAACCGTCGTCGATGCAGGTGGCAGCGACGGCTGATCACAGGGTTGTCATGTAGCTATAGCTAGGGGTCTCACACTCTCACTCTTACTCTCATGTCGCGGCTGTCTTTAGAGCAGGGATCAGGTTAACGCGTGGAGTCCCATCTCTCAGGAAGAAATCGCAAGTGCTTTGATGTGATGCTAGCTGTTGGTCTCACTTGTTAACGGATTCTGATTGCAATAGCTGAATGTTCAGCTCCCTTTGCAGAGGAAAGGCAAGCTGAGGTCTTGCTTTGCCTTTGCTACGCTTCTGCTGTGCCTGTGCACTGTCTCCACAAGCTCAGTCCGACCTGGCACATGCTCCATCTCCATATGTGTTTGCTCTAGGGACAAGACTGTGACTGTGAGACGTGCTAGGCCTAGACGACGGCCCGACGCCGCTGCGATGAGGGCGGCACCGTAGAGGTTTGCTAGCAGCAGCGGGGAATTGGAAGTAGAAGCAAGCTATTGGGGACAGGATCAGAAGGATTCTGGCAGGACAGAGGAATTGGTTTGATATATCAAAGGTGTTCATTTGTTCATATCTCCGCCAACCTATCCAACTTTCAACTCAGTATGCGCTTGCCATGTGGGGTTTCTCCCCGCCACGCGTTGCACGTTCAGTGCTCAGTGTTTGGCACACATTTGTGTCAACAAACTATTATCTACTCGCTCTGTTTCAAATTGTATGTCATTTTAATTTTATAGGTTCATAGATTTTACTATGCATCTAGACATACATTATAAATGTATAGCAAAAATTATGCATTTAGAAAAACCAAAACGACGAAACACAATTCGGGACAGAGGAAGTACAGTTTTTTCTTCTTGTCTTCCCATAACTGAAGGTTTCAAGGAGACAACACCATTACCCGCGCGCAATCTTCATCTCAATTGCATGTCCTCACATAACGCTTATATGTGCAGCGAAGCAATCCTAACCGTTTCACCTAAGACAAAGATTGCACAGAATTAATAAAAGCACCAACTGGCAGGTAAAGAAATGAATGACCCACAATAGAGGCTGTCCTTTCACATTAGCCAACTGAACAGCATAGCAATAAGAAGAAATATGCTAGGAGGATATATAGGACAGCTCGGTAACTGGAAAAGAGTACACTAGCCAAGAATCAAGAGTCAACTACCATTTCAGTAGAGACGGAAATTACTGAACCTAACCAAATAAAAGGATTAGCAAAAATATGAGCTTGAACATTTCAACCTTATACCTTGCAGCCATGCGAAAATTACGGTATGGGCAACATTCCACGCGGTAGCATTTCTTCATTCAGATCCAGCAAGTTGGTCTACTCCACGAAATAGTTATCCAGGACGTCAGATGGCAAATTTCCCATGAGGCTGAAAAGATGAAAAATACTTTAAAAACTATCTCATTCGATTCCCATGCTCAAAAAGGTTTTCGCTTTGCATACTTGTATAAAATACAAAGTGCAGCTCTGGTCTTGCTTTTTTACTTCAACAATAGGGGCTGAAAGCTGTAACTCAAGATCTCCCATCACTCTGCATAAAAAGAGGCACTAATAGTTAGCGTATAGACACCATGTTTCTTTGCAGTGAATAAAATGCTAGAAAATAAGGACCATCAGTCCCCCTCCCCCCAAGGGTCTTCACCTCTGGTTTCCACTTGAAGCGAGAAATGAGACAAGTGACTGGTAGGCCTTACCATCACTCTTTTTTTTTCTCATCTAAAACTGAGCTTTGCTAACCAACAATGAGACAAAATGGTGATGCTTTTGTTTTGTTTCCCTTTTCTGGATGGGTGTCTAGGGGAGTGATAGACTTGTTTCTATCAATCAAATCAACTTACCGTAAGTGATCGGCCACAGCATGATTGGCAACTTTGCCTCTGCCATCATTCAAACCATATTTGACCCCCTGTGTCAAGATTTTTACAAGGTAAGCCATAAGCTCAGTATCGATAACCATGAAAAGAGCAAACTGCGCCGTAAATACAAATATAATATAACTGTCTGCACAGTATGAAAGTAACAGATTTTAAGCTTGAGGAAGTGGCTAGCAAACAAACATGGTTGCCATGGTAATCTGAAAAAAATAAGAAGAATATGACTAAGAGACAACTTACTTTCGAATGTTTGGATCAAGAGAGGATGCTGGACTTTGCATGGTCCCATTGTACCTTCGGTTCAGAGATTCCACATTTATCTCTGCACAGCACATAGACATGATTTCCTATGCTACTGATTGGCATCATATTACATATGAAATTTGTCCAATATACCACCAACTTGCAAGTCGCATGGTAACTCAAATTCTTAATAGCACATAAAGGCAGTCTAGACTTGCTCCACATGTCAGTTTCATTATGTGAAGAAAGAAAAGCTGGGCGAAACCAAAAGAAAAAAAACTAAACAGATTTAACTTCAAAATTCAGAATGCAACTGGCAGTATAAGACATTATTTTTCCATGCCTCTGATTCGGTATCATGGTAAATGTGACCAATATAGTCTGTCCAATATAGTATCACCAAGACACCAAGTTGCAAGTCACGTGGTTATAGAAGCCCAATATTTTCTTGACAATACTTCAAGGGAATTTACTTGCTCCAGGTATCAGTTTCATTATACGACAACAGAAAACATGATGAAACCAAAATGAAACTGAAAGGTTTGACCTAAAATCCAATTAGCAACAGACAGTACAACAGTAATGGCTAATTACAGGTATTAACTTCAGCGCACATAATATATTTTTTTAGGACAGCACACACAATAATAATAATGGAAAGACATTCTAGATCAAGACTTCTGGGGGTGCATAATATCAGCATTCATTCATGTGCACTCATGCTTGTGTCATGCATTGTTCAATACTGCCAGAAAAATGGTACTATAAGAAACACAGTTATCAATACCTATACTCCGGAGCTGATCCAATGCAGCCAGAAGATTGTTATCTATAAACTCAATCTTTTCCCTGACATAATCCAACAACACTACAACAGCAACAAATGGTACGCGTGTCAAGATGCAGCATATTAGCATTAGAGTATTAGACAACAAAGGATGGTGCAATAACATCTACAAATTACCTGATGGTGCATCTATCCAGATCCTTGGTCAAGTGAGTCCCTAAGAAAATAAGGGCATAGATAGACTGTTATGGAACAAATTTGCAAAGATGCAAATTTGTAGTAATGCAGCAACTATGAAATCTCTGAAACTACAAATCCATGAAGTTGAAAGGCTAATTTCTTACTATTGCACTCTTATATACTTCATAATGCTTCCCTTAATTAAACTAGCATAAAATTAGCATTTTTTTTGTGGCAATGGAAAGCGAAAAGGTGGGATTACCTGGAACCTTGCTGATGTGGTTGGTGAAGTCACATTGCAAGTAGATGCGACTGAAATGGAGCCTTTCCTTCGAAAAGGAGGAGATTTTCTCCAGCTTCTTGTTCTCAGTGTTGACAGCAAGCACCCAACCGCTTGGGTCAGTACCCGTCATCTTGGCCATCACATAAACCGTATCTTCGTTGTACAGATCCAGTGTGGGGAATGAGCTTATCACATTGTTCAGGGACAGCTTCCTATCCTCAGACTTCCAGATAGCAGGAAACAAATCAGGTAAACATGAGTCAGCGGGCGAGAGCTCAGCGGAGTCAGCGGTGCCGCAAGCCTCCCAATTATCTGAATGGATCATCCTCTTGAACATGGCGACCGTCCATCGGAAGTTTAGTTCACTGCGGGCATCCAACTGAGGGAATCCAATCTCGATGAACCTGAACCAGCCGTTCCTGAAGGTGACGTCACGGACCCTATCCAGACAAGGCACGAAGCCATCGGAATCCACTCCCAGCCTGTTAACGTTGACGGGCATCAATGGGGGCAGCTGGATCAGACGAAGGAGACCTCGATGGGGTAGCCGGCGCTCGTCGCGGTTACAGCGGCGGTCGCGTTGTCGCGGCGGCGGCCCATGTGTGCTACCGTGTCGAGGAGGACCCAGTCGGGGAAGCCGGAGCGGCCGGAGGTGGAGGTGGCGGGATCCGCCATGGCGGGCCGGCGAGAGGCGGCGGCGGACGGCAGTTTGAATCGGGACACGGGGGAGGCGCGACGCGAAAGGTGGCGGCGCCGGCGAGGCAAGAGATTGAAATTTGGGGGGTAGTTTGGATTGGGCCCACGGCGTGGGGTGGGGTGGGTTGGTGTCGGTTTACTTCCAAGTCAAGCCCAACTACGGCCCACACGTCACACGGCCCTGCCGGAAGCACAAATTCCAGCCCGAACCGTTAACGTCGCAGATAGAGAGGTGGACCATGATGAACTCTAGGAAACCGCTGGCGACCGCAGTGGATCATGCAGCTTGGAATCATGCACTAATTTCTAATGTTAGAGCTGAAATTAAACTCAGGACCTTGGGTGGTAGAGTACAACTATAGAAATGGTATTTTCCTTATGTTTGGTGTTCTTTTACTTAGTCACCTACTGCAATAGCTACTAATATATGTTCAATATACTTATATGATTTCTCTCACTTGATACAAAATCTGGTTTTTAATATTCTTTATTATATGCACGAATGCTACTTTCTTTTTGTAATGTGTTGTTCTAGGAGAAGGCTGTAACCATATAAATATGATATATTCAACGATTTACAAACTATTCTATTCCGTTTTGTGTTTTCGTATTCCTGCCGGTAGTTATAGAAAACCCTTTTTGTTCGAATTGGTTTGTTTTTGTGAATTCGTGTTCGTTTCCATTCCTAAACTTCCTGCTTTTTTATTTTTTTAGTATTAAAATGTAAAAGTGAAAACGATAAAGGCTTTATTCCGATCACTTCCAACCGCTTTCATCTGATCCCAACAAAGGACCCAATACATACTCAACCCGCAATTGCCGAGCTTGACGATGGCGCCCTACCTAAATCCATATACGACGTTTAGAATAAGCTGTCTAGTTCAAAAATGAACTAATTTGCTTGTCCTAAACGAACGGAGGTGCCAACTATGTTGACTAATACTATGCATGTTTGACAAACCGTGTGTTCCTCTCTTTTAGAGAGAGATAAAAAAAGAACACAAACGACGCCAAATTGTCTCAGACTCAGCTAGCGGAACACCCATCAGTAAAATCACCCTGGAGCCTTTCTGAGGTGCTTAGAGAAGGCACACTGCCGGTAGATGCGACAGAAATGAAAACTCTACTCTTCAAAGGTCGGCATCCTCTCCAGCTTCTGGTTCTTGGTGTTGACAGAAAGCACCCAACCGCTTGGGTCTCGATCTTTCATCTTGGCAATCATGTAAACCACATCATCATTGTAGAACACATCATCTTGAAGGTGATGTCATGAACTCTGTCCAGTTCGGGCAGCATGCCATGAGAACCCACTCCCAGCTTCCAGAAGCTCACGGGCATCAATGGCGGCGGCTCGATCAGGCGCGCCTCGGGGTGGTCACCGGCCACCGAGTCGAACAGCAGGATCCCGTTCCGGAGATGGACCCATGCCATGGATTCCCCCTCGAGGGCGAAGGCCTTGGTGGGATGGAACCGGCCGCCATGCGGCTGCGTGCCACGAGCAACCCTCGACCTTCGTGCTCCACGCCTTGGTCTTGCTGGAGAAGGCGTGGAGGTCGTAGATCATCCGGTTTGGTTTGGATTGGGCCCACAGCGGACGTGGATTGATTACGGGGCTGGGGATGATCGTCGTGTCGGTTAACATCCAGGTGAAGCCCAAGAACGGCCCATACGCACAACCAAACACATTGCCACATTGGCCACAGCCCACGGGCCAGCGCAATGGATCATGCAAGCGGCTGGAATTAAACTGAAAAGGACGGACCTTGGGTGGTAGAGTAGAACTGTAGGAGTGACATTTTCTCTATGCCTTTTATGTTCTCTCTTTGTCATCCTGCAGAAGTTGAGAGGGGTGGAAAAACTACAGTCTAGTGCTCTTTGCATATGGTTTCGTCGCGACTTATAAAATCTAACAACTCTAGTACATGACTAATCTTAGTTGTGGCAATATTTAATTAGCATAAAACAAATATGCCCTTAATCACGCTCAATCGTGCTCAAATGCTTCTTTAATTTGCAAAACCAAATCCCCTCTTGCAAAACAAACCACAAAGGAAATGCAATGGAAGTTCTCAGTCGATCATCATTGATAGTCTCTTATTGTGTAGGAAAAGTATAAGCCAATCCATAATGCTAGATAACGTGAAAGAAGGGACTCCTTCCTATTGTGGCAAACGCATGCAACATGTCAGCCTCACTATGCGCCTGAATCACAAAAGAGTTACAGGGTAAGTTTCTGGTTCTCTGCATCGTCCCTCCCGTTCCTGGTTTTTTTTTTCCCACCGCACATGACTCCGAACCTGAACCTGGCCATCATGAGTACATGTGCATCCACCATGCTACTAATGAACTAGTGGAAATCAGGCACTGCATGTCGATCGGTCTCTGATCTGCACGCAGGAGAAGACGGAAATTTAATAGTAAGAACAAGATTGAAATTGAAAATTGGATAATAGAGGAATTTCTGCACCACATTTGGATTTCCAATCGTAATCTGACCATGCACATACTACAGGTCCAGTCCATTAAGATGCAAAAACTAACCAGCCTCGACCAAAGAAATACATGTATACATATAACTTCTACATTACTGGGAGATTTCGTCGGAGCAATGCAATTGGACTAGCTACTTAGCTAGGACGTATACAGGTCTATGAAAACATATGTGCCCATCTAGGTTGTATCACTTGCAGCATCCTATAACATCAAGTTTTAATCAAATAGCTGAACCCAGAGAAGTAGAGGTTTCAAACCAAATACCTGGTCCAGCTCAATTGACACTTACAGGTCGTATATAGAAGCAAGAATCCCATCATCTGGGTCACAATACAAGCATTGGCACCCACTCATGGTGCACGTTATCAAGAGAGCAATCCATATTTATAAAGCTGATTCAAGCTAAGAAATGAAGGATTTTGTTGAATTCATATGAGAGGACCCTGAAACTCATACAATGACTATTGGGAAGAAATTATTAGGAATCAAACCTTTCTCGGCCTCCGTTAGCCTACTTGTGATTAGCGCATCAAATTTGAAATTGAGAAAAATGATTGGCAATCCTGAAGACACATGAACAGGAGCATGGATATCACCTCCCCTGAATCCACGGAATAAGTGCACCATCATCAGCACCATCCACCATATAATCTCAAATGCTTTTTTTGAGGGAATCAATCCAGCTTCTCCGTATAGCATAACCAGAAAAAAAAACAGATTTTTTTATTGGTTACCAATAACTACTCCTACCACATTCCCACTGTCGAGCCACTGGAGATTGAAATTGAATATGAAAAAAAAATCAGACATTAAGGAATCAAACGGGAACCAAGTGGCACTGGGTAGGACGCACCCTCATCCTTCCCGACGGCCACACCATCACGCGGTTGCGGATGGTGAGAAGGATCGATCGCATTGGCTGTACGCATGTTGTGGGGGTGTGGAAGCTGATTGTGACATTGGTTGACAGAAGAATCATCCCACTGAAAAAATGTAGGGAACATTCTGAGGCCGCCTCCGGTCCCATGTTCTGCTGGGAGAACGTAATATGATTCCCCGCCAGTCACCTCATGATTCCCTGTGTCGTAGACTAGTTGGGCACTTGTGTTTTTAGATAAAGGAACACCGATGGAAAATCATCAACATGACTACATGAGTTGTGTGAGCCAAAACTATCCCTGCACAGCCTATTAGGTCCAACCACATAATGGGCCATTTGGTCTTGTTGGGCCAAGGCCGCCCAATGCTCCAAGAAAATTTCGCTGCATCGTTCCTCCTGTCAGTGGGACCTTGGCGCTCGTGCACACAGGCGCAAACTAGCAGTTCAATGAGTTTACAACAGTAAGAGCGATGCATATATCTTCTCCAAAACTCTAGCTACTTTGCTCGCGCCAAGCAATGATCCAACTTTAAATTGCGACCCATCCATCTACAACGACAAGGGACAACAATGATGCATCACTGTGGCATGGCAAAAAAACATTACATGTAGTCCATGCACTTTTTTTTTGCAAAGGGAAAAAATTTAGAAAAAGACGCCGGTGAGTTTGGATAAAGCCAAGGCATTTGGCATATGTAGATGGATGGGAGGGGGAAAAAAAAAGGCAGGTAGCAAAGCCGGCCGGCCGGCAACCTTTTGGAGCCACACGATTGCATGGCCAGCACTCCACGCCACCATCCACACACCACCAAGGTCCCAAGTCATTCATGAGAGGAACAGCTCCAAAACTACCCACATTGCACGCACGGTGTGACGGGGAAGATGGAGGGCATGATGGTGCCCTGGAGCGTCCTCTCCCTCTGAAAGCTGCAGGAACACATACACAGGCAAAGGACAGAGAAAGGAGCATTGGAAAGGACAAGCCTGTGGGCATCTTGTAACAAACTGGCCACCCAACCAAATCGCCATAAAGGAGGGCTTGGAGCTTTGCGTTCATGCATGTGTATGTGCAGTGTGTGGCCCATGAATCTTCCAAGGGACCATGCAGAGTGACGGGTGCACTAGTACTTGGATCATCCATGCCCAGCCATGGCATGAGAGAGAGAGGAGAGGGTGGTGGTTAGAGATGCCAACAAAAAACTCCAACTAATTTCAGAGAGAGAAATGTCCTTGCAAGGAAAGGTCAAGAAGTACAAAGAGAAAACCTCAGGAAGAGACCATTTCATTTTTATTTGAGCTGGGCGGACAGATGGAGTACTAAATATCCACCCCCCCCATAGTACAAGGCCCAAAAGAGGAGAAAAGTGCGTGCAATCATGCAAGGGGGTCATGAAAAGATGGACAGCAGTTTCACCCTTCAAGCAAAGAGGCAATCAATCAGCTGTACTCGTGTAGGCATATCTTGCAAGCAACCATTATCTCCCAAAATTCTCAGCTGTCCAATCAAATGCCCTTATTTTCCCCACACAGCTTATTCATTTATTTTCTTAATCAACAAGAAGTAATCATATATACATACATGCCTTGCTATATCACACATCATTCCATCTACATTATTGTGAGCAGGATCGCAGTGAATCATAGCCACACTGATGAAAACAGTATATCCCATATTCTCACACAGGACGATTCCTGCATTCATGTGCAAGTATGTACTGAACCCAAACAGAAGCACAATCATTGTAGTTCACGTACAGACCAGTTTACAAATACAGGAACTTCTGCATGGCTTCTACTGCTAGAATACACATAAGGGTAAACACAGAGCTTAGACACTTGGTTCTGATTATTTCCTTCTTTCTGATTATGGGCAATTGCCGATTTCCAGATGACAAATGTTACCTAGAAGGGCCAGAAAGGAAATCTAAAGAAACACAAACCTTTGTACATATATGTACTAATATGAGGGAGCATGCGTAGCATTCTAGTACAGAGGTCAGATCTCATGTGTGCAAATTAAAGCACAGTTCAAGTTATCGATTCAGGCAAGTTATCAAGAATCCAATTGAATTGGAACAATTTCATGCTCTTTAAAACAGCACTAGGATTCAGGCGCTAGCATACCGCATCAATTTGTCACTGTTCAGCTTTAAAGTATAAGAAAGAATCAAAGGAAGATCCAAATAATCAGAACAGATTCCTAGTGCAAAACAAAATCCTAAATACACCCTCTGCATAACAGAATTGAAAGAGAAGCAAAGGCGTAAAGCAAGAAATTAGCAGAGTATTCATAAAATCAGCTTCAACTGAAGAAACTTGACCTGATCTGATCCATACACCTATATCTGATTTGAATCTGATCATATCTGATCCAGGTGCAGCATGAATTCTGCAAGAACTAACCTGATGAGACACCCACCGATGTTTCGATGCATCGATGGAATTCTCAGGTAGGGTTTTCGATGTGCTCCCACCAGCAGATGAAACTACAGCATGACCTGACTCATATTCCTCTTTCCCCCTCATCCTGAATTCGTCCATGACAATCAGGCAAAGAGAGGTAAATACATCATACCATCAGATCATGCTGGCAGCTTCACCAACTTGTGGTGCACCACTACCCTCTAATGGAGGAAGAAGAGCAGGAAGAAGATAAGAATCAGATGAGAGAGAGAGAGAGAGAGAGAGGGGGGGGGGGGGGGGCGCGAGATATATAGAAGACCGAGCTGTGAGAGACTGGAATTGCTGCCTCATATAATTTTGATCTTTTTCCTGTGCTTTTTTGTACGATGTTTTTTGCAAGGATAAGCCTGGGAGCTGGAGGAGATAGGGCGCGGCGTGGAGGCGTGGAGCTGACGGATGTACAGAAAAAAAAATGGGTATCTGATGAGCTCCTCCGTATATCAGGTGGGGGGTCCACACAGACAGTATGTAAGTGTTTGCAGAAATTGCTACCCAAAAATATTCACCAACGGCAATTGTAATTTTATCATTATTGAATCAATTGCTAGTGAAAAATGCTAGAAGAAATTTACTGCATCCAAATCTAAATAATTGCTTGCCATAGAGATCAAAAATAGTTTTCTGCAACGTATGTAGCTGTAAAAAAGGCCTTTTGGAAATGAAAAAGGATTTGGGTTTCAATATAAAATTTGCTATCACTGCAAAGAGACTTAACAGCAGATCATGCATTGATCTCCCTAAATAAGATGCCCATTCTACAAGTTTGTCCATTATGCCTGGGACCATATTGTTGGATGAAACTAAAAAAAAAATGCATGATCAACGCTGAATCCACAACATACCAAGATCTGAGCTCTGACACTACCCACGATCTGCACTCTGATCTACAGTTAATAACGAACTGCAACTGTGGCACATGAACCTCTCTTCACCAACAGTGACCCGGCTTTGGAAGCAAGAAAGTGACAAGACCATTACTTGGGTGCCTAGCTAGCTTTGGCTTGGAATTGGGCTCCATGCATCGCACCTATAGCCTTTTATGCAGATCGAGATCCTTTGTTTAGATATTGGCTGATCTTCTACTAATACATGTGAGCATAAGGACAATTGGACAAAGATGCATGACCCTACATTCTATAGTATATATAGTTCATGATAAATCAACTAAAGTTTTTTTTAACACTTAACAGTGCTGCAGCATGCAGTAGGGAATATTTGTCATTAATTAGATGTTAAAACATGAACAGAAATAATACTCGATATACTAAATTAAACAAGCAGAATCATATGTAGCATAGGCTAGAGTTTGGTTTGATATTCATCTATCAAATCATCATCTCCATATAAACTAGTAAGTTGGTACTAGTGTAGTGGTAACTGTCTGTGGCCAAGTGATTCTGTTGGACATTTTACTCAAACATCTGATCACAGAATCAAAGAGACAACTAGGTGGCTGGCTAGGAGGTAGGGGTCACTAAACTATGCTTCTTTCTTCAATCGATAAAAAATTAGTAGTAGGTGCAATCTAATATTTGATTGGCAGACATGATTATAAGCTTGGAACTCACATAAACATACTCCATCCAAGAAAGGCTAGGCTATTTCATTGGACAAATGCTACGCGTGAAAAATTATCTTTGAAACATCATATAAGCTTGAAAATTCCAACCAAGACCACCTAGGCTATCTTATTGCAGAAATGCTACATGGAAAATTATCATTCTTAATATTAAGAAATAATACAAGTACTTCATTGTAGATGAAATATTTCAGAGAAAAATGTACTTCTTTCCCTGTCAAGCGGCTCCTCCATGGATCGATGGTACTCCAAAACCTGAAGCATGACTACATAGCACTTTCAGCAATTAATAAAGTAGTAGCAGAAAAGGGCCAGGCATCATCAAGAAGTTACCCTAAAACCATTCAGTTTCGCAGATAGAGTATATATGCTCAACATTGTGAAGAAATGAGGCTGTCATGCATGATCTAACAATGATTTGCAGGTACACCAGGCAAATCAATCTGATGATTGTGGGTGTGCCGATGATGCCAACCAAAGCTAGATCATGCTGGCAGCTTCACTCATTCACATGAGCATTTGTGCTGCACAATGCATATATCCCAAATCATGTCCTATACTTCTTCCTCTCACAAGAGAAACACAATCCCACTGACTCAAAGATGCTAAGATCCATAACTACCAATGCGAAGCAGTACAAGGAGAGAAATTAAACACGAAATTGAGAGAATGTGCCTGGAGAGATTTAACAAAAGAAACACAGCGGATCCAAGAAGAAGTTCAATTCACAAAGAACACTAGACACACAAGTAAGACCAAGAAGAAGAAGAAGAAGGAATGGAAGAACAGGCTAGATGGAGTTATAACTCTGCCCTGTGGCTAGCTCTGGACCTTTGCCGTGGACGATGGACAAGGGCCTGTATTTATAGAGGAAAGCCATGGCACGATGGCAGTAGTGTGTCCATGGCAAGCAAGTTTCGGTGATGGTGTGTACCATGCCAGCACCAGTTAGGGGGTGTTTGGGAGGCATGTGCTAAATTTTAGCACCTGTCACATCGGATGTTTGGACACTAATTAGGAGTATTAAACATAGTCTAATTACAAAACTAATTGCACAACCCCTAGGTTAAATCGCGAGATGAATCTATTAAGCCTAATTAATCCATCATTAGCGAATAGTTACTGTAGCACCACATTGTCAAATCATGGACTAATTAGGCTTAATAGATTCGTCTCGCGATTTAGCCTAGGGGTTGTGCAATTAGTTTTGTAATTAGGCTATGTTTAATACTCCTAATTAGTTTCTTTCAAAATTTTTAAATTTCTGTTTGCTGTTTTATATAATATATATAATAAATAATGCCAGGCTAGATATGTAGGGTTTTGGCTAGGTAGCTAGAGCACGTCTGCATCAGAGACAGAGTAGCTAGGGTGCGGCACAATGCAGATCAATCGAGAGGCCTGCTCCTGCTCTGCTGGTGCTGGGCTGCACAGGATCAAGAGTGAGCAATGAGCCAGCGTGCCTGTGCATGGCACATACACCTAGGGAGACCTCCGTGTTCTTTACTACTCCTTTTATCAGAACGAGGTGCAGTGTGTGAGGGCCGGACAGTTGATTAAACAATACGCACAAACTCCAGATCCCATTCTTGTCCTACGCTAGGGCACATCGGCTAACGGCACACATCTTCAACGGTAGAGAAACACCATCCATCCTATTACCAGGAGTAGAATAATGTACAAGTACATACAGTATATGATGAACCGTGATTGGACAATTCTCCTAACCTCTGTGTATACAACTCTCCTAACCATGATTCAGGGTTGTTTTCTGTTTTATTTCACAGAAGTTTTCACGAGTTCCTCCTTATGAAATTTCACCAGATAAGTTACTGCTAGAACTGGAACTGAGAAGGCCGCAGCTGTTGCTATAATGAATTGAAACCCCACACAGCAATAGCAAGTATACAATGTTTTCCAACAGCATGAGGTGCTCTTTTTTTAAAAAAAAAAGTGCTTCTTTTTATTTGTACAGGCTGAACGGTGCATGAGACACGCATGCATTATGCAAACCATGCCAGGCATGCGTAGCAATAGGATCAGATGCAGGCCTATACTATGATAACTAGTTTATGCTTCCAATGCTCTCATCTTATATTGGCGAGGGGCATCGAGACGCGACTTCGCTTGAACACTATCCCTACTAGCTCCATTAAAAAATATGTTGAGCATGCATGACTGAGCTACGCATCAGAGGAACCTAGGTAGCATAGCTTTTTGATTATTTTTACAGACGGAGAAGTGGATCTAGAAGGTACGGTAGCTGCTTGTTTCCGGGAAAAATTCATAGTGCTTACATATGCCTTTGATGATTTTCCTCCCTCTCTTTTGACCTCATGAATTATCCCTCTGTTTTCATCATTTATGAAGTTTGTTTTGGCCAGGGTTCATCAGCTAAGGTCCCCGTTTGGATACACAATGCTAAACTTTAGCACAGTACTAAACTTTAGCACCCTCAAATGGAGTGCTAAAGTTTAGCACTTGGGGTTGTTTGGATACACTGCTAAAGTTTAGCACATTGGGTGAGAAATGACTATATTGCCTTCATTTATAACTGGCTTGGGAAAAGTGGAGAGGAGAGAGAGGGGGGCAGCAGGGAAAAAATGGGCTTGGGACCACTTTTAGCACCCATTAGCACCTTTTAGCACCCCTTGTGTGTGTTAAAGAAAATAGGGGTGCTAAACTTTAGCACACCCCTTTTAGCACCCCTATTTGGGAGTCCAAGTGCTAAAAGGTGCCAAAAAGTGGGGTGCTAAAGTTTAGCACCCCCTCTCCAAACAGGGCCTAAGTAAACACACCCAAAACTCTTCTCTCTTATTCTCAAGATATTTTTTTTGCGCAGCTTATTCTCAAGGATATTAAAAGTACATGGTCATCAAAGTCATTTTTCTTCACCATTATATTGTCATGGTTGCGTACACTTTTTAATCCTCTATGCTCAACAAAAAACATATATGCCTTACAAACTCTTATGAATGATTTCTTGTACCCTACTCCTTATGATGAAAAATATATGTTGTTTTGGATATTGACACACTTTGCAAGATGACACTTTACTAGTGGGTAATACCATTTCAACTAAAATAATTAAACATCGTGAAACTACTTCAATGATGCATGTAGCAAAATAGATTTTACGTTGTTAATAATATACATATTTTCATGTATTCATGGTTAAAGTTAGAGAATAATGTTTGTCCATTAGAAATCATAAAGTGGCCAACATTTGTACCCATTGCATGTTTAGTTTGTTCTCATCAGATCAATCAGCTATTAATCTTTTGATACAACAAAGCTAAGCTAATCTAATCACCATTGAGTATACATGGGAGTAGCTTAATGCAAGTGGTGGATCCATGTTGGTGCCTAGGAGCTAGCATTGTGGGTCAGTAATAAGTTGACCAGTGCAAGCTGTGATATGACGTGCATGTAGCTAGATGAGAGGTCACATCATGCTCATGGTCTGAGAGCAACCTGTTCATAACTGGTAAGGATTCTCTTCCTGGAAATGGAGCGGCACAGTACACACTCCCATCCCAAAGGCCACAAGGAAAACCCTAGCCAAGCTAGGAGACCTGTGTAGTAAAATGTACTGCAAGTATCATGCATCCCCACCTTGTTGCATTGCTTTACAACGAGGCACCACAAAGGCCACACGTTTTTGTAGCAATATAACCACCATCACCACCAAGCTCCAGGCCAGGACCCCTCTATGCATTGCATGCAGTGTGGTCCTTTTCCTAGCTCATCGATCACAGGCCGGCCAGCTACGCTACACTGATGCGTGGTGTGGTGTCCTCTCGGATCTGTAGGTCTCTTTTTTTTCCCCTTTGGGTGCACGTCATTACTCCCTCCGGCTCTATTTATAAGGTATGGGATGGCGTGGCACGATCTTCCAAATAACACTTTCACCATTCATTTATCTTATATTATATTATATTATTTATGGTTATAAACTTATAATTATTGTAGATTATATTTGATTATGAATCCAATCATATAAAGTTTGCATTATAAAAATAAAAAATTAGTAGTTAAATTATTGGTTCAAAGTTTTAATCTTGATATGCGTGTGCACCTTGTAAATAAAAACGGAGGGAGCAGTTCTCACCATGCCATCGTATTGGTAAAGCTTTGTCACCTGCAAGTCTATGGCAGTTAGAACTGCCCTTTCCGCTGAAAAGAAGCACCTACCTGTAGATGATATATCTGTGTATACACATATACATATTGAGAGAGAGAGATCGAGAGAGAGAGAGTTGCATGAGTGGTGGTCCAGCAGGCCGGCCAAGGGCGCGCGGCGTGCATGGCAGTGCCCAATGGCCAATGGTACGCATGCATGGCTGCATAGAAATGCAGCGGCCGGCGCGCTCCTCTTTACCCGCATGCATGAGGAGCAATGCAAAAGCCATGGGCGGCTGCGAGCTCCAGCTACTTGTCCCTTGGCCCTTGGTACCAGGGCTAGCTACTCGCTCCTTTGTTTGCATCGCATCCACGCACTCCGTCCATAAACTATTAGATAAATGATAAAAGATCTTTTTATCTAGTGCACACATATACGTATATATAAATGTAGTATCTGCAAGCAACGAACTTTATACGAGCACGCGCGTCCATGCAATTAATGATACCACTAGCAAGAACTCACCGATCCTACCCTTGCAGAAGCATGCATGCGTTCGGTGTTGCGTGTCCCCTTCTCCACCCTTGCCTGCAGATCCACGAAGCTAGCAGATTCAGTTGGGTTATAGGTTATGGATACTATAGTAAAAAAAATATTTTAGGATCACAAATAATCTGAAATGAGATACTCATGATCTCGAAGATTTTTCAACTTACTATCTTAAATATGATCCAGCTTATATAATTCATGAAGGAAACAAACAGTACCCATAACTCCTGCGTTACACGCCGCAGGTCATCTTCTGAATTGAAGGAAGAGATCGATGTGAGTGTCAGGTTTCTGATCTGTATACGTCGTTAGTTCTGTCTCTCTCTTGCATCCTACATGCATGGAGTATGCATATACTGTATATGAACGTATTAACAGCAGGTAGCAGCAGGAGTTGAAGAGGGTTGGGGCATCCATCGCTGTCGAATTGCCTTGCGCATCATTGCCGCCGCGTCCAGGGTCATTTCAGACGATCGACGGCGATGTGTATGTATACCAACCAATACAACCAACCCAGCAAGCACGCAGCTGCAGGAGCGGCGTCCATCGAGTAGCGAGCTCATCTATAGCCGTCTGATCTGATCTGATCTCAGGAGCATGCGGTGGTCCTCCTCGTCATGTATGTAGCTAGCTAGCTAGTAGATGCCCTGCGTGCTCGCTGCTCCGTTCCGGTCCTTGCAACTGTCTGAAAGCGAGCTCACACCATGCAGATGCAGGCAGCTAAGCTAGTAGTAGTGCGCCTAGCTAGTAGTAGCCTGTGCGGCCACAGCCAGCAAGCATGCAGCAGGTAACGTGTATTGCCGATCGGAAGCAATTGAATTGCAGTATTGGCAGTATACGTAGCTCGGCTGCATGCTAGCAGGTTCATGTCCGTATATATACATTGTATAGATGTACGTGCACAGGCTACTACGTATACGAGTATACTGTATACGTTACTACTTGCTGCGTATGTAGATGTCAACAGTTAGTACAGTGTGATCGTGATGCTTGCATTCCATTGGTCCAATGCAAGGTCCATTTAATTATTTTTTTTTGACTCGTACGTGTGTGTTAGCTTCTTCTTGGTTTCGACTTGTTTCACGTATGAACAAGTCTTCATACGTGTGTGCACACGTGCCACGAATAAAGGTGCAGTCAGACATGTAACAATTCTGTCAAAAAAAAATGCTCTAGAATTTTTTAATAACCTCAACTTCGCTCTAACGCAAATATCTTTATCCTAAGTCGATTTTTTTTTAACCTTTCCTTTTAATATTACTAGATTTAGTATTAAAGTATACAAATATTCACGAAGATATTGCTACTCGCAATATCGTATATGAGACCATATTTTTCTAATGAACTAATATTTATCATCCGATCCGAGGAAGCATTTTTTAAAAACAAATAAACTTTCCTGCTACAGAGGTTGGTCAATACTCTTTCTTTCTCCTCGCGAAGGAGATCTCGCTGACTTTGAAATGTCAAAGAGTTGCTGCACCCTTCAACATTAGCTCTCAACGACTGCTGCTGCTATCGACTTGCATCGTTGAGCTTGAGCTGTGCAGCTGACACGTGTGCAGAGCTTGCAATGCCGTGTGCAGACTGCATGCAGGCAGGCGACGGACTGACGGGCCGGCCGGTCACCGGCCAGCGAAGACACGGTCCGGTCCAAGAAGTCTTATGCCTTTGACACGGTAGTGGGCCTTTCGCGTTGAAATGGGAGGCTAAGGCAGCCGGCACGGTTTGATTTGACCCCATCCACCGACCCATTCATATTATATAACACATTAATCGACTTTGAAATTAAGACTTTAATTGACAGTGATCACACAAAATTGATGATATTATATTCTTATAATTAATAATATTTACCTATGGTTATGATTTTTTACATTACAATATTAATAGAGTAACTGGTGGCCAAAATATTGTTTAGAATATTAAAGGGAGGGAGTACTTCTCAGATAAATAGAAGTTGTTTAGAATATTAACAGGATCTATAGGTGAAATTTGGCTACAATTTTTTTTTTAAAATATGATATTTAAAACAACATAAGGTTCCATCATTGTCAATCTACCTATTTTTTATACACTTATTGAGGAAAATGAAAAAAAATAAATTAGCTGTTCCAACTCACTCTATACATATAGGTGCCACTTGTCCGAATCTGTCGATTGGCATGCGTAAAAGAATAACCCTCTCACACATCATATAGCTAAAGAAGTCAAAACCATCTCATCATTAAGTAGCGAAGTTAGACATTGAAAAGATACTTAGCAATTATACTCATCTTCACTGCTTAAGAAACCTTCGTTGGTGGTGGTGGTGGTAGTAGTAGGTTGCACATCCTCCACCTTGTAGGGTCTCTTGTAGGCTAATCTTTACATGCATTTGTATGTTACTACTTAGTAAAGATAATACTTTATAGATTCATTTGTTTTGTGATATTAGAAAGTTAGAGTCCTAAGGCTTAGGATAAAAAGAGTTACCAAACCGTTACTGTCCTAGCTTAGAAACTATCATTTATATTAAAACCCTGATAATGTACGAACATCTAGCTAGTCATTGAGTAATAACAACTCATCGAATGCTTAGCTATTCTACTCATCTAATTAATCAACTATCAAAAAGCAAGAAATAATGTGAACACAACATTAGAGATCGACTTACACCTAGCAAGCAGGTCAGAAGGATTGCAATTTTGATGGGAGCAATTGTATGTCAGCATGGGGTGGCCAAAGGCATGGACATATTGATATTTTACGATATTTCTAGATTGAAGATACTTTTGTAAAAATAATCTGCTATCTTGTTATATGGTGATCGAACAATTAATATAACCTAGCTCAAAAGTTTTAGAGACTAGAAGATTTAACTTTGAAACCAAAGAAGACTTGCTTTGTTGTATTCCTGGGTTCGGGCTTTGTCTTTTTTAATAAAAGGCAGGCCAATATGATTTAATTTTATGACACCACCCTTCCATAAGGATAACCAGTTCTCGATTTTATTTTATTTGGTGGTATACAAGGTTTTGAAGCTCGCTGTTTCAAATGAAAGTTGGTATATTTCTTGGTTTCCTGCCTATAATAATCTGATCTAGTTGAAAACAAGCTATTACCTGATGGAAAAGTGAAATGAAACTCGAGTCACGTACACTAGTAGTCCATGAGGGTCTTATTTTTTTTTGACCTATTGCTCTATTAGGAACAATTTATTAATTGCTTTACCTTTGATATCACATACTTTGAGGAAGGATTTAAGATTTCTAGTTCAGGGAATACTCTGCTAGAAGCCCCTTTCACTGAATAGGAGATTAGGGAAGCCATCTACAGATCATGTGCGCATGGGGCTCCTGGTCCGGATGGCTTTCCTTTCCTCTTTTACAAAAATTCTGGAATATTATCAAGTTTCATTTCATGAACCTAGTGAGAGCCTTTGAGAAAGATGAGTTAAACCTAGAAAGACTCATCTATGACATGCTTACCTTGATTCCTAAGGAAGCAGATGAAACTGACCTCAAGAAATTTCGTCCCATTGCTCTAATTAACTGTAGTTTCAAAATCTTTAGCAAAACCCTTAATAATAGACTGATAAAAATCTGTGACAGACCGATTGCTCTAAATCAAGCCGTCTTCATTAAAAGCAGATACATTTTGGAAAGTGTAGTAGCTGCGCATGAAATTATTCATGATGTTGCCAGGAGAAAAGAAGCCGAGATAATTCTAAATCTAGACTATGAAAAAGTCTACGACAGAGTGAATTGGAGTTTCCTTGAGGAAAAGCTCAAATCTAGATGTTTCTGAGAAATGGTTGAGAGTGACTAGATGAGGATCTGTCTATGTCAGGATTAATGAGAAAAATAGTAGTCATTTCTCTGTAGGAAAAGGTTTAAGGCAAGGGTACTCTTTATCCCCCTACTCTTCAACCTTGTAGCTGATGTGTTCTCTAGGATGCTCCTCAAAAGAGCAGCCCACAATTTAATTGCAGAGCTCTTAACTAATGTTTATGAAGGTGGGATCATTAGTCTACAATATGCAGATGGCACTTTGTTGTTCTTGAGAAACAATCAAACACAGGCTATCCATTTCAAGTTGCTCCTAGCCTGTTTCTGAAAATCAATTATAACAAGAGTGACCTGCTAACTTTAGGAATGTTAGAGGAAGAGAGCAATGATTATGCCAGGCTCTTCTGCTGTAATTTAGGAAACTTTTCCCATCAAATACCTTAGCATTCCTTTGTATCACTCTAAATTGAAAAGAGAAGACATACAAGCTGTAGTAGATAAACTGATTAAGAGAATTGCAGGATGGAAGGGTAGATTGTTGGTCAATGCTGGTTAACTAACCCTTTTTAAAGCTTGCTTATCCAATATACCTATTTACCTCTTGTCGGTGATCAAATTTCCCAAATGGGCTATTGAGATTATTAACTCTAATATGGCTAATTTTTATAGCATGACTTTAAGGTAATTATAAATATCACCTCTCAAACTGGTACAGCTTAGCGAAAAAAAGAACATGGAGGTTGGGGATCCCTGAGCATCTAAATCTCTGCCTCCTGGCCTCATGGATCAATAGATATCACCTTAGTGATAACGTCATTTGGAAGAAGATTGTGGACTATAAATACAACAATAACCAAACATTTTCCGCTGCTAGGAAATTAGAGCATCACCTTTTTGGAAAGGTGTGCTTTGTGCTTGTAAGACAGCGCATTATTGGCGGCAGTTAGCACGCCAGTTTGTGAACCGCAAGCGCACGAATCATCGTAGCTTTTCCCTCAGAGTATTCCATCCAAGGTTGATCAATCCGTGGATCGGCAGCGAACTAACTAGGGTTTTACATCTAATCTAACGGATCTAATCCTAACATGAAGCATAGATTGCATATAAAGAGGGTAACCTTGGTGTAAAGGTAAATCATGAGAACAGATAGATCACATCCACAGATATGTATATGATAAAACACCACCAAGGGTAGTAAGAGCCTATCGTCTTCTAGTTGTAGTTCTAGCTAACAAGCAAGCACAACATGCATCTCATCCAAAACAATCTTTAAACTACTACATCCGGTCAACCTCCCAAAAACTCTCACCTTACACAAGCCAGATCCTGTCACGATCCTCTCTATTAGCACAAGCAGTTTAAAGGTATGAATACAAGTGAACATGTCTAAATATCATAAAGGGTCAACATACTAGATCTAATCACCATGATTACATAAATCATGCTATGAAGTCTAACCTCAAATTAGACTAAGGAACAAGCATATTCATGATAAGAAGAAAGCATAAAAGGAGACAAATATATCGGATGACGTGAAGAATATTGCTCATATAATAGAATTATTTAGATCATCACCACCGAGTACATACCATTGATGATCATAACTAGCTTCTGAACTCCACCATGAGACAACTGCGCAGGGAGGCCACGGTGGCTAGGGTCGACCTAAGATATCTCCTAGACAACTTCAAAGACTTGCAGTGGCCCTCAGCTCCCTCTAGTGGATGTCCTTCATTTCGTCGAGTTCTCGTGGATGGATGCCGAAGCTCGGTGAATTTTCAGGGTACTTGTAGTCTGGGGAGAGCGTGGTGAAAACAGGAAGGCGAGAGGAGCAAGGAAAGCCTAAGGCCAATCGGCCTGGCCCTTCCTTGTGGTCTCTCGCGTCCTTCTTCATTGCCAAGTCTTCTTTGATGCTATGGAAACTTATTTTTACTTGCATACAAGAATTGCACGTTGATAGCCTAGGATAAGGATGGATCTTGATATCTTTCCAAAGTCCTGCTTGCTTCCATCTTTGATCCTAATGTGAACTTGCCATATCTTGTGAAACTTAGCCCCTAAGTATTTTTGGAGGAGTCATCGCCAAAGATGAGCATGATCGGGGCCCTGAGGACCCTAGGCCGATCGGCCTAGGCCTCTATAGGCTGATCGGTCTAGGCCCTTTTTGGGCCAGTTGGCCTTCGTCTTTCTCTAGGTTGTTACTCGTCCAGGGTCTTGTCCAATTTCCTGCGAAAATAGAATATCCTTCAAAATACAATGTATATGCGAAACCGGGATTATCTTAGGTGCCAAGTGGCGGGTTAGTATGAGAATATTTATAAAAACACCACTTAAATAGCACTAAGAGTGTGTAAATAACGAGCGTCACCAATCCCCCCATGCTTAAACCTTGCTCGTCCTCGAGTAAGTTCAAGATACTTGCTTGATCAGGAAATCAGCATTACCTTTCGATGTCGTCCTTGCACTCAGTTATACATAACAAGACATATTGTTCTCTCAAGTATTTAGCATTAAAGTTTAAGTTGTGATTGGATAATTTTCATCATGGAAGATATACTAGCAATAAAGAACATGCCGCAATAAAATAAATACAATACCCTTGAACTTAAGTGAACTTTAGACCTTTACCTTGTTTCATCGCGAAGATTTTTTTTAAAAAGATGCAAATCTAACACAAGTGAGATTCTTTTGCAACAACTCATGGAACACTCATCTCATCAAGTGACTCAAGCCTATACTGAATTATTTTCAACCTATTCTACTCATATATGAAAGTAGAAGGCTTATGTGGAGCTTGGTAGATAAAACAATCCTAGCAAAATATTATATCTGAAATATTGTTAAACTAAGAGAGAGATCTATTGGGATTACTGAGACTTGTAAAAAAGACCATGGAAAATAAATGTTGGAGAGGGAGAGGGATGAAACACACATATTTAGATAAGTGAATACGTGCAAGTGGCAAATGAATGATCCCGATGCACAAATGAAGTCTTCGTTATCGGATTGCACATCGTTGGAAAATTGAGTATGGATCAATCCTTAATCTTGAGAGCATTGTGACTTTAATGAGGCTCAAAGAACCGAGGAGCATTTTATTCTTTTTCTTATTATTATTTTTTCTTTTTCATTCCTTTTTCTTTTCTTTCTTCTTTCTTTTTTTCCTCATTTTTCTTTCATTTTGCTCTTTTTTTCATGTTGCTCCTTAGAACTTCTTGCAACATAGTACATTTGATCCAAATACAAAAGTTGAGGGACTAGATTAGCCATTCTATAAGTTGGGACAGAAATGATTATTTTGCCTAAATAAATGACAGCTAAGGTAGAGTCAAATCGGTGAAAACGTCCTCGATGTCAACAATACCAGGACAGATGGTAAAAATGTAAAAAGAGGGCCGGGGACAAGTCCTCTCCCAGTTGGCATCGTGTGTCGGTCGGTGGGTCAAACGAAATCCCAAATAAAATACTGCTGCTAAGCCTGCATGGATCATTGGTAAACCTACTCTGTTTCTTGCCATCGAACGAAACGAAAATGCGATCAGCGTTCGCAATGTTCAACGGGGTTGAACGCCCAACGCGGAGCACACACTCTATACTATTCTCCTCTTGCATCGCTCTGCTGGCTAGTCAGGATCATGGCACTTTACGTGCGTTCTTAATCAATCACCAGTCGTCATCCTTTGACGAGTCGATCAATAAATCGTTGATTAATCATCAGCTACAGACAATGAATAATCGTTGAAGGAACACGAGAACTACAGAGAGGGAGAGAGAGATGCTCCATCGGAGAAGAAAATGGAGGCTGGGAATGGGATGGAAAAGGAACGCTAGCCTGCTAGCTACATATGGCCGGCCGCCGCCGCCGTAGAGATGGACGGACCGGACGGATTCATTGGTGTTGGGTGACGGCGGCGGCTCCGGCGTGGCCTCCGCCGTGGCCGTCGGAGAGCATCATCATCCTGACGAACTCGTCGTAGTTGACCTGGCCGTCGCCGTCGAGGTCCGCCTCCCGGATCATTTGCTCCACCTCCTCGTCCGTCAGCTTCTCGCCGAGGTTGATCATCACGTGCCGCAGCTGCAACGCAGGGAGAACCGGCCGCATGTCAGTCAGAGAGAGATGAGAGACGGTGGAGGACCCACAGGTCGGTGGCAGAGAGAAGAACGCAACGTACCTCGGTGGCGGAGATGTATCCGTTCTGGTCCTTGTCGAAGACCTTGAAGGCCTCGCGGAGCTCCTCGTCGGGGTCGGCGCCGTCGCCGTCCCCTCCGGCGCCGGCGGTCTTGCGCGCCATGAGGCCAAGGAACTCGGCGAAGTCGATGGTGCCGTTGCCGTCGGCGTCGGCGTCGCGGATCATCTCGCGGAGCTCCTCCGCGCTAGGCCGCGTCCCCTGCAGCGACCCCATCACCGTCGCCAGCTCCTCCACCGTGATGCAGCCGTCGCCGTCCTTGTCGAAGAACGCGAACGCCTCGCGGAACTCCGAGATCTGCTCCGGGTTCAGCAGATCCATGGAGCGGCTGGTACGTGTCTCTACGAGAACGAGAGCTCGATCGACGCAGCGGCAGTGAGCAGAGCAGAACAGAGCAGGCTTTGAGAAGCTGCTGCTAGCTTCGGCGGACGTGCAGAGAGAGGGAGCGTCGTCGGAGAAGTGACAAGGGAGGGAAGCTTGGGGTTTAGTGCGGCGGTGGAGGTGGGTGGCCGGCCGATTTATAGTGGACGGAGGGGCGGTCTGAAATCTGAACGGGAAGAAGGAGAGGAGCTGGCATGGCATTGACTTTTCATCGCCCTCCGCCTCCGGTGGGCCCCAGCTAGGTATACTTGGTCAAAATGGAGATCAGCGTATATATTCTTTGCCTGCACAAATATGCGTTCAACGGGATGGCGCAGGAAAATCTGCGGCGGGAAATCACGACCGGAAAAAAGAAGGGAAAACACGTTTGAATGAAACGCGATGTGCTACGATAATCCTGCGGTGAAAAGGCATTTTTTGTGCTTTCTACCTGTCAAATGCTGTGGATAATGGACATTATCAGGTTTTGGAAAACGGAAAAGAAATGTGTACGTACTCCAAATGATCTGCTTTTCCTTTTAGCTGCAGGGAAAAGTATGAATATAATTTCAAGCAAAGGGACCAACTTGTCAGTCAGTGATTAGACGGAGTCAACAAGTAAAACAGTTGCTACCGGGCTTACAATTGGTGCTGGTAACTCATTTGCTCGTATTCCTCTTTTTTTTTTCTTTTTCTCCTCACATGGCGCACCCGCATTTTCTATAATCTTATTATTGTACCCCGCTATTTTACTTTTATATATCATTAAAATTATGCACATTCAACCCTTCCTAATATCTCCCCTTTGCTTCCACCTCCGGTCCACCGCCACCCATGTACAATAGCGTCTCACTCATGTCTCTCTTGTCGTGGTAACTTGCCACCTGCCCATCCATCCCCCACTTGCTAGATTCGGATCTATCACTATGATTCGAAATATCCTAACACCTCAGCATGTATAACCCAACTATCTCTCCTCGGATTCGATACTACTGCTCATGGCAACCAATAAAATCCTACATCTCTTTAAACTTGATATATACTCGGTTTGGTTCAAACCTGCCATTTCGGGGCAAGCGAAAAACCCTAGCCTACCTCCTCCAAACCTTAGTAGCGACATTCCATATACCCTGATAAATCATGGCTGTTGAACTAGCCATCATAGCAAGTGAAGTAAGGAAGGCGATCGAATTTGAGTTCGATCATCCGATTCTTATGAATCGATCCATATACTCTGGATGGATAAGGGAGGTATGGATTTTCGGCTCAGCTCAAATCGTCTTCTTTTCGTTCTGTTTGGACAAGAAGAAATATGAAAGAAACAATTCCAAAAGTCCAAATTCTTGCAAACGAAGGAACGGGCCCAAATTTCGTCCACTCACGGGTTTGAATTCAAGACATAGAAAACGGACGGATGTAGTTCGTCTTATTGGGATCCGGCCTTGGATTAGTATAATAATAATGTGCCGGAGTGTACTGCACACGCTTAGCTGGTGACTCGACACGCGAGAGACAGCACGCGTGGAGATTGTTAATTAATCCCTGGAGGTGGAGCGCGTCCCCATGGACGGACGGATTGCAGGTGAGGAGAAGCTCCATGACCATGCAGCGGCGGGCGAGCTGTGCACAGCTGGCGGGGCGGCGGCTGTAGGGCGACAGGGGGGATGAGGTGTCCGCCTCGACGCGTACAGCCGCGGATTCCCCCCCGTCGTCGTCTTCCTCCAGCCCCCAACCGTCTGCTGAGCCCTGCTCTGTCGTGTTCACTGCTTGCGGCACGGAACGTACTCCCTCCATGGCTCCAAATTTTTTTTTTGAAAGAAGAATCCATGGCTCCATTTGAAACGTAAGGCGTGACGTGATCTGATCCGGAATGGTCTCCGTCGCTGCAATTTTGGTCTCCCAGTTTGGAGGCAGGACTCAAGTTTAGTCCCTATCAGATGAAATGTTCAGGTATTAATTAGGAATATTAAATATAGGTTAATTACAAAACCAATTGTATAAATGAAGGTTAATGTGCGAAACGAATCTATTAAGCCTAATTAGTTTATGATTTGACCATGTGATGCTACAGTAAATATGTGTTAATCATGAATTAATTAGGTTTAATAGATTCATCTCGCGAATTAGCCACGATTTATGCAATTATTTTTATAATTAGTTTACATTTAGTTCTTCTAATTGGTATCCAAACATCCGATATGACCCGAACTAAAAATTAGTCCACAGATCCGAACACTCTCTAATTCCACTTGCATAGGTGTTGTATTGCAGTGGGATGTTCAAATCTTGTATGCAACGGGAGGTTTAGATCTTGTATGTTTAATTCCTCTTGCATTGTGTGTCGTATCGCCAAAGATATTTAAATCTTGCTATGGGATGCAATTTCATATAGAGAAAAGAAAAAATAAGAAAGAGATACAGGAGCTGCTTGGTTGATGGCTATAGAAAGCCATACAAACCGGTGCGCCACGGACTGTGGCGGTAAAAATCGGTGCCGAAAAACTGCAGAATCAATGGAACCAAACATCCTCGTATCCCTTTTAATCATTTCGAATATCATTATAACAAAAACAAAGGGTGTCTCTACTCTTCAAATATTTTATCATTCAGACATGGTTCCAGCCAAACCTTTAAAACTTATTTGACTATCATCAATCACCTCGAAGTGGCATCCGTCGGTTGTGAGTTGTGACTGTTTGTTAGAGGGTTGGGCCATTAGGTTGCTGTACTTAGTTTCCTTTTTTTTTTTTGCTGATTTTTCTTCAACAAACCGTGGACATCTCTATAAGACGAAACGTGACCCTGGGAACGGGCCATTCTCAGTCGCTCGTTTAGCCACGTCGTCTGATTTTTCCGGCCGTGGGATCTCAGCCAGCGTCTACTCTGGTCGTTGATCTCGGACTTTGAGCTCACCGTCGTTTTCCAGGCGGAGCCACGGTGGAGAGCCAGAGCAGCGACTGGACACATGCTTTCCTCATGCTCGAGCAGTCGAGCTCCGCCAGCGCCGAGCTACGCCACGCGTCCGGCGAGACCTTGGCCATCCCCCTTCGATTCCGCTTCAATCCAAGAGATGCGTGCGAAGGCCGAACCCACGGCGGACAACTGCGGGGGAGCGATGCGGGGCGGCCGTGCTCGAGAAGGCGCAGCTCGGCGAGCTATCCGCCAATGCTGCTGCATCGGGTGCCGAGGCCGCAGCCCGCAGCGCAAGGGGTCCAGCGCCGCACAGGCACAGGCACAGCGGCACCCGCGACCATCGCAGCACGCGGCAAGCAGGATCTGCCGTCTATTGAGATGCCCGGCTACTCTCTAGGCTCTTACCTCCACTGCTGTGCCATGTAGGTGAGCTGTCCCCATAGGTGGAGCTGTAGGAGAGCGTTCTGGAGCACGCACACAAGTTGCTCGACGAAATGTCGCTGCTGATTGTGGCAGTAGGTTGAGGACGTCTATGGCTCCAAGCTGCAGGTACAACAAAATCTTGCAGCAAAACTCCCCAGTCTTCAGGATTGATATACTCATCTACTCCTCTGACTCCATCCTTGTGTCCTTAAAAAATGTTCTCAATCAAATTGATAGCTTGATACAGTGATATCTCGACTGCATATCATGCATTGAAATCCTAGCAACTAGCGTGTTCATTGTCTTGCTCGGTTGATACATTAAACAGGCAAAAGGTTACAGCCATGTCTTATATATACTTGCAAGATTTGTAGTATGCTTATATTAGACTTTGATGTGCCTAAGTTGTTTTCATCTAACAAGTTAGAGATTGACAAATGAAAGCTTAGAAATAGGTTGATATTCCATAAAAAAAATGTATAGTTATGTACAGAACTACAGATTACAGTTCCATTTCGATTAACAAATGGAGAGAAAGAAACATGGTAGTGTCTATGAATATGTTTGAGAAAGCTGTCCATTCCTAAACCTGTAAAATGTAATACTTGTCGAATTGCTGCTCTTACAGCAATTATGCCGAGCCAAGCTGCAGGTACATTGGCTAACATATTCTCTAACAAGCTAATGTGCATCAAATAGTACATCAATCGGTTGTCTCTACAAGTCAAAGCTTCGTGTGTGTGCATAAAAAAAAATCAAACGATATAGTTAGTAAAGAAGGTAACTCATACGGTCATAGCCAACAGGTATTGGCGCGGCAACGCGGCGCCGTCTTTCTAGTCTATCCATCTATACGGTTTTCAGACCTTGTGTTCCTAACTGGTGTGCCTACAATGAGCAACAAGAACTCGTAGCGCTTTTTTAGGGGTTATTACTCATAGAAATCTTACCGTGCGTGTATTATCCACGATAATAGAAATTGATTAATTCCACTAAATACGAATCCAGGTGATTGCATTGTGCTGAATTTGCACGTCATATACAGTGCTTTGGATCCAAACGAGGCCAGCTAATGTGTCCAGCTGGTAAAGTCTTTCTAGCTAACTGCTCCCTTCGTCCTAAAATTACTATTCGTTTTAGTTTTTTTAGATACATAGCTTTGCGCATGCACCTAGATGCATTATGTATCTAGAAAAGCTAAAATAAATTGTAAATTGGGATGGAGGGAGTAGATAACAACTATGTAATGAATTAGCTGATGTAATTCGGTAAATTTTGAACTAGCAAGCTACTGACGATTTTGTGGATCTAAAAGGCGCCTATGAAATGAATTGGCTGGCGAACTGGTTTTACGACGAACTGTGCCGTGGGTGGTCCTTGGGAGTTGGGACGGAGCGATCCACATCGTCGTTGGTAAAGGTAAGCGTACGCACCACGCAGAGTGGTAGGACTGGTACGCTGCCACGGTAAAGAACAACTGAACAACGACGTACGACCTGGACCTGATCGTACTGCAGGAGTAGATAGAGACAGAGTAGGTAAAGTTGAGCGCGACTGGAGTGAGACCAATAATCGTGGCTGCTACCTCCTCGTATCACATTACTGCGTCGTCGGCAGTCTGAGTGAGGTGCTGACTGGGTCAACAAGTTGGCCGGGTTGGTCGTCTCGGAGTGCCATCACATCACATCTTGTGCCCTCGGTCAGCCGGCACCCCGCGCTCGTGCCATCTCTTAGTTCATACTAGCAATGTACTAGGCCGACGAGTCTGTCGCCCGACCGGGGAGCGTGGAGGAGCTGCTGTCCCATGGTTGCTGACGGCTATTAGCATGTCAATTTGTAAACCATGGTTGTTAATGGCTATTAGCACGTCAATTTGTAAACCGCAAGTATACGGAACTCTTCCCTTAAATATTCTCTTAAGGTTTATCAATCTGTGGAACTTATATGGTGTTTATGAAAGATTCATATCCAATCTACTAAGCATGTATAGGCATATAACAAATAGAGCAAATGTAACCAATTTAGAGCAACCTAGATTATGCATATGTTGTAATTCTGAGAATGTATAGCAAAACAACATAGATATGATCTTAGTAAAAAGTATCTTTAAATCTACATTTTTGGTCCGGATCCCAAAATTCCCTACCTTACACAAGAAAGATCTTGTCATGATCACCTCTATTAGCTCAAGTAGGTTAAGGGTATGATCATAACAATATGTCATACTCATCGGTAGATCATGCATGCAAATCTGGTCACCACGAACACAAGAACACCCTAAGCAATCCATCATCGATTCATAGATTGAAAAGAAACCAAACTCGACAGCATAAAACCAAAAAATCTGCCTAAATTTGATCGTTCCCGGAGGCCTTGCAGTGTCGGTTTTCCAATTAGTACTAATACTCCTTCAAGCTTTAATACAGTTGGTAAACTGTTCTCCACGGGTGAATTCAAATGAAAATATCTCGCATGTTAAGTTACATACGTTGTGTAGGTGAGACGTGTTGTGATTTGAGATGTGTGTGAGTGTACAGGCTTCCTCAGGGGTTTAAAATATTTTTTCGACAATTTTTTGGGCGCACCAGCCTTTAATCACCCGGTACCAATGGTCGAAACTTTTAATCTTGGTTTCGAGGTACCTGTCCAAAATCGAGACTAAATTAGGTACTCATGTGTCCACAGAGTATGTTTCTGGCTAAAGTCTATTGTAAATCTGCTAGGCACCCATCTTCATACACCAGACATCATATAGTAATAATATATGTTACTTGAATTTACCGTGCACATGCTGCACTTTATTTGTGAGCTACATGAGAATACCTTTTCTATGGAGAGAGCCATATGCATCCACTACTAGAAAAATGACCTCTCGTCCCGAGGATCAGAACTGGTTGCATTTTAGCCCAATACTAATGTGAGCATTAGTACCGAGCCTAAGGGATAGTCCCTGAGGAGGCCCCCGTGACCCCCTTTAGTACTGGGTGGGGTTCGCACCGGGTACTAAAGGGGGGTCTTTAGTACCGGGTGGGAACCCCACCCGATACTAAATCTCCCATACAGATCCCACACCCCCTCCCCGTGCGTTGCACTGCCTCCTTATCCTTATCCTCCTCCTCCTCCCTCCTCTCTACACTGCCTCCTCCTCCTCCTCCTCCTCTCATAGTCTCCTCCTCCTCCTCTCACAGTCTCCTCCTCCTCTACTGCCTTCCCTCCCCTTCCCCCTCCGCTCACCCCTCACTGACGGTGAGGAGCAGCAGCAGGACGAGGTGGGGTGGCGGCGACGATAGTAGGGCGGATGCGGTGGGACGAGGCGGAGCGGCGGGGCGGCAGGCGGAGGGGCGGGGCGACGGCAGGGGCAGGCGGGCGGAGGAGGGTGGCGGGGCCGAGCGGAGGGCGGCGGAAGGCTGGGGCTAGCGGGGGCCGGCGGCGGGGCCGGTGGGGATTTTCAATTTTTTTAAATTTTTTAATACCCTTTAGTACCGATTATCTCAATTAATACTAAATAGACCTCCCTCTAGCACCGAATTGCTAGTACCGGTTGTGAGGGGGTTCCCAACCGGTAGTAGAGATGTTTTCTCTGGTAGTGATCGTTGTACATGCGGCTTACCTTAATACGGACTCCATCGTGACCTTTAATACTGTGCTTGCATCCAGGGCATACCGAACTGATGATCTCCACCAGACCACCACCAAGACAATCTCCCTGTGAAAAAACACCTTTTTGGCTCTTGATATCGAGGTGTGGCCCTAGTATCATGGTCGCTCTGCATGGCTGCACTATCATTGCGTAGGCATCGTCCCTTGGTAGCACTACTATGTGAACATCATATCATTTTCTAGATCATGCTTAGGTCAAGCAAGCATCGTATTGTCTCAAGCTCAGGCTCAACCTAGTCTCAGATTCTTAACTCCGTTCTTTTCTAGTGGACGATATAGCCATCATTCTTTTTGATTTAGCTTGATGCGCCTTTAACCCCTCACGCAGAGTCAGATCAGCAGGATGGTAGCTTGGCACAATCTTGTTGACAACCCAGCAAGTCAGAAGTGCCTCTTCCTACCTCTTTTCACGATCTGCCTTTGACTGCATCTTCTTACTTGCCAAGCACTTGTCCATGGCCCATGGCGCCATTGTAAGGCCTACCTCCTACTTATGCACACCCCGCTGGCTTTGCATCCCCCTGGTAGATCGAGCGTTAGAATATAGATCATGGCTACCTTTGGCTAGAATTGAGATTTCTATAGTATATATTTCCAAATTAGCATTATAGCTTAGGAAGAGTCCATATCTCATTTTCTAACCTAATCTATATGTATATATTTAGTTCCTTATTAGGAGTCCTCAATATTCCAAAGACTTGTGTATTCATGTGGAAAACCATGTCGGTCAATACTATTGCTCATTACGAAACTTGAGAGAGATGGAATAACATATGTTTATTTATTAGAGCAACTCCAACAGGATGGCTGTTTGGATCTCCAAGCTAAAATTTGGCAAGTTTGCTGGAAAATCAAGCTCCAACAGAGTTGCCATCCGGCTGAGTTGTGATTCGACTTGCAATCCCATCTGACTTGCCAAATGCTCCCTCACACTCTCCAAACTTGGCAAGCGAATTTGCCTTGCCAAATGTGTAAAATGGAGAGTGGAAAATGAAGAGTCTGTTGTGGTGCGAAATGGAGAGGCTCTTGGAGTGGATGGAGAGTGTAGATTTTTAAAGAGGAGGATAACTATTGGATTTGGAGAGTGGAAAAAATGGATAGTCTGTTGGAATGAGCAAATCAATATGGAGATGAATCTTTTTTGCCAACTTGGATAGAGAGCCTCTTAGCTTTGTTAGTAGCTTTGTAAGGTATTTTTTTTAATTATTAGTTGTGTTAGGTTGGATTTCTTTGAGTAATATAGACCGTTAGATCTTCATAAAATCCAATGGTGCAAATTCTTCTCCTTTTTTATTAATGTGGGAATTTCTATACTGAGGACCAATGGTGGTCACCCTTGGATGATGAGTGATTGACAACGTTGTGTATAATGATGTTGCTCTTGGCTTGTGATGTGCAGGTGTAGGATGCGGTGTGGCGACTGACAGCGTGCGGTGAAGGTCAAGTGAAAGGTTCATGCTGATGCACCAAGGGCGGTGAAGGATGAACACGAGTAGGCTTGGACCAAGGGACCCGAGGATTTCGGGTGGAGTCGTGATCCACATGGTGCGCGGAAGGGTGAGAGGACATGCTGGGACGGAGACGGCGTCGGTCGAGTCGAGTGGGAGGCTTGGCGGAGGCTAGTCACGCGTCGATATCGAGGAGGTCGCGTGGCGGCTAAGCGGAGATGGACGGTTTGGACCTCAAAACCACCGCGTAGGTAGGTTTTTCGGTTTGGACCTCAAAACCGGAGGCGAGCCCGGTGTAGCCGGAGCTTCGAGAAGGAGGGCACGTGGCATCATCACGAAGCTTGCGTCGAGGCGAAGCAAAGTTGTGAAGGTGGCGTGTCCGTCCGATGCGCCGATAAAAATCTGGACCAAAATACCCCTGCGCAGGGGTAGTTTCGACATCTGCCATGGACTATACATATGGGTGGATGGCTGGTTGGTTTAGCACCTCTTGAGAAAACCCTAATTCATTTGCTAAGAGGCTAACCAAGTGCTTAGAGAGAGAGAGGAGAGAGGGAGATGAGAGGGTGATTGCTCTTTTCTCTTGATTTCTTCATCTTAGTGGGTGGATGAAGGGAGGAGGCTAGTCCTCATCTTGTAATGTTGCCTTCGTGATTTAGTTGAATTTGTGTCTCAAATCCGTGGCTGAATCTTTTGTTTCTCCTATTTTTCCTTTTTGGTATTTTCGAAGCTATTTTCAGGGATTTTTCGTTCTTCGCGTTTGAGCTCAAATCCCGTGAGGTTTGTTAGGGGAATTTGGTGCTAGGAACCTTGTGAGCATCTTTGATGTGATCCCCCTCAAATCCCCCACAGATTCGGCTTGAATTTAAAGTTTTCTCATAACTCTCTCATTTGTGTTCTTGACCGTACTCCATGAAATCCATAGGAAGTCTTGATCTTTTTGAGGAGATGTTTTGGGCAAAAACTCGCTAGGCTTGCGGAGCTATGGTTAAAATTTCATGAATTTTGGAGGTCATTCGATTGAATTTTGAAGCGTTGACCTAACTTTTCGGGTCGTTTTTCCGAGCATTAGGAAGTTCCGACACCGTGTAGGAAGTTCCGACGGGACGGAAGTCCCGACATTGAACTGGAAGTTTTGATATTTATTTTTGAAAGCCTAAGAGCTCTTTGTCAGCAGTTTCTCAATACATTCGATAGGTGCCGGAAGTTCCGATACAGGGTCGGAAGTTGCGACAAAACCGCAAAGGACCTTTTGTCGGAGCTTTCTAGATAGTTCCGATACCACTTCCGGAAGTTCCGACCTCCGATACTACTTTCGGAAGTTCCAATACGTAGAAGGTGTTAAGATTGATTTTATCTCAATCTTTTGTTTTTGCATTTACTTCCGTGTTACTTCTGAACATGCTTCTGAGTGCGTTTGTTTCCGTGTTGCTTTTGAACATGCTTCTGATTGTCTCAATCTTTTATGTTTGCTTCCGTGTTGCTTCTAAGCGGTAGGTAGATCCGATGTGACTACGAGATCTTGATAATAGCTTATCGGAACTTCCAATACGTGGAAGGTGTTGAGATTGATTTTGTCTCGATCTTTTATTTTTGCATTTACTTCCGTGTTGCTTCTGAACGTGCTTCTGAGCCTTTCCGTTCCGTGTTGCTTCTGAACGTGCTTCTGAGCCTTTCCGATACGTGGAAGGTGTTAAGATTGGTTTTGTCTCGATCTTTTATTTTTGCATTTACTTCCGTGTTGCTTCTGAACGATCTTTTGAGCCTTCTTAGTTATTATACGTGGAAGGTGTTGAGCTTAGTTTTTATACGTGGAAGGTGTTGAGATTGGTTTTATCTCGATCTTTTAATTTTGCATTTACTTCCGTATTGCTTCTGAACGTGCTTGTGAGCCTTCTTAGTTTTTATTTAGTTTTTATTTTTTATGTTTGTTTCCGTGTTGCTTCTGAGCGGCTCTCTTTCACCCCGCTGCGTTGGTCGCCCGTTCCAATCCTTCATATACCCTCTCGCGAACCCTGTCCGTTGGTCGCCCGTTCCAATCCTTCGTATACCCTCTCGCCTCTCGGCGAAACGTGGTGAATAAATTCCTTGACTTCACTACCGACGATGCGCATTTGGGATACTTGCAGCTAGTAGCGCCTGCATGCCGCACTGATATGTGATCTGAACAAACAAGCTGCAGGGAACAAACAAGCAAAGGTCACACGTTGCTGCCGTCCGGCGACACCGGGGGCACCGCCACGTCGGGCGCGGACGCGGTGTCCGGCATGCCACCCCCTGGCGCGGCAGCATCTCCCTCCTCCTCCCCCCACTAGTAGAGAATTGAGCTTTAATCCCGGTTGGTAGGGTGCAAATATCTCGAAAATGCATCCAGGATAAACCAACCGGGACAAAAGGGGGGGTCTTTTATCCCGGGTCACCCAACCGGGACAAAAGACCCCCTTTTATCCCGGTTGGTAATACCAACCGGGATAAAAAGGTCGAGAGCGCCGACGCTGCAAAAAAAAAATTCCCGAGCTCCCAGGCAGGCCCCCCACACGCGCACGTCGCAAGTCACGCGAAATATGCGCGTGCGCGGTTCGTGGGATTCGAACCCACAACCTCCAGCCTCGCACGTGGCTTCCTTGCCATCCCACCTACACACCACATCTGACTATGCAGGGGATACTATCCTTTTGTATTAACTCGTGGGGGACACTTTTATCCCGGTTGGAAACACCAACCGGGATAAAAGGGTTCGAGGATTTAATCCCCTTCCAGCCACCTTCCAATGACCTAACCAACCGGGATAAAAGGGTTCGAGGATTTAATCCCCTTCCAGCCACCTTCCAATGACCTCGTTAGGGAACCCTTTTATCCCGGTTTGAAACACCAACCGGGATAAATAACCCCCTTTTATCCCGGTTGGTATTACAAACCGGGATAAAAGGCTCTTGACCCTTTTATCTCGGTTGGTGTTACCAACCGGGATAAAAGGGGGTCTTTTATCCCGGTTGGTGTTTCAAACCGGGATAAAATGCCTCTCAGAATCTTTTTTTCCCACTAGCCTTTGCAACCGGGATAAAAGGTCCCGGTTGGTGAGCCCCCCACCAGTGACCGACTTTTAATCCCGGTTGGTAAACCTTTTATCCCGGACCAACTTTAAACCGGGACAAAAGGGAGCGGATGGAAAGTCGTTTCTCTACTCGTGCCCGTCGCGTCGCCCAACTTGTCCTCGGATGACGTCGGCATGGGCGGCCCCGCGAGGTCCGGCACTCCGGCTCCCCGAGCCTCGGCGGCGTCTGCCGCGGCGCGTCCTCAGGCAGGTGCGCCATCCCCGGGGGCGGGTTCTCGACCACGCTGCCTTTCCCGCCGCTGCCGTCCTCTCGTTGCTGGCGCGTGTGCGTCGTCGTCGACGATGATGTGGACGACGATAAGTGCCGCCGCCGGCGTAGTGGCGCTGCCGGAGCAACGACCGTGGCTGGCGCGCGTTGTCGGAGCTGATGGAGGAGGAGTAGGGCGGTGGCCGGTTTCGGTGAGCTCCAAGCCATTGCGTTGCGTGCGTGAGGATTAATCAAGGAAGGAACGCGCTCGTGTTCAGCCCTGCTGCCTGCCTTGTGCTGCTCATCGATCGCCGTCGTCGTTTATATGCGAACTAGAGAGAGCGGCAAGGAGCGGTCCGCAACTTCTCGTGACACGTGGAATCGTACGTGTCAAGGGCACGGCTGCCGCATCAACTCATGAAACGTTGGCAGCTGCTGGCGCACCTGTCTGTCTGCCGACACGACAGCTTTCCTGCATGGCCATGCATCCCCGGGTCTCGGAATGGGCACAGACACAGAGATTTGATTTTGGAGACAGGATATATCGTATCATCTGTTCGTGACGGCCTGCTGCCTACAGTACTGTAGTAGTAGGCCATACGATACGCATAGGGCAGGTAGCTAGGAGCAGGTGAATGTGCTACAGTCGCCGCCTGCTTGCCGGCCATTTTGTTCTCAGTGCACCGCCGGCGACCGTCGACGAGCCATGAGCATTCACCGAGTCAAATCAGGTCAAACAAACAGACGCACACAGCTCGCTCCCACCCCTCGCGAGTCGCGACCTACCTTGCTGACGACCTACCTCACTACTATGTCAGCTCCCAGTTGTACGCGTACCCGTAACACCACGGTGGCGCAGCATATGCAGTTCACGGACCACTATGGCGTGTAAAAGCTGTGGAACGTGGATGGAACGTGGATGCCTAACTTGGCTCTCCACGGGATGGGTGTTTATATAGGAGAATAATCCCAAGAGATAACAACGAGTTTGTTACATGGTAGCTGTTGTGCTTGGCAAGGACTTCTAGTACATCTCTAATAGAATTCTATCTCTAGCCGAGCTTAACAGCCAACAATATTCATGACAACTTCTCTGGATACAACCAAGAGATAGTTGTACACATTACATGACATGTGATATGAAACCAAGATACATAATCTCTAACACAACGAGCAAAGCTTCGGGACGGACCCGGCAAGCACGTGGGATGAGCTTGAGGTTGGAGGTGGAATCGATCACCGGTCAAGAGGTGCTTTCGGATAAGGAAGGATCAGCATCTTGAGGTCGGAGGTGGATTTAACTAAAGGGTAAGGATGGATTCGGTATGGGGGCTCATGCCCCCTACCATTGCACACACCATCTAGCCCCCACCCTCCTACATCCGCTGTTCTGGATCCGTCACTACTACCAATAGGCTAAAGAGTTTTCAATTGTACACTTTCTAACATATTGTGGGCAATGAGTGCCTTAATTGTTTGTAGTGTTAATGAGTGACTTGCTACGAAGTACTTGTTAGCAGGACATCCATACCCACCTTTATGAATTATACCACATAGATATAAGAATATGGATGAAAGTAAAAAAACAACATTTTTATCGACATTTTATCATGTTTGGATAAATGAAAGCCTCAAGTAAGGAAAATGTAATGGTAAAAGAAATTCGAAAATGATAATGTCTGCATGCATGTATGACCTAGTTTGGACTCTGGAATCTATTGACTGATGAACAAGATTTTTTTGAAATCAACGGTCTATAAATCATGAGTAGGTGAGAGAAAAAATTTAACAGTTGGATGGATATCATGTGACGGAAGTAACGTAGAATCCTTGAAAAATTTCAATTTGGGCCGCTTTGTTACAAACGAATACAAATGTAATTTGAGTTTTACAAACAACCACCCACGATTACACGAAACAAACACACATGTACGGAACCAAAAACACGTAGGCCTCGATCGCTCAAGTGAATCCTGGCGCGGCGCCGGCGAGGAACCTCTGCGCGACGCGCTCGTAGCGGAACCCGTCCGCGGCGGAGTTATCCGCCGCCCAGACGAAGACGCCGTGCAGCCTGCCCTGCCTCCGCAGCTCCCGGCACGCCCGGAAGAACCCCTTCCCAGGCCCCAGCCCGTTGCTAGCCGGGTCCGTCCCGAACCCGACGAGCACCTTCCCGCCGCCTCCGGCGTACCGGCTGCTCTGCTCGTTGTAGTACCCCAGGAACTCCGCCACCGTGGTGTTGGCGGCGTACGCGTAGAACTGGAAGTTGACGTAGTCGAACTCGCGGCCGTACCGGCGCCAGAGCTCGCCGTAGTGCGCCTGGACGTCCGGGTTGGCGAACGGCGCGACGGAGGCGAAGGAGATGACGCCGAGCGCCCTGAGCGCGCGCACGAGCCGTCCGACGCATTCCGCGAAGACCTCCGGCGTCTCGCGCTCCCCGAAGTGCTCGTAGTCGACGTCGATCCCGTCGAGGCCGTACGTGGTGAGGATCTCGGTGAGGGAGGCGACGGCGTTCGCCACCCAGGCGTCGACGGAGGAGGCCCGGAATGTCGCGTTGGCGCCGTGGACGGTGTCGCCGCCGAGGCTGAGCGCGACGCGGACGTTGTTTTTGTTGTCGGCGCTGCCGCCGCCGCGGTGCTTGGCGGCGGCGACGGCGGCAGGGGTGAGGTTGGCCTCGTCCCAGTAGACGACGAAGCGGCCGTCGGTGGGTTGAGGGGGAGCGGAGGCGTTGGCGGCGTCGACGGCGTAATCGATTGCGAAGGAGAGGATGAAGTGGAAGTCCACGCCCGGGTGCACGGGGACGTCCGCGAACGTCACGTTCTTGCCCTCCGCGCCGATGTACTCGCGGAACAGCGGCCGCCGCGCTCCGCTCGACGCCGAGGCCGTCGCCGTCGCCCCGACGACGAAGAGGAGGAGGAAAGGGAATAAGGTTCTGACCATGGCGGTGATCCTCTGATGAAGAGAAGCCATGGACGGAGCTCGAGCTAGTGCGATCGAGATGACGAGGTTGACGCGGTTGGTGCACGTATTTGAAGGTGCGCGCGGCTCGGTGATGACTGGTGAGCAGCTGGTGTTAGTGCGACTAGGTTTGACTGAGTCAAATGAGTTGGAGTTGAGTGAGTCGAGAGGCTGCCGGCGATCAACTTAACTGCCCGGCCGGCAACTGCGTGTCCGCATGCGGATGATGCAGGCCGGCCAGGGGTTGCAGAGTGTGATCCTCTAGAAACTAACATAGGGCAGGGGTCTACACATGCAGGCCGGCCATGGATGGATCGATGAGTGCCTGTAACATAATCGATTAGCAATGCTTCTGTAGTCAGTACAGCGGATCAGACGGTACGGCGATTAATGGTGTCGCGTCGCGTGACGTGGCAAATGTAACCCCGACCACCCCGGCCGCCCTGGGAGCTCGCTGCCCTGCTCGCGCGGCGAGGTCTTGCCGGTTCGCATGCGCCGCTGACGTGCTCGGCGTCGCCACCAGGAGGTGCCTAAGACCTCGTCGGTAGTGCCGCGCGTGCCCCGGCGACCCGTGACGCATGTGAGCCTGAGCCTGTGATCATTCGTGGCGCCGCCGCCGCCGTGCTCGGCAATCGGCATCGCCACCCGGCGGTGCCAAATACCTCGTCGGGAGTGACGCGCGTGCACCGGCGACATGTGACTTGTGAGCCTGAGCCTGTGATCATCCGTGCCGCCGGGCGATCCATCGTATCTGCATGCCGCACCGCCGTTCTCCGTGTCGCGCCGCGGTGACGTACGTCGTCTCTACGTCCGCCACCGCGCTCTACCTCCGCGCCGCCGTCCCTCGCCGGAGATCAACTCAACTGCCCGCCCGGCTGCTGCGTGTGTCTGCGCGCGGCGGCGTGTACGTGCAGGACGCGCATTGACGGCATGCGCCTGTTGGCTACCATACCTGCGTGTTTGAGCTGCGATGATGCAGTCCAGGGGCCCGTCAGGCTCAGGCAGGGCCTCTGGATGCCTGCAGGCCACGACGGATACAGTACCAATCAGCTAGCAACAGTTGCAGGAAACAGCAACCTCTGGTCTGCAGTTATGCACGCTGACGTCAAGGTGACGTGTCGTCTCCTCCGCCGCGCGCCTCGCGAAGGCATCGCTTCCAGCTTCCCGGCGGCGACACGCCGACACGGTTAGCTCACCGCCGGGCGGCGCCGGCAGTGAGTGGCAGAGCAGAGGACCCCGCTGCTCGCACGTACGCGCTGTCGTGGGCCAAAATCCCCACTGTCGGAGATGTCGGGCTTAGGAAATTGGGCCTCCGCTTGGCCCAGGATACGCTCACCCTCAAAGCCGCGAGACCGAATCCTGACCGCACACGCAAGATCCAACGGTTGAAAGGACCTCGACCCCGGACGGGGAATGAAATACCGTCCAGGGTGGACGGCAAATGAAACCCCGTCCACCCCGCCGGGTTCGCCTGCGCCGCCGCCCCAAGACCTCGTCGGGAGCGCCGCGTGTACTCCGGCGACCTGTGGCTGGTGAGCCTGCTCCGATCACGCGTGCCGCCAGCGCCAGCTGATCGATCGGACCCGTCATATATCTGTGGTCCTATGCAGACGCTCCATTCAGGTACTCCCTCCATCTCAAATTATAAGTCATTTCAAGAATCTTGGAGAGTCAAAGTATCTCAAGTTTGATCAAAGTTATAGAATTATAAATATTTATGACATCAAATAGGTATACTATGAAAATATAATTGATGAAGAATCTAGTGATACTTAGATGACGTCATAAATGTTATTATATTATCATATAAATTTGGTCAAACTTGAGATACTTTGATTCTCCAAGATTCTTGGAATGACTTATAATTTGGGATGGATGAGTATTATTTACCGTCATTATATTATTTCAGGTCCTTTGTCCTTGGCATCATCGATCTATATTTACGAGCCAACCATCAAATACCTACCGTCAAACCAAAGTGCAGTACAACACAACCAATTAACCTCTGATCCCTCTATCCAAAGCTTGAAGAAGCATGCATGGCCCTTGTTATATAGGGGACAGGTTGTGATCTTATTACAGTCTTCTGTTGCGACATCCTCATATGATTTTTAGGAAATGGAAAAGTTGAGGTCAGTGAATTGGTGATCACCAAACCAGCTAGAGATGTATTATAGACCAAAAATATGAGAAAACTACTAGTTGGAGTGGGAAGGCACGACATAATATGCATCGGGAATAAGAGGCATCTGGAACACTGAATCCCTGCAGTGATGCATTGGATAAAACGTGTGATGATATCCATGGTGCAGCCCTGGTAGCAAGTTCGGTCCGTTGATTATGTGTCCACCTATAGAACAACATCAAGCAAGCAGGACAAGATCCTTTGACCCTAGCATAAATGTTGTGCCAACAAGCCTCATCCAGCGCCTTGCTACTCGTTACCTCGTAGATTCACGTGTCATCTGGTAATCTGCTGGCTGACTTTGAACCAGTCGCTCAAAAAAAAAAACTTTGATCCGAAAGAACGTCCGATCCGTTCTTAGAACACGAGTGCAAGATGCATGGAGTAGTGAAGATGGGATAGAGGTAGCTAGAGCATGCATGGCGAGTTGCTGATGAATGAGATGAAGGGGCCAGCTTGTCATGCAAATAGCCAGGTTCCATTTTTTTTTCAACACCAGATCTATCTCAGCACTTATTGTTGGAGACATGCATGGACCTTCTTGTCGTCAGTCATTGTACCATCCACGTTTGTACACACGAAATGAATTTGCATTGTGGTCTTCTCTGACTACTACAAAATAGGATCCTTCCCCTGACATCCTCATATCTTCAGCTAGCCTTAACTAGGTGTGGCTAGCTAAGTTGCCTGAAACAAAACACATACCCACCGTTTGAACCAGCAGTAGGAAGAACCACAAGCCATGGCATTGCTTAGAGGTGAGAGATGGAAGGATGACGTAGAGCAATGGGAATAGGAGGCATCTGGAACTCCATCACCTACAATTTTGTATGAATTGCTACAAAAATGGACGGGACGACAGAGCCCGACCTCATTGCCACCCTGCAAAAATAGATGTTTATGTACAACAATCAGAAATCTTGTGCTGTGCTGGAAGACCAAGGATGTCATTGTCAGAATTGCTATGTACTTCGCCCCCATTCATTTTCTGTAGATCATTGGCCAAAAAATGTATTACAAATCCAATGGTATCAATTTTCTGGTACATTGTTCACATATTGCTGGACTAATTTTGGTCAAAGAATGATTTTGGAGGGTCATATCAAACTGTGCCCATTAAAAACTAGCGATGGAATAGTGATTAGTCGAAAGTCAATGTAACAAATACGAAATCATTTTATTAAGGAGGATCCTCTTTCTGTGTTGGGTGGTTTGACCCCTAAATTCGATTGTTTAAACCCCAAAACTCATCTGGAAGTGCTTCGATTCCTGTTTTCAGAGAAGTTGTCGTACAGATTTTCAAAATTTTCAAAATTTAGTTGAAAATTGAATTTTATGCAGGAACCTTATCGCTCGGTGCCTCCTCTTCTTAATCTTAGCTATCCTTATGCTAGCTACTATATATATAACCCAAAACTGTAGCACAACACATTACACATGCAAATCGACTGATATACATCACCTGGACTTGGAATCACGGTATAAGACTAACCGCAATAGTACCCCCAATAAATCATCCTCTAAAAGAATTTCAATAGTCCTGTAAAAAATTTGACCCCCTAGTTCCTCTATCCTGCAACAGTAACCTCTATTCCATCCTCCATCCGCCGTTACTGTGGCCTCTGCCTCGCCGCGCTTGCTGCCACCGCCACCCGCGTCGTCGGCCTGCTACTCCTCTGCACCTACGCGCGCTCGCACCTCCCTTGCATCTGCGCGCGCACGCACCTCTTCTACCTCCACGCCTTCCACGCGGCCCTCCACACGCGCACGTCGCCGCCCCGCCGCGCATGCACCTCCCCTACCTCCACGCCTTCCACGCGGCCAGGCACGCGCACGTCGCCACCACCGCCGCCTCACGTTCTTGGCCTACTCCCTGTAGCTGCGCGCGTCCCTTCTGCTGCGTGAGGTTACAAAGGTAGCTGCTGACTCAGATTTGTTCTTCTTTATGAAATGTTCCATTGTCTGAACTCTTAACTCTGAACTCTGCTTGTCGATTTAGTGCTGGAGACAAATTTGGTCAATCTTGTGCACCATGGATCTCCCCCGACCATCTGTGCGGCTGTACCAAACAGTGAATGATGATGATTGTACATTGCTTCGGTACTTGATTGCAGAGGATAAGCCGAATTATGAGTTGCTTGATGATGACGATGAAGAGATGGACACTATGGTGGTAGCCATTGATGCAGAGAGCTCCTTCCACCGCTCAACACATGTGAGACGACTTGTCCCCAGAGACCATGCTGATGGAGAGGCAAGGATCATACACCATTACTTTGCTGACAACCCTGTGTACACCCCTGGACAATTTCGTAGAAGGTATAGAACATGGCATATCAAATTTTTGTCTTTTTGTCAATATGTGTATATTGCTTACATTTTCAAACTTGCAGATTCCGTATGAAGCGTTACGTGTTCATCCGCATTCTTAATGCAGTTAAGTCTGTGGACAGATACTTCCAGCAACGTGAGAATTGTACTGGGTTGTTAGGATTGAGTGCTTTGTAGAAGGTGGTAGCCGCAATTCGCATACTTGCGTATGGTTTGCCAGCAGACATTGATGAGTATGTGCAAATTGGCGAGTCAACTGCTCGTGAGGCTCTTTACCATTTCTGTAGTGCTGTTATAGTTGCCTTTGGGAAGGAATATCTCCGTTCTCCAACCCCTGTCGATGTGGCTCGTCTACTGCAAGTGGGTGAGAATCGTGGTTTCCCAGGTATGCTTGGTAGCATAGATTGTATGCACTGGGAGTGGTGGAACTGCCCTACTACTTGGAAGGGCATGTTCACTGGACATAGGAAGCACCCGTCCATGATCTTGGAGGCTGTAGCATCTCATGATCTATGGATATGGCATGCCTACTTTGGCCTTCCAGGCAGCTGCAACGATATCAACGTACTGCAAAGGTCACTTATTTTCTCAGCATATATCCGAGGAGAGACACCTCTTGTTCAGTTCAGTGTCAATGGACGGACATATGACATATGCATAGATTGTATGCATGGGTTGACATTGATCAAGGTTAATTTCCAGAATGCGCTCGTACTCTTCCTTCTCCTTCTTTTCAGCCTCCATCTTAAGCCGTTGCTTATCCATAGCTAACCTTTCTCTCTGTAGCTCCAACATCATCTTGCAGTGTTCGCGAGCCTCCTCTACCTTCACTTTCTCTAGAGTAACAATTTTATCAAGCCGGGCCTTTTGCTCAACCTCTGATTCCTTGAATAATTCAATCTTTTGAACTGAGAGGTCATGCATCTTGGACACGTACTCAGATGACGCAGCAGCAACTTTCTCCTTAGCCGCTTTTGCTGCATCCCTCCCCATGGGTCGTTTTCCTGTTGAGCTAGCTGCTGAGGAATCATCGGGATCAAGATCCAAAATATTGCGTTGTTCACTAGTGAGGACATTTTCCCTGGAAGCACTATTTTGAGGGGTGTCCATTTTTCTTTTGAGCTCCATCCATTTGGGCTCATCCTTCAAGATTTGCCAGCAATGCATGAGGGTGAAATTATGTTTTTCTATGGCTGCAAAATCAGCAGCAGTAGCCACAGACTTATCTGCATCCAACATGCCACTAGGATTGGAGCGAATCATCTCAGCCATGTATCCAGAGAATTTGCTCACTTCGGCCTTGATGTGATCCCAACGACTCATAATTGATTTCTGTGTCCTCTCCGGATAGGTGCTGCATTTTGAGTTGTATCTGTTGACCACACGAACCCAAAAGGATTCCCTCCTCTGGCCGGTGTTGATGACAGGATCGCAGCTGATCTCCAGCCAAGATTTGCAAAGCACATCATCTTCATATGCTGAGAAGTTGGTCTGTTTGTTCCTAGTTGCCACCACCTTGCGCCGTCTAGGGGGTGGGGTAGCAGAGGCACTCATGGAAGAATTAGAATATCCTCCACAACCAACACTCTGTGCTGCATCAAGAAGACCTTCTCCAGAAATACCAATTGATGCATCATTGAGGGTATTAATATAATCATCCATCCTACATTTTTGCAAAGAAACATGCATTCAAGATATATAGTGAGACAGCAGCTGAATAAAAGAAAATGCACATAAACAAGTATTGCAGGGATGAATTAGTGTATATATAACAAGTACAGTCTAGTTGGATGTATAGCAAGGTTCCATGGAATTATAGCTTGATAAAAAAGAACCATTAGTATAGAGAATACATTAGGTGTACAAGTATATGTAGTTCTACTAGTTCTCTTCTTTCATGATGCAGGAATTTTCTTGTAGTTTCTGTAGAGAACTACAAGAATGTTAAAACTGACTGCACATATACTTGAAAGATTTGGTTTTACCTTTGTCAGGCATTTACCAAATAGATTCAAGCTAAACCCACTATGAAACTATAGCTCTCGTAGCTGAGATAGGACAGCAAAGCACTATGAAACAAATTTGGATTCACAGTCGAATTGAGGAGCAGTGTGGTGCGGGAAAAATTTTACCTTGAGGTGGCTGGGTACGTGGATCCCACGCTCTCCAGGTTCACCGATGCAGCCGCGGATGCTTAGGATTCCGCGACGATGGCTCGTGAGCTGGCGACAGATGCGGATCGTGCGGCGAGGACTCAGGCACGGGCGCTGGCAGCGGATCGAGCGGCGAGGGCTCGGGCACCGGCGCCGGCAGCGGATCGTGCGGTGAAGGCTCGGGTGACGGAGCCGGCAGCGGATCGCGTGGCGAGGACTAGGGCGACGTCGACGGCGCCGGGAGGCAGCGGACACGAGTTTGGCGGAGGTTCGGCCACCCCTAGAAGATGGCGGCTGCTTTACCGGATGCCGCTGCAGCCGGTCCAGGCGGAGGAATCCCCTATTTTACAGGTTCAGGGTGGTGTAGAGGGTATTGTTGCAGTTAGTCTAATGTGTTGGGAATAGGAGGCATCTGGGACTAAATCATCTGCACTATTGCAAGCACCAATTGGTACTGCATGAACCTAAGGAACTCGGGTACTTTTTCTATGCTGGTGTTACGAAAGAACAAGCACAAGTTTATTTCAAAAGGCCGGGGTGGAAGCACGGCAAATCCCCTCCACCGACCTCTGGTGCCACTTGAAGAGCCCAATTGTTGACGGAGCTTGGAGCTCTTCTGGAGGATGGAGCGGATCAACACAACGTGTCGGTGACCCAGTGTGTCACACATGCGCAGCCATGGATGATTACAGCTAGCGCTGCTACAGGCATCTCTACCTGGAGGTAAAGAAGCCATGATCCAGCTAAGTGTCCCTGTGTGGGCACTAAAAAGTCATGGCATGGGGTACATGGAGTATTAACTTTAAGCGGACCAAAGTGACACAATTACATCTAGGACTAGGAGATAGCATAGACGAAAACCCCCATATATGTAATACTAATTACAACCTATAAAACTACCTGTTTCAAAGGGAAAAAATTCACACTTGCTTCCACCTCTGAATGATCCTTTTAACTGGTGTAATTAAAATTTAAAAGCAAATCGTCTTGCTTGTCCATTACGGCCTACAAAACCATCTTGTCCATTACGGCCCACTGAAGTCCTTGTTGGGCTTCCTGACCCATCAGGCGTCAGCCTCTCCCATAACTGCTTTAGAAAGCTTGGCACTCTCTGATCAACTTCAGAATAGCTAGAGACAGAATCCTTACCTTCACGAGCCGAGCCAACCATGAAGCACCTACTGACCTACCAAATTCACTGTCTAACCAAAAGTGCAGATATGCACAGGACGAAAGGATCGCTTTGTTCAAAGCTTTAAGCATGGCCTTGTTATATGGGGGGACAGAGTCTTCTTTCCTGATATCCCCGTATATTTCTTAGGAAATGGAAATGTTGAGGTCTGTGAATCGATCGGTGACCTCCAAACCAGCTATAGATATAGAGCAATAACAGTGAGAAACTACTAGTTTGGAATTGGAAGGCACAACATAATGCATTGGAAATGAGAGCCATCTGGAACACTAAATTGGGACTGGTGTTGGTGGCTGCTGATGTCTCCCCCTAAATTGGGACTGCTACGCCCCCAAGAAGGTGATCTTCTTCTGGATTCGCCGCCATGGCGGATCGCGCACCCGTGAGCTCCTCCACCGGCACGGCACCCTCAACGCCCCGGGCTGCCCATTCTGAGCCGGCGTCGGTGAAGATGAAGACTATCTCTTTGTGCAGGAAGCGGCGGAATCCATCTGCGGCGTCCTATCCAGTCTCACGCCGGCCATTGCCCACATCGGAGCACCCACGGTCGCCTGGGTCGTTTGGAAAGCATGGAACAAGACGATCTTTGACAACGCCCGGATCTCTCGCGCTAACATCTCCCGACTCATCCTATACCATGTCAAGCTCTAGCCCTGCCGGCTCGATGTTGAGCCGCTAGAACTTTGGTGTAAAACAATAGCTAGCTGATGTAAATTAGCCTCTTGAGTACTCTGCCTTCTTCCCCTCACACTGTCTTCTTTCTGCAAGCGTCATGCCTGCTCGAAAATGTAGCCTGTCTTGATGGAAAGAAAAGTTCAGGTGGGTCTCTGGCCCCCTAGGTTCCTCAAAAAAAAAAAAAAAAAATAGAGCATACGTGGCGAATTGCTGAATGTCCATCTTGTCATACAGCTACATTCCAGATTTCTTTTAACACGAGAGAGATCTATCTCTCAGCACTCAACCGGAAATATGAAGTTGATGCTATCACACTATAAACGACACCCTTAACCTGCAAGCTCTCATGCATGAGCTAGCTTTATTTTTCCCCTTTTTTTTTCCATTTGGAAGTTCCTGCTGGCTAGCTCCAATTTCACGAGCATGGAGTTCATCAGGTGCCTTTGTCTACAACTTGCTCTCTTCTCATGGCCATGCCAGAAAATGGTAGCTTGCATTATTGATACCACGAGCAGGAATAGGAAATGAACACCACTAGATGCAGACATTTCATTTGTACTATATATTGGGTAGGACGGGCCCACATAATGTTACGATGGCACTCAATATAAATAGAGAGGTCACATAATGCTACCCAGCTGAAAGCATGATGTACTGCATGCGTCGTCTGTTATAACTTAGAAATAGGAGTATCTGGAACTAGGTCACCAGATGATTCTGCTCACAAACCTAAAGCTGATGGCCACTAAAGAACCACCGATATCCTTGATGCTTGTGGAGGCACACTGCTTTCTCAGGCTTCCTCCATATGGCAGTCGCCCTTGGTGACTTGTGGCCTCTGGCAGAGGGTTAATGTAACACCCAAAATCTCCAACTTTGCATTTTACTAAAATTTGCTAGAAACAATTTTGCTTGTTTAAGGCATATAAGGTCGTTTTGCATATTTCTAGGCATTTAAGCATTTTTCTAATTAAATAATGAAATATAGGATTTTATTTGTGCATCCATGCCGTTGCATAGTTTTCATCATGTTTGATTGGTTTCGAGTTCGAGTTTCGCTTTTTTGGCTCCTCTTCTTTTCTGTCATTTTTGGATAGCTGCATTCAGTTTCAGTTTTCAGACAAGCTTTTGCCTAGGTTCAGTTCGTCAGTTTAGCCTCTGTCTGCGTCGCTCTGTTTTCTGTCAGGCAACAGCTTCGCGCGCGGGCCTGCTTTTGATTCTGTTGTCTTCCTCTGCACCGGCCCGAGCTTCGCGCCAGCCCAGCAGCCAGCTCTTTTTTTTCTTCTCCGCTCGGCCCAGCGAGCAACCGGCTGGCCCAGCTAGCGGCCAGGCCTCCCCCGCACCGCCGCTTCTCTCCTGGCAGCCCAGCTCCGTTCCCCTTTTCCACCCGCGCCGGCCCAGCTAGCAAGCAAGCGGCCCAGATCCGCTTCTCCCTCGCTCGGCCCAGTAAGCGCTGGCCCGCGCGGGGCCCGCCCGTCATCTTCCTCAACGCGCCGCCCGTTCCTCCAGCGCCCGCTTCTCCGCATCGGACTCAAGTCCGTACGGTGTGCGTGCCGCGCCCGCGTTCGACTCGGCTCTGTGCCCGCACGCCGAGACCGCGTATAAAGGCCGCCGCTATTTTTTTCCGAGTAAACGATGCATGGCCGGTCCTCAGCTACGTCACTTAGGTCCCCATACTGTCCCCATACTGCATATCTAGCTCGCTAAACTTAGACTCGGGTGTCACTAAGATCCCTATACTCTCATAATACATATTTTACTTCCTAAACTTTGCTTTGGGTGTCATATAGGTCCATAAACCCTTGAAATGCAATATCATCCCACTAATAAAACATGATAAGATCACATTTTATGCATTCAACCATTACTTTAATTAGCACATTTTGACTTGTTTTATTCCCCTTCAGCTTCTCCTAATATTCATCCAATAATTTATTTTATAAACTCCTAGTTTTAGTTTAGTAAGTGCAACTAAGAGTTATTCAAATTTGGACAATCTTTTAAGAATAATAGAGCACACATGTCATACACACTAGCAAGTTAAGATATTGCCTCCAAAGTAAAAAGTTATCAATCTTTCTAGATTCAGCACATCAATATTCTCCACATATGTTCATCTGAAATTCATTTTATTTGACTATAATTAAATTGTATATATGTAAAAACAAGTTTCATCACTTTAATTGAGATGACAATACTTTTAGAGAGTATATAGATCTAGATGACACCCAAAGCCAAGCTTAGGTGGCTGGATTTGCATTCTAAGAGTATAGGGATCTAAATGACACCCAAGCCCCAAGCTTAGTGAGCCGAATATGCATTTTGAGAGTACGGGGACCTAAGTGACACGTCCGGACAAGTTTAAGGACCGGCCATGCATTTTACTCTTTTTTCCCCAACCGCAGAACCTCCACTTCCGCATCTACAGCTCCGCGCCGCCACAAGCCCCTTTGCGCCGCCGCCGTCGATATCCGCCTTCCCTCGCCTCAAGCTTCGCCTGGAGCTCAGCGAGGAGGTGGGGAACCAACAGCCCTGTTCCCGTTCAACTTCGCGCTTGCCTTCAGCCGGACGACCTCGCCGGAGCCGCCGTTCACCGCCGCGCTCCGCACCACGTCCTTCGCCGCAAGAACTCGCCCGTTGACACTCTAGTCGAGCTCGCCGCTTCCCCCTCTTTCTCTTGGGTGAGCCCGCGTTCCAAACCGCGCCCTGATGCGCTTTTCCCGGGCGAAGTCCGGCGAACCGCCGCCACTCGTTGCCGCTCGCCGCCGTTGGCGTCATCGCCGCGTGGCTAGCCGTCCGATCGCCATCTGGCGGTTTGCACCGAGTCAATCCGGTCAATACCGGTCAACAGTCGCGCGTCATTTTGCGTTTTAGCCCCTGCGGTTTCTACGTTTTGTGCCGCTACCCTTCCGCAGTTCAAAAATATTTAAAATTAGATCCTGGAAGTTTGGTTTCTTGCAGTTATACCCCTGCATCTTGTTTTAAGCATAGTTTTTGCATTATAGCTTCGTTTTTAGCGTTCTTTATGTCCACGTGTTCATTTTAATGTCGTAGAATAGCTTTTCAAACTTATTTTCTCATTTTAATTATGATTGGTGTATTGTTTTCTTTGTTATGCATTTGTTTGCTTGTATGTTCTCGTGTGGCACATGTAGACGGTCAGCAGTTCGACGGATTTGAAGATCAAGCTTTCGAGGAGTACGAACAGCAAGAGCAAGGTCAAGAAGGCAAGTCGTGTCCTTGATCACTTCTTTAAGTCCTATTCACCTTTTCTTTCATGTTCTATATAACATTGCCATGCACAATATAGTTTAACTTGATGGGTCCCAATTAAGGATATCTTAGATTTCTTTACCTTTGCCTTGACCAATCGGGTTAAATTTATGTTGGGTAGCTCATGCCTAGTGCTCAAACATGGTTATGGTGGTTTAATCTAAATCATTATTAATTTGGTATTATTTATGTTATACCTTTCATTAATACAAGACCATAATGTTTAATCGGAACATGAAACGACCACCTAGGAAAACAGTGCTACCACAAGACTAAATGGTTCTGGTCTTGGCTGAGTAATTAGAAACCTTAGTCTGGGGTAATCTTACTCGTGAAGAGGCAAGAGGGGGGACTGAGTCGTTGCATCATCGACCTGCGATAGGTTGTGCATGCCAGACACCGAAATCTTAGCGGGTTACTACTTACTAATTGTTGACACCGAATCATCGGACTTCTATAATTAGTTTCAGAACATGAAGCATTTATACTCCGAAACTGGGGGGCCTGTGTTGATACCAAATTTTAATCGAATCCCTTAATACGGAATATGAGGCCATTGGTGTCATATGCGACTAGTCTCTGCATGCGTATGTATATTGGAAGGTCCTAATCAATATGTGAGTTGATCAAGGAAAAATCTTGCACATACATGCAAGTTGGCTGAAATAAGCAAGGCATATGAGAGGCTCACGTGTGGAAGAAAGAAGGAGCAAGGACCTGGTAGCAGTACGAAAAATGAAGCTTAATTAATTAGGACTTTACGTAAGGAAAGTTAGAGTCCGTGTATCTGAATATTTCTTTTTGTTTAGATATTTCATATTAGGTAGTTTTGATACGGTTCCTTCTAGGAGTTGTTAGTTCAGAGTATAAATATGTACCTCCGGTCATCGTAAAATCATCACATGATCAATAAACAAACATATTTACCTTTACTTTTCGGCTTCACGTCATTTGCCCTAGGAGTAGGAGTAATGTAGTTTCTCGACGAGTTCCTTCTAGCAAGCTGGGCTGCATCGACCTCGATCTCCGGCGAGCTGCAAGTTTCATCACCAGGTGTTCTAGGCTTTAACTACCGGGCGCATCGCTGTGGTTTCGTCTAGTTTTATCTACCAGTTATCGAGTATCTTGGATCTTCGACTTACGACGCATCGCTTCTGTCTCGATCTACGGTATTCATCAATTATCCCGCCTTGATTAAGATTGCATCGGATGATATTTATCTGTTCTTTCATCTTGTCGTTCAGTTTGCTTTAATTAGCTTTAGATCGGTTCATCATAGACGATAGATCATTTAATAGTGTCCCTATGCAATCACACCTCAGGAGTGTGGTATGGTGCCTTGCAAACACCGCATGGTTGGGTCCAAAGTTCTTTTGAACTTTTACGCAACTTGTGGGTAAAGATGTACGATCTCTGCAGAGTGTAAAACTGATTGATCAGCTATGCTCACGGTTAAGAGCGCCCTGGACCCTCACATGATAAGATTATCGAAAGATGGACTTAAATTGCTGTGTTTTACTCTTGGTTATATTGTTATACCTTATTTATGTTTCTACTTAATTGTGGGTGGTATAAACTTACATTTATTAGTTAAATGCTAATAAAATTTGACCAACTAATTAAAAGCTAATGCTGATTAAACCTTAGCTATACCTTGGTTAGCCTTACACTACACTATTCCCCACGACTTGTTGAGTACCAACCATAAGTGTAGTCACCCTTGCAAAACCGCTGTTCAGACCAAGTGGATCCCGAGGAGTTGCTACAAGACTTCGAGGAGTTCTAGGCGTACGTTTCTTCAGTCAGCTGCCTGTGGAGTCATCCCTACTTTTGGAGTTCCGCTGCGTAATAATTAGACTTTACGGTTTATTTGAGACTTTCGGTCATGTAATAATGGTTAATACTCTCTTTATTTCGTTATGGCACTGCCTTTGATATTCACTTATGTCGTATATATGTATAACTTGATCCTGGTACACATATATTCAATGCACTTGATTTTATCCTTGATTCCGGGTGTGACGTTAACTCGTGGCGTGCGCGAGGCGGTGCCAACGGCGCCAACGGCGGTAGTTTTGTGCGAGAACGGACGTGTGGCTGCAGTGCGCATGACCGTGTAACTTGTTCTCAGCTCCTGCAAAACTCCTGAGCTGCTTTCCTATGGAAAAAAATTCAGTGCGTCCTCCCCGCACGCGGATCCCGTGGGCACCAGCCTCCTACTGATGACGCGTGTCCAGTAGGATGTCCGCTCGGCTCCGTTCCCAGCGCGTGGCTCGCACGTCTTCGGCTCGCAGCGGACGAGTCCACGACGACGTAGCGCTGGGCTCGCAAGTTGGTTTCAGTTTTGCACCGCCCGGCTCATCACCACGTAGTCAGCGCCGTAATCATAGGATAGCTTCGTGAGTTGGTTCCATCCACAGAGAAAGATCGTAGAAACAGGTCACGCCGCCGCCGCCGCCGCCGACGATACACGTACTGCGGCCGGCTGTGCGAGTTGCCGCCGGTTGCCTGATGTCTTGTAGCCATGCAAGCCAAAGGGACTCCACCTTCGGAGATCATTCAGATGGTGAGGAGAATTTTTCCCCATCAAATCCTCTCGTAGACACCATGGAAACGACGAACTCTGCCCTAATCAATGGTGCTGTTGATGCAAGACAGGTATGTGCGGAAGCCATGTACCCTTATAACATTGTAGATCTATTTGTGCTAGCTAGATTTGTGGGCGGGAACATCTCAAACAACTGTTTTTACATACGTAGGGGAACATCACTGCTGTCATCGAGTCCGCGTCTACATCAGTTTCTGAGTTACCAGAATCTATGGCACAACAATCAGATACGGTATGAGATGTCAATTTGACTACTATAAGCATTAAAAAATCATACTATCTATTCCTAGTTATTAAACAGCTTTAAATTTTCTCTCATCGTACAACAGGTATTAGATAAAAATGGACAGCCTTTGATTGCTCCTGAAGTTGGAATGGCTTTCGATTCAGAGGATAAAGCTTACGAGATGTATAATAACTATGCTGGTAAGGTCGGATTCAGTATTAGAAAGAGCCATACGAAGCGCCGAGTTGATAAAACTATATGCCAGAAGTATATAGTTTGCAGTAACGAAGGACACTGTGCTAATGCGTCGTCACAGAAGGATGTTACAAGGACGGGTTGTGATGCCCGTGTTCAGTTTAGTGTCAGCAGAGAGGGGATTTGGAAAGTGCAAAAGGTTGTACTTGATCACAATCATTATCTTGCTAGTCCTAATAAAAAGCACAAGCTGAAGTCCCAGCGTCGTGTACAGACAGGCAGCTGATTGGTCAGATAAGAGAAGCCGGGATGAAGCCAGCCCAGGTGTATGAGTTCATGAAAGAATTTTATGGAGGATCTGACAAAGTTCCATTTGCAAAGATGGATAGCAACAATAATCGGCTGCTGACCAATAATGCACGAGCGTACTCTTTCGCTAGCAGTTGCATCGTCCTTCACTCTGTTCCATCGCGTCCATTTTTTCAAGATGAAATGAAATCCATGAGTTTGCATTGAGTGGTGTTTGCGTGCTTAACTAATTGCTCTCCTACAATTAGCTCTTGCAATATTTATTGTTTAATGAACAGTAAATATGGTTTCCAAGAGAACTGAAATTTACTCTGCCTCCCAACTCTGAATCTTGTGGCTTTTATTGTCACACATGCGCAGCCATGGATGATTACCGCTGCAGGCATCTGTACTCGGTGATACAGGCGCCACGATCAAGCAAATAGACCCGTTTGGACACTGATGGCATGGAGTGCTTATCTTTAAATGGACCGCAGTGACACAATTACAACTGGCGGAGGAAAATGATCCCCATACGTATACTAATTAGTAATTAGAACATATAAAACTACCTGTGCTTGTTTAAAAAAAAATAAAACTACCTGTTTCGAAGGGGAAAAAATTCACATTTGCTTACACCTCTGAATTACAGTCGTTGGTTAATTAGATGGTGGTGCAGGAAGTGGTCACAATTTATCCTTTAACTGATGTAAATTAAATTTAAACATGCACACGATTATTGTAGTGAATGTCTTCCCACTAGTGTTGCATACGTAAGGTGGCTGACATGAAAATGAAATGCCTCATACATGATCATTGATATAGAGAAACATAATGACATGCTTAAGCTTTACACACTTGTATTGTGTAAATATTGATCAAAGCTAGCTAGAGCATACGTGGGGAATTGCTGAATGTGATTTTTTTTAACACAAGATCATCTCCAGCAGCAAGCACTACTCAACCGGAAATATGATGTTGATGCTATCACACTACAAACAACACGTGTACGCAAATGCACCCAGCAATCTTGCAAGCTCTCGTGCATGAGCTAACGAGCATGGAGTTCAGGTGCCTTGTCTACAAGGCTACAACTTGCTCTCTTCTCATGGCCATGCCAGAAAATGGTAGCTTGCATTATTGACACCAGGGTCAGAAATAAAAAACTACCGGCCTGCAAATAATTTCTATACTATATATAGGACGGGACGGGCAACATAATGTTACAATTGCAGTTAATATAAATAGAGGTCATATTCGTGCTGCTCAACCTAGCTAGCCTCTTGTTTCTTATGCTATCTCGTTAGCCGGCCGGCTATGCGAAAGCAAGATGCAATGGCATGCTGCGTCTGTTATAACTTAGAAATAGGAGGTATCTGGAACTACGTCAACTCTGTGGGCTGCACACGAGCCTAACCTGATCGCCACTTACGAACTAGACTGTCCTTTGAATCTTGTGGAGGCACACTGCTTTCTCAGGCTTTTCTATGGTAGTCGCCCTTGGTGACTTGTGGCCTGGGACAGAGGGTTCGCGGCGTGTGTGAGGCTCGCGGAGAAAACCTCGGTGTTGTGTGAAGACCGGCAGCCGTAAAACGTGCGTGTGTCATTGCTCGCAAGTCGCAATTTGCATCTCAGGCTCGGGCAAGTCGCTCCAGATTTTGCTGCTCGCCCTGGCCCGATCCTGGCCTGCGACAAGAGCATGTGACTTCTCTGTATAGCGTGGGATTCAGGGCACAGGCAGCGTCCAAGGGCATCAAATTTTCTGTGAAAGAAAGATCTCGACTCATCAAGCACCATGCGAGAAAGATTTTGGGTGATGGAACGCCACCACAATGGCGTGGTGACGTGTACGTTGCCCAACTGAAACTGAAAGAAAGAGTAACCGCAAAGGGAAACCACCACATGGAAATGGAAGTACCAAGCAAACGTTTGTTGCATTTTAGGAATATGAGGAATCTGGAACCATATCCCCTCTCATGATGCAACGACCAGACCAACCATATCTTGATGCAACAACCATATCTGGAGGCTGTTACCAACCATGCTACTTCCATCTTCAAGAAGAAGAGGAGGAAGCTTAAGCGTGCTGAAGCAGTTGCTACTCCTGATGGCAAGCTCTCTGAAACTAAAGCTCCTGAAGCTGACTGATTCAGAAGAGAAATCTGGCAAGAGAGACCAGCGAGCATGGAAGACCATGCAGGCAGCTATGGGCCGGAATAGGCAACTACATTTGTTCCTGTCTGCTTCCACTATTTGTGACATCTTGGCACATCCATGCATATATTCGTCTTTTTTTTTCTGTTTCTGGTAGTTTTCAGCGTATGATCCATTTGATGATAGCGTGGATGAACACACTTATTACAGTCCATTGTGTAGAGAGATAGATTTAGGGGAAAACACCACGCGCCCCAATGAGGGGTGGGGTGACCTCTATTATATAGTCAATATGGCTTGTTGTACAAGGAATACAATCAATATACATGAAAAGCTATAAATCTGCTATATACGGCTATACATTACCTAATACCCGCCCGCAGTTGCAGTGGGAGGTTCCCGGATGCAAAGACTGGACCTAAAGTCAGTGAATAGCTGAACTGGAAGGCCTTTCATCATGATGTCCGTGAACTGATGGGATGAAGGCACACGAAGCACTCGGACCTGTCCCAAAGCAACCGTCTCTTGTACGAAGTGAATGTCAATCTCGATGTGCTTCGTGCGTCGATGATGAACCGGATTGGCTGTCATATAGACCGCACTCACATTGTCGCAGTAGACAATAGTGGCCGAAGCGAGGGGGGACGTGGAGCTCCTGAAGAAGCTGTCAAAGCCAGCAACACTCTGCAACAGCATGAGCAACAACCCAGTATTCAGCCTCAGCACTGGAACGAGACACTGTGCTTTGGCGCTTGGAGGACCAAGACACCAAGTTATCCCCAAGATAGACATAGAAGCCGAAGGTGGAGCGTTGAGAGTTCAGCAACCAGCCCAGTCCACATTAGAGTAGGTTGTCAAGGATTGGACAGGGTCGGTGCCGATGTGAAGACCAGAGGACAGGGTGCCCTTCACATAGCGCCGGATGCGCTTGATTAGCGCGAGATGAGGCTCGCAGGGATCGTGCATGAACAAGCACACCTATAGAACTGCATACGCCAGATCAGGTCGAGTCAACATGAGGTACTGGAGAGCCCCTGCAAGACTCATGTAATCAAAGCTGTCCTTGAGCTTGTTGCCGTCTGTCACTGAGAGCTTGGCATGAGTGTCAACAGGAGTCACTGTAGAGTGACACTCAGTCATGCCGGCACGTTGGAGGAGGTCTTGGGCGTACTGTCACTGGGACAGGAATAGGCCGTCGGGGGAGCGCGTGATGGAGATGCCGAGGAAGTGATGAAGATCACCAAGATCCATCATGGCAAACTCGGAGTGAAGGCAAGCCATGATATGCTGGAGAAGCATTGAAGATGAGGAGGTGAGGACGATGTCGTCAACGTAGAGGAGCAAGTCGGCGAGGCTCGTACCCTCCTTGTAAACAAAGAGGGAGGTGTCCGAGGTCGAGGCAAAGAAACCAAGCTGTTTGAGGAAGGAGGTGAACCACTGGTACCAAGCCCGAGGTGCATGCTTA
>NC_028452.1:48290180-48292262 GCF_000263155.2 Setaria italica | reverse complement strand
CCAGGTGTTGTTGTCGAGGAGCGCCTGGAACTCATTGGCCATGGCCGCACGCCAGTTTGTTATCAGCCAGACTGCTGCGGTAGTTCACCGGAATGGGTGAGGGCGAGGTCGAGGAAGTTGTGTCCAAGAGATTCCTGTACTGCACCCGCTGGATGGTCCCGGTCGGCGAGCGAGTGACGGGGTGGTGAGCAGGCAGCGTAGGGGGGCGCCGGTGGCGTAGGAGCCGGCGGTGCAGGGGGCGCCGGCGATGCAGGAACCTGCGCAAGTGGAAACAACGTAGGAACAGGAGCATGGCGGTAGACAAGGTGGAAGTTGCGCCGTAGAGGAGGCAGGAGCCACTGGTGCAGCCCAGTGGGTGGAGACGGCTCGCCGGCTGGTGAGTGCCGCGGCTCGGCCACAGACCCGCCCAATCTGAGCTAAGACGAAGCAGCCTGGGGTGGCAAGCACACAACCGGGCCGCAGACCAGGATGACCAAGACGAAGATGTCACGGACTGGAGGAGATGGCGAGGCCGGCGTAGGGCGTTGCAAAGCTAGCTGCTGGAGGCATGGTGTAAATCGTCGGCGTTATTGCAGCGAAGAATCACGCGTCTGGTTGGAAATCCTTGACAGAAAAACCAAAAGGGTCAAACTCTATGGTGCAGTTATTATCCTTAGTAAACTAACAAATACAAATCAGGTTACGGATAAGAGGGAATAACAAGAACATTGTTTATGCGAAAGTGGAAGATGGGGGTGGTGAGGGTGGAGTTGCCACAGCACGTGACAGAAAGGGTTTGACCATTGCCGACTGTAATGGAGGAGTAAGAGGGAGGAAGGCGGGAAAGAAGAATACTATCCGAAGACGACATGTGGCTGGAGGCACCAGAGTTGACCACCCAGTTGCCGTTCTGCAGCGCCATCTGGTTCAATGCAGCAACCAACCCGGCCTGGTCCTAGGTTGGCACCTTGGGAGATGCCTAGACAGGGGTGTAGGCCGTGTGGGCCTACAGAGGAGGGCCGGGGAGGCTGGGGGTAGAGGCACACAAGCTCCCACCGCCCGTCGGGTATTGGCTGCCAGCCTGCTGGTGGCCCAGAGTGCCATAGGAGCCGACCCCAGGGCTGAAGCAGAACCACATGTCAGTGGGCCATGGGGGGCCGTTGCCGCCACCAGAGGGCGCCTGGAAGCTGCCGTCGCCCTTCTTCTGCCACCTTTTCTTGCCACCGCCACGGCTGCCACCAATCTGGATAGGGCCAGATAGTGGGCGACACCCGCCCGTACAGTCAGAGGACAATGACGATGAGGAGGTTCTGGTGAGGAGGGCCGTGGAGTTGGAGATCTTCTCCTCATTGGCGAGGCGGAGCTCCTTCAAGGTGAGCATGTCATGCGCTTGGGTTAAGGACATGAAGCCGGTGGTGGAGTTGGCAATATCATCGACGGTGTTGGAGTAGCGCGGGTTGAGGCCACGGAGGAGATTCAGGACCACCTGGGAATCCTGAATGGGGTGACCGATGTCACGGAGGGCGTCGGCGAGGTTCTTCATGCGCTGGCAGTACTCTGAGATGGAGGAGTCGCCCTGGGTCATGGAGTGGAAGTCGTGGCTGAGGAAGATCGCCCAGGATTGCTTGTTAGTGCGGAAGAGGCCTTCAATAGTGAGCCAGAGGGCCCGGGCAGTCTGCTCCATGGCGAGGTTGAGGACGGAGTTGTTGACAGAGCTAAAGATCTAGGAGCGGACGCAGCAGTCCACTTGATCCCAATCAGGGTCGTCAGGACAGGGCGCCATGGTGCCATCGATGTGCGACTTGAGGCCGAACTTGTCGCACATGAACTTGAAGAAGAAAGCCCACTTGGAGTAGCTGGAGGTCTTCATCGTCAATGTCATGGGGACGTGAGCTTTGACAGAGATCGTGGCGTAGGGGTGGATGATGGCCGGTGGTGCCTGGTAGAGGAGGAGGTCACCGCCAAGGGGCGACACAGGAGGGGCGCCATCGCCGGCGCCAGGAGGCGGCACAAGAGGGGTGCCAGAATTGCCCACTAGGGTGGTGGCGTCGCTGGAGGGCAGGAGGCCGCCGTTGGGACAAGGAGGACTCGGGCAGAGGAGTC
>NC_028452.1:48258882-48290080 GCF_000263155.2 Setaria italica | reverse complement strand
CCATGTAGAGAGATAGGTTTAGGGGAAAACACCACGTGCCCCAATGAGGGGGGTGAATATAGCCAATATGGATCAGCTATATACGACTATTAATTGCCTAATACATTGTTCCATGGATCTACTATGAGGCCATAGCCAATTAATTGGGGGTCACATGCATGGCATAGCACAAACCACCACCACCACAAGAAAAAGAAATTGCTGGTTCGTAGCTTATCGAATCATATATTTTACTTTAACTTGCAAAGCTTTTGGCAAGTCCTTTTCAAGTTGTGAATAATTTTAACTATTTAGCACCTAATACAACTTGCCAATTTTCTGAACTATCTGACGGCATAGTTGAATACTTTTGGGCATGCTACATGCTTCTCTTTACTTTAATTTCTAGTCAGAGTCATGTTGATCCGATAAGTTGCTTGGCAAGTTTTCCGTGCTGCTGAAACAATTCATCCTTTTATTTAGGAGCCATTTCCCATGCATCCGTCCCCAGAGATCATTCGCCAAGGTGGTACGTCTTCACCCCTTGTCCGTAAGTCACCTTGCACTCAATCTTTGGTTTTAGTGGCAACTGTCATAGGCCTGTCCATTTTAATGTCTGTCTTATTAGGTGTGATGCCATCGGTTTGTGATCAGAAACATACATATATAGTGATAAAAGCAAAGGCTTGAAATAGGCATCTAGCTTCCATTTGTCAGTGTCCACATTATTTTGTTTTGATTTCTGAATGGGGAAACTTTAAGGAGAAAAAGAAAATAAATTAAAGCATATGGAAAATATATGCACGCAGCTTCAAGAAACAAATTCATCAACTCTGAATAGCTTGTGCAACACCAGTTTCATTGAGCTCAGTGGATTCACATGAACAATCACTTCAGAAGAGCACCACCATATTGGAAAAACCTTGTTAACTATGATCGTTTTTATTTCTTTTCAGAGTTCACGGCCAAAAGTGAACATCCTAACATGTACATGAGCAATTGGCAGCTAAAGAAACATATGTAATAATCCACAGGATGAGAGATACTGAATCACTAATTAAACAACCCATTTTCCTTCTGAGGTACGAATTGCATGAACTCATCGAAATCATGACCAATGGGCAAGACATAACAAAACATAATCTTTCTTCATAGACAGTCGTAACCCCAGCTCTTAGTAATTCCTAAGAGGTGTCGTCTGCTACCCATGTCGACTGGGCAAAAAGGATGCGTCCCATCCACCCTTGCAGTAGCCATTGGCCATCTTCACAAATCAAAAAGTCCCTATGGTAGCACCTCATGACCTTGTCCTTCAATACGTTAACAATGGATGGTTTCAGTGGCAGCTGCCTCAGGCCCGCCCTCTGGTTTCTCGCATGCCACTGTTTATACTTCTCAGGGCGCTCCATCAGGTCTGTACCCTCGCAGGCAATGGCATTTAGTACAGAACGTCCAAATAAATCTTGTTCTAGCACCACTCGCAACTTACTATCCCGTGGGATGGTTGCATCAAGAATGTCAAATATTGCCGTGAAATAGAACACCACCTCTCGAAATCGCGACAAGTAGGAGGGACCATACGAACTATTCACAATGCTCTGGATGAAGACAGCTGGCCTCATCTTCCTTATGTTATGCAAGACGATATCTTTGGGGCATGGGTCATCAAAGAATATGCTCTCATCCATCAATGTGTTGAAATTCATGAGGTCATTCACGATGAGCACCTCACCCGCATCCGTGTTCAAGTCCTTGATGGAAACTTCCTCCCACTTCTTCCTAATAGCATAGAAATTGAATGGCACGCCAAACTCATGGGCACACTTGCTGAGACGGTACCCTGTCTCCTCAATTTGCTCTTTTGAACGTCGCCTGAGATTTGGATGGCCTATGGTGGTGATCTTCACCTTTGGCGGGCCGCCTTCTCTGCTCGCCAGCAAGCGGAGCAAGTCAGCCCAATGGAACCCGTAACGCATACCATAGTCAACAATGTGTAGCCTTCCCTTCCCCACCATGGCCTGCAAGATGGTCATTGTGGAAAAAAGGAGCACCACCCTGTTGAAGCTCCAGGCAGCCGTGAGGAGGTTGCACGCCTCGAGCAACTCTAGGCGATCCGCCATGCGCAGCTGCCTAACCTGGCTCCCCATGCCTTCTAGCCGTGCCTCCAGCCCCTTTGCAAAACATTGAGCTAGCCGTTGTGTGACATCCCCAGTTTCTGATGCATGTTGCTTGATCTGCTTCAGTAGCTTACTCGCTCTCATGTCGTCGTTTGCCGCCACCGCCTGCGCACAGAGGATCAACGTTGTGCGTATGTCGACTACGTTCGCCACCGCATTCCTACTGCCCTTCCTGGTGCTCTTCTCTGCCTCATTGGCCATGGCAATGCGAAGCTTCTCCATGCATCTGATGATGAATGTCTCAGTGCCACGTAACATCATATCGTCTAACATCTCATGGGCACAAATATCCTTAGGCTCCTTGATCATCATCAGAGATTTGCTGGTCCTTCTTGCCTCCTCCTCCTCTATATGGTCATCGCTAGCATACCTCTTCTTGGCCCCACTATGATTACTGCTTTCCCTGACCATTTGATTCACCAGCTCATCCCTTCTGAAGCCATTATTAGCTATGGGCAAGAGCATATTGGCCTCTTTCATGCCCTTCAAGAACGCCCCCACAGCATATGTACTCTTGGATAAGGCCAGGTGGAGTGTCCTCTCACCACCACTGCTATCTTGCAACAAATCATTGGCTCCTTCTGTGTCACCATGATTAGAGCCAAATGAAGGGGAGGAGAGGATTTGAGCAAAGGGTTGCTGCACCTGGAGTAGCGCAGGGTGATCAGAAGGCTTATCATCAATGTCATCCTCCATGAGCATGCGTGAGATGTAGGAGAGCACCATGTCACTAGGGACATGGTGGCAACCCTCACTTCTGTCATCAGGCTTCGGCGAAAACACGTCAAGGAAGACAGATGGTGACTGTGGTGACTTCTCAGTGAGACCCTCCACGAAAAGTTCCTCTGGGGTGGTGGCCATTTTGATCAATGGTTGTGGTGTAATGCCATAGATTTTGGTTGATATATCAATGAAGAGAACAGACTTTGTCAAAGTGTATGCAAGTGCCAGATGATTCTAGAGAAACAATGTCTACCTGTAACTCCAATGCTGCTTGCACAATGGAGACAAATAGAGGGCTATATTCCCAATGTTACTTGGAATTGGATATTGGTTACAATAGCTAGCTACACTGATGAACACAGCACACAGAGATAATATTATTTGTAATGAAGACCATTGAAACAAACCCCATTTGTTTTACCTATTGAAAATGACAACCGATCGAAGCGATGCGCAACATATATATTTAATTAAATATGCCTCGCAGGACTAAGATAAAGTATTAATGATCAGAAACGCAGTGAACGAAGCAATGTTCCAAAGCAACAAGTAATTAAGCTCATTGCGTGCGTGCGTTTTGCCTGAATAGGTGTTAGTTATGTAACTTGCAAATGTGAAAAAAAAAGGTAAGTAAAACTTCGAGTAGCAATCTGTGCACATTAACTCTAGATATGAATTTTCTTTTCTTTTTTAAAAAAGAAGAAGATGGAATACTACTACTACTGTAGTTGACTAATGAGATCTAACCAAGGTGCAGTGAGTGTGATGTTGTGTATTTATCAGCATGATTTGTTTGAATTGAAATTCCTATGGAGTGGTGGGTAGGAAGAATCATTGGAGATGCCGGATGCCATTTGGATGGACAGATATGGGTAATCCAGAATGCACACACAGATTTAGGGTCTCCATTGCTCCCGCACTCGCCGACCATCTCAAGCACAACTTTTGTTAATAAAATAAAAAACTAGATTAAACTAGAAGGAACTAGGTGGCTTTATATTATTAGAAGAAATTAGACACCTAAATCCATCTTGACGGGTACTTGAACTTGGATGGTCTAGGGCTCGCTCTAGGCATACATCCACACCCTCGACCGAGTTAGGCTTCTTTGCCTTTTTTTTATAAGTAAATGGCACCTCCCCTAAGTTATATCTCATTTCTCATTGTCTCTCACGATACCAGCCCAATGAGATGTACATGTGTACATATGTAGTCCAACTGAGAAAGGGCAACGATACAGAAAAAATGAATATAGCACGGAAATGGAAGAGTGATGCCGTATTATTAGGAATACAAGGCATCTGGAACCATGTCCCTTGTCGTGCTGCAAGGATGCGTACCATCGCTTGTGTTTTCAGAGGCCTGCTAGACCTTCTGCCGTGGTCGATGAACACTTGGTACACAGAGACTAGCAAAGACGTGTCAAGACCGGCCGATGGCAGCATATGTTTCTCGCTGCTTCGATTCCCTGGGATCCCACCAGAGACCAGACTCTAGGGGTGTTATTCGTAGCTTCGTCTCAGTGATGCATGATGCAAAGGGCGAGCCTCGAGGTGCACTGGGCTGCAGTGCATCCAAATTAAAGTTCCAGAATCCAACAGTCCAGCGTCCTGGCCCCTGTGCTCTTGCCGCTATGAGAACTTCACCATCGACCGTCCACGCGACCAAGGAGAACTCGATCGCTATGAGCCTGCGATGCCGTGCACCTCGGCCGCCAAGTCGCTCTAATCAGAACACACTGAGACGAAGGCGAACCGGCCCCGCATGAGAAAATCATTCACGCTTCAGCCTTAGGTCTTCTAGAGTGCGCCATGCCTAGTTTGGGTCAGCTATTGCTGTGTTTGATGAGCTGTAGTAGGCTTGTGGAGAGAAAAAATTAGAGGTTCCACCTAGGATGGTAAAGCACTCTCAAATTTAGTCTAGCAAATTTAAGAATCGAGTTCAATAAAGACCGGACCATATATATGGATTGTGAAGGAGGCATGAGGACCATGATCTATTACCACCTCTAGTTCCACCCCCTTGTGCCCGGCCCTACAGTGATGGGCGGTGTTAGTATGCTGGGCAGCCAACCATAGAAGTGCATACGTAAGGTTTCATGGGGGCGCATCACCGAGAGGAGTAGTAGCTCCATCCAAGGTTTCAAATTTTGGTAAAATTTCAGCGAAATTTCATGAATTCCAGTAATTTGGTGGTGATTATACCTATTCATGTGCTTTATTGTGAATATATTATTCTAGATTCATATTTTTTGGTTGTTTGTGCTTTAATAGATGTATGGCCATAATCCATGCTAATCATTTGTTTCGATCTAAAAACTTTAGAAAATTATATATTTTGGTTAAGATTCTAAAAAAAAATTGATGAAATTTCACGAATTTTGGTAATTTCGATGGTAAACGAAAAAGATCCCAAACCGAAATTCAAAACTCTGGCTCCATCTATCGACGTACGTACATTGCCCGGCCGGACATAAGTACTAAAAACATGCATGGGTAAAAAGAATGAAAGAAAAGGGCAAGAATAATACCTTCAAAGCTAAAGAGATCGATGCAAGGAGCCAAGAAAGCATGAATCTCAAAGCGCTAAACAACAACGGGCAATCTTTCAGCAAAATGCGAGGATAGCCAGCCCCACCTTTTATAGGGGAGTTAACAGGTACAAACAGATGCCTCAAACCTCGAACCGAAGTCGAAGCAGCAATCAATTAAAAAATTACACGATAGGCATCAAAAGTTACCGTTGGCTCATTTCTCCTCCGACGCTCGAAGGTGACATTTTTGATAGAAGCTAGTGATCCTTAGTCGCAGGTTTGGCCTGTCGGAGTCGACCCCCGCCCATGAGGAGCTACTGTTGGGGATCGCCAAAACCTAAGCACCCTCGAGCGCCGTATGTAGAATAAAAACCCCGTAACCTCGCAAGTTTTACATCAAGAGTAAACAAGCGTGAAGTGCTTCTAGCCTCGCAAGTTTCTAACCAAAAAGCAAAACTCAGTTAACCTCGAACCTTGTCAGCAGGCCTCAAGATTAGCCTCGCAAGTTATGTGTCGGCTGTAAAAGAAACAGAACTCCTTTAACCTCGCACATCCTATGGAGACACCTCTAAAAGTAAAACTCGTACTCTTGCAACACTTCTACTATTGGAAGGACCCGAGGCTAGTAATCGACAATAGTGATGGCTAAACTCCAATTGAGCTAATCCTCGAGTGTTCGGAGTTAGTTCCGGACGCCGAGTTTTTACCTTTTTACTCTTTACTCAGGAACAGTACTTGGGAAAGAACTATGCGAGGTTATGAGCTCTCGACAAGGCTCAACGAAGCAGGCCCCTCGAGGCTGACATCCATCTCGGATTGTGGATGGAGCCCCGAAGCTAGACGATCAACTTAATGTGAAGAGAAAGTCCCGAGGTTCGGAAGCGGAAGGCGTGAGAAATGTGACCACGTGGAAGAGTTCAACTTTTACACGTTTCCTCCTCCGATGATCTTTATGTACGGTGTATCGTAGAATGTAGGTTATCGATCCTTGTAAAGGCAGCAAGTTCTCTGCATGGGTGCCAAGGTGCAAAAGCCAGCACAAAACGTAACCTTGCATTAGGCAGTAGCTCCATGCATAGACACGTGCGACATGTATGCTGCAATAATCATGTATCACAGTATCAGGCAAGAAATTGGTTCGTCGTAGGTTGCTCTCTCGATAGTACAACTTGTTTAAAACCGTTGGTACAATAGCATTATCCTCGTATGCATAGCAGAACCATTTTGTAAAAAAAACATATTTTAAACTTTTTTCTTAAATAAACAATTGAAACCATAAATGGACCGGGGCACGTGGAGAAATAAATAAAAGCACTACATGATAGACAGGTTTGTTTTGCAATAATCTCATTAAAATGCTACTCCCTCCATCCTAAATTACTATTCATTTTGATTTTGCTGCATACATAATTTTTGCTACGTATTAGACATACATACATGCATCTAGATCCATATAAAATTTTTTTGTATCTAGAAAAGCTAAAAATTTAGGACGGAGGGAGTATAGATTATAGATAGCTAGGTGATTTCTATAAATAAATATGTTGTGCTTGTGCCGGTCTCCACGACCGTCTCTAGTTCACGCCGGCCATCCATATTTTCGTTTATCGCTTACATCCGTTCGTGACGATCGTCAGCAGGGCTCAGGGCTGTTCACGAGTCTTTGGTCTCTAGGCAACAAATTCCTGGCTTCCGGTGACGGGCGGTGTTGGTGTGCTGGACGCCCAGCTGGACAGCCGAGCTTGAATTGGATACGCAAAAAGGTCCGGTTACATTATTGCCGGCCGGATATTTTGAGTATGCATGGGAGGGGCACAAGTTTGTAAATTCCTTTTGTGCCGTCAGAAATTGTAATGTGTGCCACTAGACACTAGTTTAAGTTTTCATTCCGTTATCTCCATCAAAATATATCACCATTAGAGCCATCGGTTATGTCACATATATGTTATTATTGTAAAGGCAATTTTGTCCCTCCATTCTCTGAGCACAGCAACTACAAGTCCGATCGCCCCAACTCTTACCAGAATTTAATTTTATCTTTTTTTTCCCAAATAACAATTTAAAGTAGTAAAGGAACCAGGCTTGGGAACAAACTAAATAGCCCATCTATGGACATCCAATTATGCAATCTAGTTATTATTGTATAAGTATTCCCTTGAATCCAAGTGATGGGAACCTTGCTTGTGATGCCTTTTGCACTACACTGTATGAATGAATTGTTAGGCGCTAAGGATATTTCTGACATTTGAATACATGAATGCAATGGCAAGTGTGCGAAGTTCGGCACACCTTTTGATTATAGCTACTACAGGATATTATTGCGGATATATATGATCACATATGCTCATAGTTGCTGGGGAGAGAGAGAGCAGTGACCATGCACCTACGAAGCTAACATAATGGTTTCCCATCAACACGCGTTTGTTCACATCTGAATCCATATATATGGAGCAGCAAGTAGGAAAGAATCATGAGACAGGCTTGATGCACCCATAGTCAGGTTTGTATTTCTCCTACACCTACCACCAACCACCCATTAGTCACTGAATCATGACCCTGCTGGCTATAAATAAAGGGCACGTCCCCTAAGTTGCCCCTTGTTTCTCTCCATCTCTCATTCTTGTACATATCATCAGTGTCATCTAAGTGATGTATAAGTCGCCCAACCGAAAGAGAGAACAATGGCAGGGACAAATTACCAAACAAGAAGAAGCATCCCATAATGTTTGCAATTCTTTTAGAATATATATGAGGCGTTGGAACCATGCCCTCTCTCAAGGTGAGAAGAAGAGTAGTGTACAGATGATACATGGAGCGTAGCAGAGACCCGCAGCCTGCCCCTTCTCGTGACACGAGTGTGATAGGATGTCACCGAAGCTAGCTAGAAGCGTCGTCCCTGTATCTCCTTGGCCCGTTGGGCGGACATGTGTGCTTGAACCGTTTTGTGTAAAGTGGAAGGAACGTGGTTGTCTATCCCGACATTGCCACGGTGCGTGTTAATATATATGGCGCATAAAGCACCTCCAAAGAGATTACATCTGCAAGTAGTTGTAGATTAGGTTCAGTTGTAAATCTATTGGATACATTTGAGTCCTACTCTATCTCTACCAACCGAACCATATCTTATCAACTCCTGAAAGCTTACAACCTAAGCTAACCGAGTCCAACAACCTAGACCCGGATTACATTAGGAGATATCCTCTACTTCTAACAGCCCCTTTCAATCAAAGCTTCTGCTAACTTGAAGATTCAAATTGTTTCTGAAATTTTCCGGCTTGCAAACAGGAAGCGCTTTTGTAAATCCATCCACCACTTGATCTCCTGTTGGAATGAACCGGACCTGCAGCCGCTTATTAGTCACACGTTCACGAACAAAGTGAAAGTCTATTTCAATATGCTTGGCTCTTGCATGAAAGACAGGATTAGCTGATAAGTATGTGGCCCCCAGATTATTACACCACATAACCGGCGGTTCTCGAAGATGCACACCAAGTTCTGCTAATAAGGACTGTAACCATATTACTTTCTGCCATAGAATTTGCCATTGACTTATATTCTGCTTCGGTACTCGATCATGAGACAGTAGCTTGTTTCTTGCACTCCACGAGACAAGATTTTCTCCAAAGAGTATGGCGAACCCAATTAGCATCAGAGAAAGCACTGACAAGGAATGAGCTTGACTTCTGAATTTTTAATCCAACTTCTGAAGTATACTTAACATACCTCAAAATTCTTTTAACAGTAGTCCAATGTATGGAGGTAGGAGTGCAAGAATTGACAAACTTTATTGACTGAATAAGCAAGATCAAGTCTTGTGAGAGTAAGATATTGAAGAGCACCAACAATACTCCTATACCGAGTAGTGTCCTCTAATCCTAGCACCACACCCTCATGACATGATAATTTTTCAGTAGTAGAGAGAGGTGTAGGAGCCGGTTTGCAATTTACCATACCAACACGAGCTAAGACATCTTTTGCATACTTCCCTTGTGACAGATGAATCCCATCTTTTTCTTTCTTCACTTCAATCCCCAGAATATAATGTAACTCTCCGAGATCCTTTAGTGCAAAGTCCTTTTTGAGATCTTGCAACAGTGCTGCATAGCTTCATGTGAGGAGCTGGTAACTATGATACCATCAACATAAAGATTGTTATATGCCCTTTTCTATAAATAAAGAGAGAGGTGTCAAACTTTGAAGTTTTAAACCCAAGATTCAACAACTTTGAACTAAGTCGCGAGTACCAGGCTCTTGGCGCCTGCTTTAGCCCATAAATAGCCTTGTCAAGTTTGCACACATGATTCGGTGCACTAGCACTCTCGAAGCCTGGCGGCTGTCTCATATAAACCTCTTCTTCCAGAACACCATACAAAAATGCATTCGGCGCATCTAGCTACCTCAAGCACCATCCTCGAGATACTGCAACAGATAGCACAAGTCTCATAGTGGCAATCTTCACAACAGGACTGAATGTATCCTCATAATCAATACCATATCGTTGTTTAAAACCCTTTGCCACCAATCGAGCTTTGTATCTATCAATCATCCCATCTGCCTTCTTTTTAATCTTGTATACCCATTTGCAATCAATTAAATTCTTCCCTTCTTGGCGTGGTACAAGATGCCATGTTTGATTCCGAAGTAATGCTGTATATTCATCTTCCATAGCTTTTCTCCACTTGGAATTACTCAGTGCTTCTTGAACACTTTCTGGTTCTCCTGTAGAAGAAAAGTTTCCGTACCTGATCATGCCATCATAAACTTTCTTGGGCTTGACTATGCCGCTCTGCAATCTTGTCCTTGCTCTTTGCACCGCTGCATCAGAAACATCAGGTGTAGCGCGAGTGCCTATAGTTGTGAAGGATGGCGCCGGCACACTAGATCCAGGAGGTGGTGTAGAAGATCCTGCCAGTGCAGCCGTGTCCGCCTGGGAGACCGGCGCAGCAGGCAAGCCAAGTGGCGGGGACTCATTCGATGCAGGAAGCGCCACGCTAGGTGCTGTCGGCGGTGCGGCGAGCACCCCCCCCCCACACACACGTTGAAGTCCTGGTGGAGGCAATCGGGGTTATCGAATCCACCTAGGAACCTGAGGCTGGTGCGGGTAGCAAAAGGACGCCTGGTCCATGCGGCGGTGCAGCAGGCATATCAGCCTGGGATCGCTCGCCTAGATTTCCAGCGACCAAAAGATTCGGAGGTGCCAGGCCCATCTGATCACCGTTTTGGTGTTTTCTCCAGAAATTTCCTATTCAACACCATGCTCAGATGAAACGTCAGCAAACAAAGGGTTAGCACTACCAAAAACCCTTGGATTAGTAAGATGCAAAGGTAACAACATAATTTCTTTGCGGAAAAGAGCTCCTGCATTGGGATAGAGAGTAGCGAATGGGAAGACTGTTTCATCAAAAATGACATCCCAGGAGATGTAGACCCAACCAGAAGAGGGTTGTAAGCACTTGAATCCCTTGTGCATGGAGCTATAGCTAAGAAAAACGCATCTGATAGAGTAAAGGCAAGCTTCCTAGTGTTGTATGGCCGCAAGTTTGGCCAAACCGCACAGCCAAAGGTGCGGAGGGAAGTATAATCTGGTGTTTCATGGAGCAGGCACTGAACAGGGGTTTGAAAGTTAATAACCTTGCTAGGAAGAAGATTGATGAGGTATGTAGCTGTGGGAAAGGCTTCGTCCTAGAACTTTAAAGGCATAGAGGCATCAGCAATGAGAGATAATCCGACCTCAACAATGTGGTGGTGTTTTCATTCAGCAGATCCATTTTGTTGATGAGCGTGTGGGCAAGAAACTCTATGAGAGATCCCAATTTTGTCAAAGAAAGAACTAAGCTTTTCATATTCTCCTTCCCAGTCTGTTTGCATAGAGATGATTTTTCTGTCAAAATTTCTTTCTACCAAATTTTGGAAATTGTGAAACACCTGAAATACATCTGATTTCTTTTTCAGGAGATATATCCATGTGTACTTGCTGAAGTCATCGATAAAGCTAACATAGTATGAATTGCGAGCGACAAAAAGGGGTGCTGGGCCCCAGACGTCAGAGAAAATGAGAGCAAGGGGCACACTTGAAACAGTGTTTGAGATGCTATATGGTAGCTGATGATTTTTGGCCTTTTGACAGGAATCACACATGGACTCAATGTTTTTATCACTAATGAAAGGAAGATTATTATCTCGAAGCACACGATCAACTATAAAAAAAGATGGATGACCTAGACGACTATGCCATCTAGAGGACGACGGCTTATTGACACCATAGACTTGCTTCCTTGGATCCCCTCCTGATTCCTTCGACACAAGAGGATACAAACCTCCTTTGCATCTACCTTTATGGAGTACTTGTTTCGTTCCCTGATCCTTGATAAGAAAATAATTGGGATGAAATTCAAGGAAAGCATTATTGTCGGAAGTTAAGCGATGAACAAAACAAGATTTTTGTGTGCACTAGGAACATGGAGGATATTATCAAGATGCAAATTTCTAACAGGGGTATGTAAGATAGTGCGCCCAATGTTTTTGATTTTCATACCTGCTCCGCTTGCAGTTTGTACTTGATCACGATCGTTGTAGCGATCATGAACAATCATCTTGTCTAGCTCACTGGTGATGTGATCAGTTGCTCCACTGTCCACATACTAGTTAGTATCAACACCATATCTTGTTGTAGCTGCGCCTGCAGTCTTGCTGTTTTGGTGACCTTCATCCTCATCATAGCGGTACCAGCATGATGGGGCTTCATGTCCCGCTTTCTTGCAAATTTGGCAGATGGGTTTGGAGCTTGGTCCGCCTTGCTTGGAGAAGGAGGTAGGATTGTTGTTGCTGTTACCGCCGCATGATGGACCACCACGGCCACAACCTGGTCCACCACGATTGTTTCTCGTGCGCCCACGAGAAGGTGTACGTCCACATCCTGTAGAATTTGCAGACGACTGATAATGCACCCCTCCTCCTGAATTCTCCTGATACATCTCAAATCGCATGTCATATGCCACTAGTTGAGAGTACAGATCACTTAATGATATGGAATTAGCATGGCCAAGGATAGAGGAAACAAGTGGATTGTAATCAAAGTCGAGGCCATTCATGATGAATTGTAGGATCTCTTCATCGTCGACGGCCTTACCCACAGCGGCAAGTTCATCCCTGATGCTTGTCATCTTGTTGAAGTAGGCGGCCGTGGTCATGCTTCCCTTCTTGAGGTTGGCAAGTTGCATACGCAGATTTGAAACGCGCGCCTTGGTGTTAGCAGCAAACATTCTCCCAAGCTCGCTCCAGACTTCCGCTGAAGACTCCAGGGAGAGCACATGAACTAGAATGTCCTTGGTCATGGAGTTGTCTCCAGGGATCTGCACCTTCCAAAGCAGAAAGTTGTCTCGGTTGAGCTTCTCCGAGATAGGATGGCCCAAGGCTACCGGCGTGGTGGATGAGGACGATGCCATGGGTTGAAGGAGGCTAACTCTAGATGTATTTAGAAGAAGATGCTCTGATACCATGTAAAGTGGAAGGAACGTGGTTTCCTATCCCGGAATTGCCACGGTGCGTGTTAATATATATGGTGCATAAAACACCTTCAAAGAGATTAGATCTGCAGGTAGTTGTAGATTAGGTTCAGTTGTGAATCTATTGGATACATTTGAGTCATACTCTATCTCTACCAACTGAACCATATCTTATCAACTCCTGAAAGCTTACAACCTAAGCTAACCGAGTCCAACAACCTGGACCTGGATTACATTTTGAGATATCCTCTACTTCTAACATTTTGTTCATATAGATATTAAAAATAAATAGTAAAGAAAAAAGGTACCAGGCTCAGGAAAATATTAAACTCTCTATTATGCTATAAATTGTTCCAGTAAATAATACAATTAATGATGTACAAAATGCTTCAATGTCAGTGTCATATACGCAACAAAGTGGGTTGGCGACTGTGAATGGATCAAGATATTAAATCTGGTTAGTGGATTCAAGTTGGAAGATAAGATCCACAAGTATTGTGCAGGTACCATTCATCCAAAGTTTTGTAATTGCTTCATGAAAAATATGGTTTTTGGCTTTACCAATATGTTTCATTAGTATAATTGGAAATGTAAAGTTCAACAGTTAGAATATCTCTACAATACAACTAGGTTTCTACAAAGGTGCACATGCAAAACATTGAATATTTTGTTGCAAATGTTTTACTAATGAATTAGTTTTCCATGGTGTTGGATAAATATAAAATAAATTGCATCCTCCTTACAAAGTTATACCGTGTCACTTTAGTCAAACAAATTGTAAAATGTGCAAACGGATTGATCAAGTTATCACATAGGATCTTATACGGTCCAAAATATGCTCGATGGACGGGTTCATGGACAAACTGACAACAGTACATGACGTGGAGATGTTGGCTATTTTTACGCACATAATCTCCTACGTATGTATGCATCTATTTGCACGCTTACATCCTATTGGACTAAAGTAATATAATATAACAAGTAGCTGTCTTGTGGATGCAATTTACTCTAAAATATAAGAGGTTGTCGTGCGTATTGGGCTTATCAATGTCATTTGTTTGCATTATATTGAGACCCGGGGCTGTACGTAGGCAGAATCATGGAGCGCAGGCTTGATGCCACATTGACAGATAGATTTATCGACATGGTAATCCAATATGCACATATAGTTAGGTTTGCACCATACCCACCGTGTCCTCCCACTAACCATCATTAAGACAATGAAGCGCGAGCCTTGTTATAAAAAAAAACGACAGCAGGTTATTACCTAAGTTATCTCTTCCTTATCATCTCTCATTACCAGCCAAGTGATGTATATGTAGCCCAACTGAAAGAGGGGGTGATGGCACAAACAAACTAGCACTTGGATCGTATCGGGCTCTAGCTTTTTTTTTAACGAGCCAGCAGGAGAGCTGCTGCTATATTAAAAAAGAGGGATGCCTGATGGGCGAAGTAAAAAAACTGTACACTGTACACACTTTACATCCTTGTAGAGAATCACGGAGACTCCACTGGTATACTATACATGCAACTACAAAATTCACACCGTTAAAATGAAAGCCGCTAAATGCTTAGTTCCCACTGCAATCCACATAGATACTTGATCTTTAATCTTCTCGCATACCCGCTGCGCTGTTCGCGCTTTATGTTTGAAAGTTTTGACGTTTCTTTCCATCCAAATCTCCGATAGGACCAGAATAATAAGACTCCGCAAGTCTTTTTTATGTGTCGTGCTAGCGGTTCCCAGGGTTATCCACCAACTATGGATGGAGTTGTGTCCTCCCCAGGCATTCGGGGATAAGCTTGCACATCCTGTCCATGTAGCCATCTCTGCCTAAATTGTTCTCACAAAGGTGCATTCCGTAAAGAGGTGGGGCCAGTCTCTTGTGTTGTGGATCGGGCTCTAGCTTCAGATCACACGTGACAACAGATCATCCATCACTGATTTCACGCTGATTTGTATTATGCCATGGAACGCGACAGATATGACGGGTCGGATCGATCGGCTGGCGCTGGCGGCACGCCGCACGCGTGATCGGAGCACGCTCACGAGCCACAGGTCGCCGGAGTACACACGGCGCTCCCGACAATGGATCCGACCCGTCGTATCTATCGCGCACGCTCCTCCGGCGGGCGGCGGCATAATACATTATACAGCTTCAGATCACACGTGACAATGGCACATATGTAGCACCAGGCCAACAAGCAGTCAGCGAATGACAAGTTCTTCGTGTCGCGCTGCGGTGACATACGTCTCTCCGTCCGCCACGCACTGTAGTACCTCCACGCCGCGGGGACGGCGTTCGCCGTGCTCCGGCTGTCCGTCCCTTGCTCGTCTCCTAGATGCATCGTCTTCCTCGTCGTCTATCACGAGCTGCACTGCAGCCACACATTCACAAGTCACACAGTCTTTACCGTCGGCGGCATAGCATGCCGCCGCGTCGACGCCGGATGTACGATCCCATTGGGCCACGCAGCGATCACAAACGGATGTTACTGGCAGTCTGGCTTGTACAGTCTCCTGAGCTGAATTCCCTGGTACAGTCAGTTCACTGTAACAGTTTCAGCTTTGACTTCAATTAGGGCCCAGTTTGGATAAGTTTAGCACCTGTCATATCGGATGTTTGGATGTTAATTAGGAGTATTAAATATATACTAATTACAAAACTAATTGCACAGATGGAGTCTAATTCGCGAGACGAATCCATTAAGTCTAATTAGTCTATGATTTGATAATGTGGTGCTACAGTAACCATTTGCTAATGATGAATTAATTAGGCTTAATAGATTCGTCTCGCGAATTAGCACAGGGGTTCTACAATTAGTTTTATAATTAGCTCATATTTAGTCCTTCTAATTAGCATCCAAACATCCAATGTGACACTACTCAAGTTTAACACCTAGTATCCGCTTAAAACTATCTGTGAGCTAGGTCCGTGACAAACTCTGAATGATTCAGAAAAGCTGAAACAAGCACAGCTTGTCAGCTAGCTGCGCCTGGCAGGAAACACCAACCGGCGGTCTGCGCTCTCCTCCGCCGCGCCGCGCGCTTCAAGAAGGCACGAAGCCATCGCTTGCCGGCGGCCACAGGGCTGCTAGCTCACCGCCGGGGACACCATTGTGGGCCAAAATCTCTCGACGGGCCGGCCATCGCAGAAGTTGGGCTCAGATGTTTGGGCCTCCACTTGGGCCCACCAAACGCCCTGCCAGAAACACCAACCGGCGGTTCTGCAACGTCGCGCAGCGGTGAGCCGGTGACGTCATGCCGTCCGCCGCGCGCCGTCGTCACTCACCGGAGACTCACCGTGCCCCGGCTGTCCCTCGCCTACCCTACCTCCTAGCTAGGAGATCGAGGCCATGTTTAGTTGGCTCCAAACTCCCAACTTTGACACTATGAAAAAGAAGATTCCCCATCACATCAAACTTGTGGTACATGTATGGAGTACTAAATGTAGATGAAATCAAAAGCTAATTACACAGTTTTGTTGTACTTTACGAGACGAATCTTTTGAACCTAATTAGTCAATATTTGAACAATAATTCACAAATACAAACGAAACGCTACAGTATGCTACAGTGCTACAACAGTAACTTTGGACACCCAAATTCAGGGCAAGGCCCGATCGTCATCACCCTACTGTATAACTCTAGCCTGTCCTCGTCGCCGGCCTAGCATGAGCCAGCACTGTGCAGGCGCAGCTACGCTCTAGCTCCATTAATGCCGGCCGCATGCTGCCGACGACGCCGAGTGTACAGTCCCAATGGGCCACGCAGCTTATTAGTGCACAGAATCGTCGTCGGGAACAACTAACAGCGACAGCCACTGACAGTTCACTGTCATATTTTTTTTATACCTCTTTTGCATTTTATACTTCTTTTGCATATCAGCTACTAGATTTTCTAGGAGATAGGTGTTATTTTATCTGTAAAGGAATACTGTTCCAAGTTTCAGGGCTTTCAGCTTGACTTCAATTTGCACCTTATTGTCTCTGCAAACTCTGAACTCAATGCTGAAACAACCAAAGCTTGTTGTCAGCTAGTATCTGCACTGATCTTTCTGCCGCCAATCACCATTGAACAACAACCACACAATAACTTAAAACGCTCAATCAGCTTGTTGGAAGACGATGTTCGCCAAGTCAATATCTAGGCTAGTCGCTGCTACCAAATGTCATCGTCGTCGCCGTCGCTGTCGCCAGACATCGCTCTGAAGTCTGAACAGTGACTGGCGAATAATGGAAGACCGTCGACAGCGAACCGAGATCTAATCCTAGATCTCCCGTTCACGGCGGCCGATCGGGGACCGGACGGGCCAGGCCGGACGATCTGCGTCGCCAAGTTGACGGACACAGCATAAACCATTTATACAATACTGATATGAGATCCCAGCATCTGGATTATTGTCGTCCGTCCGTTGGTTTATTCTCTGCATCAGCTAGAGGAAGACGAAGAACTAACTGCTCCTGGACAGCAAGTTGATAGGTTTCCATTTGCTGATGGCTACGTACTTGTAAACCAAGTTGAGCTTGTTAGCACGCGTCACATGTAATCCTTGCAGATTTCATCTCACGCATGCTCACTAGCTGTGTGTTAATCTTGCTGTGAGTGTGAGTTGAGAAACAGTGTATATAGTCTATGATGAAGTGTTCTATTTTGCCAAAATCCTTGGAAAGATTGGACCTCACTTTTTAAACCGAAATTCTGACCTCATCCGGGGCCAGAAGAGAATTTCCTTTTAGCAGTACGAGTATAGAAGAACAATGGCCATGAGATGAGTTCATTTCAGAGGAGGGACATAGCTTCAGATTATACATAAACTCATGCCAAACTAACATATCACCAACAATATCAAGCCAACTGATCGATGATGATGAACTGCATTTCGGACAGCAAGCCAACCTTCTTCGATTAGGACCACTTGCCCTAATATACTTTCCAAGGACAACAACGTGTGACCTGCACCCATAACCAAACCCTCTGTGGCGGCAACCTGAAATAGTTTTCCTACTGGGGTGAGGTGAGTTGGGTTTGGGGCCAGACTCTCTTGTTCTTCAGCCAAAGAAAATCCTATTCTTCACAGCCAGTGGCCCCTCAGGAATCTAAATCTGCCGTAGTGGCATCGGAGGGCCCACCCTTCTTGTCACGCCGGGCCCACGTCCCTGGAACATGTGGACAGCGGTGGCTGGTGGAGAGGGTGGTGGGCCCACCAATCACAAGGCGTGGAAGTTGACAGCATCAAGGTTTCTTGTTTGTCTCAGGGTTGCTGAGAACTCAAGTGCTGCCAATAGATTCAAGAGGCAAACATGTGGATGGGGAAATCTGAAGGATTCCACGCTGATTTCAGTGGCTAAAGACAAAGACAAGGTGTGCATTTCTTTTATTGAATTCTGAATGAAGGTAGGGCATGTGGTATTCAATTGTGCCAAATAAAGTTTGTGACCTCAGGATCCATGACTGAAAAGAGGAATGTGACTCAGTATATGAATTTGACATATTTGGTGGTCTTGCTTGAAAGCAAAGTCAATGTCGAGAAATTGACAATAGATGACTTGTCCATGTTTGTTCAGAAGTTCATAACTAGCTTGGACCTGGTTTCACTCTTTTGAGTATCAATGTAAGGTCATCCAAGAGCATTTGAGAACTTCAAGCGTTAATATATTTCCAAAAAAAAAAGACATATTGCTGTCAAAACTTCATGTTTATATCTCACCTTATTTTAGAAGAACGAAACATGTTAGGTGATCAAACTGAGAAAGTCACCACTATGGGTGCAGAGATACATCCACTGAGAAAGCAACAAAAAGTTATCATAGTTTTGCCCAAACTTTGATACGGGCCAATCAACACTCGAATACTTTACTTGCCATGCCGATCAAGCTGGGGAATACATACACATAAATTACAAATGTTGAACTAGGCACTAAGCATCCATTGGTAAGAAAACAAGCATTGGTAGATGCCTTACCTGAAAATATCTCATCTACTTTATCACCAATCAACTTTCTCTTCCACACCATAGTTGGAACAACAAGACGTGGCCAATTATGACTAATGCTGTCCAAAGTATGGGCCCTAATGTCTGGAGCGAAGGGCAGATCACACGCAAAAGAGTGAGATCCAAATGTATAGCTAGCTAGCTTCAATTCTAGATGCTAAAGACAAAGCAGTGTGGTGTACACTTACTTTTCTATCAGGTATGATATTTGTTTATGATAAGGGCATATGGCAATTTGCAAATAACTTAATTAATCGAGTCTCAGTTTTGTACTCTGATCTTATCCTTAAGATCTGGAGCATGCAAGTATAACTATTAACTAACAGTGTAATGGCAGTGAACCAGTGATTAAGGACATTATTTTGCAAGTATATGGAGACGCTAGTGGCCATCTTATCTAGTTCTGCATTAAAATTTATGCCTGTACGTGCAGCACATTATTTTGTAAAGTGGTATATTAGTTCGTAAAATTTGGGCATGTGTAAACGCTGAAGAGAGGAGATATAGTGCTTTAATCTTAGTTTAACTATGGACTTTTTGTTTGTGGTATAGTTTAATCTAAGGTGCAGATATGCCAATCTGTAGCATTATTTAATAGACGTATAGTTCCTCTTCCCCATATGCTTTTGTTTTTCTTCAATACAACATTGTTAACACTCTCCATTTGATGGAAGGGAAAGCAAGTGCCCAAAGCTAAGCCAAAATGGATGCTGCCAATGAGAGGACGGCGAGTATTGCCTAGCTCGGTTTTTTCTCTACGAAACAAAATGATGCAATACTAGGTTGATGAACTAGCTAGAGACCATATATGATGAAGACAATAAGACATGACCAACTTGACATGGCCCACTAATCTTTGGAGATGTTCTAACCAACTGCCTTCAAGATGTATGGCACGCCAAAAATCGCAGCATCATGAATACCTATGAGATTATTTTTTTCAGTTATTTGGAATTGTTATTCAATATGATGTTCGCATGAGAAAACTTTTCTTACTATGAACAAGTTTTTTAGGTTTAGTACGATCAAGTTTATGAACGCAAAAAAGGTGTAAAATAATCCTACTTTGAGTGAACAAGAGATCAACTTGCATGCTTTTTCTATCAAATTAATTCATATCATGGATCTATGCATTCTTACCAACTTTGATCTCTCCTTTTTTGTTGTTTACATTATAAAACTCCCATGCTCATATATGATCATCTGTACCAATGCAAGCAGAGGTCTTATCATTTGGTTGCATTATAAATTTTAACTATAGTTTATAGCCAAGTTATAAAAGAAGTAAAGAACTGAACTATATAAGAGTTATGTCTTTGCTTAGTTATTTGTGATTGGAGGGAATATTCAAGATGGAGTATAGGATTTTTTTTTTTAAGAGAAGCAAGGCGATGTAATCCATTGATATCGTTGTTCCCTTTAGTTTTAGGAAAAGGTGGCGTAGATGCTTTCTCGTCTCAGCATATCAGCGTTGGAATATGTCTGCCTTTAAAAGGGCCAACACCAGTTAAAATGGCCCCAGCAGCAACTGCCTAGCTTGAATGGCCCTCAAGACTAGCAGGGGCCAGTAGCTATATGCCGAAACCACTATGAGAGCTCAGTGCCCCCTCACCAAAGCTACAAATTCGAGGTGAAATTTAGAAGCTTTGCACCATGTACTGCAAAAGAAATTTACCTTACTCGAACATCATATCTGAATACATCATTTCATATATGAACCCTAGCCTTTCCCAAAGAGCAAGTTGGTTGGTTGTCATAGTTATATGTCCTGAATCAAATGCAGAGAAGTTCACGATAAATCATCTAATAAGTGTGTGGAATTTGTTATACTCAAATCTCAAACTACAACTTTTAGCCACAAGATTGCATGGCCGCAATACTTTTTAAAATATGAACATATCTTACTCGATCAGATAACCTTCGTCATCTTTTCCGATCTGTCTAGAACGACTGATTTTACCCGTGCTCCCAAGGACTGTAAAATGGCTATTTCAAAACACACAATACTCCACACGTAACTTTTGAAGTATTTACTAGTCCACTTGTCGTCATTACTTAAGCTTTTTTTTTTGAAATGTTTGAGGGCAGACAACTCACTTCTTATCAAAGCCAAGATGGTCGAATTTGGTTCTTGGCTAGTATTTTTTTTGAAAAATTTAAAAGTACTTATGTTCCACACATCCTAAGACTAGGCAAACTCTCACATGTGAAGTGAATGTCAGAATATCAGTATTTTGAATAGTGGGCTACATATGATTTAATGACCACTTTCTCGTGTCGCTAATAGCATCACTGTAACCCGCTATCTCTATTGCAGTGTGGTGGCTCTTCGGAGCCGCTATAGCCCGTATAACACTGCTATAGCCCACTATTGAAATCATTGCAAAAAAACATGAGTTTGTTGATGAACCGCTTGGTGCATGAAGGCATGCGCTCAACAATAATCACTAAAACTACATGCCAACCCACAAATACTAACCATGGTTAATCAAACCCAAGCTATTCGATCTAATGATTAACAAAAAACCAAAAAAAAAAATGGCAAGTTGCACAGCCAACTCACCCATATAAAAAGGCACCAACGCAACACCTTCACCTAATGCCGTCGCCGTACTCATCGCCGTCGCACTAAACTGTGCTCCAACCTTGCGGTGCTCTTGCCTCGCTGTTGCTGTCGTCGCGCATGGACGCCATGGACAGCAAGAGCAAGGGGAGCAAGAAGCAGAGCAAGAGCCTGCTCGGCAAGTACGAGCTGGGCCGCCTGCTGGGTCGCGGCACGTTCGCCAAGGTCTACCTCGCGCGCCCCGTCGCCGGCGGCGAGCCCGTGGCGGTGAAGGTGCTCGACAAGGCCGAGGTCATGGGCACGGCGGGCATGGCGCCGCGCGTGCTCCGCGAGGTCACCGCCATGCGCCGCCTGCGCCACCCCAACGTGCTCCGCCTCCACGAGGTCCTCGCCACGCGGTCCCGGATCTACCTCGTCATGGAGCTCGCGCCGGGCGGGGACCTCCTCTCCAGGCTCGCCGCGCTCCCGCGGCGGCGCCTGCCGGAGCACGCCGCGCGGCGCGTGTTCGTGCAGCTTGTCGCCGCGCTCTCCTACTGCCACGCGCGCGGCGTCGCGCACCGCGACGTCAAGCCGCAGAATGTCCTCCTCGACGGCGACGGCAGCCTCAAGGTCTCCGACTTCGGCCTCTCCGCGCTCCCGGACTCGCTCCGCGACGACGGCCGCCTCCACACCGCCTGCGGCACGCCGGCGTACGCCGCGCCCGAGGTGCTCCGCCGCAAGGCCTACGACGGCGCCAAGGCCGACGCGTGGTCCTGCGGCGTCATCCTCTTCGTCCTCCTCGCTGGCCAACTCCCTTTCGACGACTCCAACATCGCCGACATGTGCCGGAAGGCGCACCGCCGGGAGTACGAGTTCCCGGAGTGGGTGTCGCCGGCGGCTCGCCGCCTGATCAACCGCCTGCTCGACCCGAACCCGGCGACCCGCGTCGCCGTCGAGGCGCTGGCGGCGCACCCGTGGTTCAAGCGCTCGCTCAGCGTCGACTCGCAGCTCGGCGGGCTGCTCAACGGCCAGCCGGAGCGCGCGCTGGCGTTCCGGGCGCCGGCGATGAACGCCTTCGACATCATCTCCATGTCGCCGGGGCTCGACCTCTCCGGCCTGTTCGACAAGAGGAACCGGGAGAAGAGGTTCATGACCACGGCATCGCCGGAGCAGACGCTGGAGCAGCTCGGCCGCGCCGGCGGGAAGCTCGGGTACGTCGTGGTGGGGAAGAAAGGGCTCGAGTGCCTGCCGCTCGGAGGCCTGTCAGGCTCAGGCCTGGCCGCGATGACAGTTGAGATGTCGGAGGTGGCGCCGCCGCTGATGCTCGTCGAGCTGCGCCTCGAGGTGGCCGACGGCGACGGCGACGACGAGGGCAAACCGTTCGGGTGGGAGGAGCTGAGGCACGAGCTAGGAGATGTAGCTAGGGGTTGGCATAGTTGCCAAGATTTCTGACAAGACCAGAGGGCTGCTTGTAAAGCACACTCTCTTTTTTGTTCTTCTGCAGCCTGAAGGTGTGTATGTAGCTATGCATAATATGTTAGTGTGGTTAGTTAATATTTTCTTAGAATTATATGGTGCTGTAGAGATATTTCTTGTTCTGATGTATGTGGTGATCAATATATGAGCAAAATGTTATATTTGTAGTGAATATATTAATATTTGGAAATTATATATGGCGCACCTTAAAAGATGTTGTCATGAAAAGTGAACGAAAAAATGGAATTAAATGCTAATGTCTCCATTTTAGGAAAATTAACTTGTATTGTCCGCTTTCCAAGAAAACATCGACTTTGATTTGTTCTATGAAAAGTAGAGAATTCACATCTCTGTAAGCATTAGGCAGTGGAACTTCATATATATCGCGGCAAGGTGGACTGCTAGTACATTGAGATCAAAATGTTCCTCCAGCATTCTGAATTCCAAAGGTATTCATTTAGTTTGTTTTCCTCCGATTCCTCACCTAATAGGCTAATACTGTATAGTCTACTTTAAAGATGGCAAAAGTATTCGATCAGTACCACAGTGACATAGGATTCCGCATGCATGGTTTTTCCCTTCTCATGTGTTTATTCGACCCTTCATGGATTTCCAGTCTCTGATAGAGATGCACACTGCCTTACATATAAATTCCTCTTCTCATGCATTTTGTGTTGTTGGCAGTCTTTTTTGTTCACTTAAATTGCATTTCTTGACACCCAAAATAAAGAAAACGAATAATAAATGATATTGGATTAATACTCCATGCATGTATTGAGGATAAAAAACATGCTCTTTCTAGCTTTTGTCAAAGCTTGGATTAGAAGTTACACTACCTCAAGAGTGATTTGCAAAATGCTACACTTTTACTTTCCAATGATTCCCAAATTGGATGTCTTTTTTTAACCCCAAATTGGATATGTTGGGCAGGCGGCTCGGGCGGCCAAACCCTAGCGCCGCCCTCTCCTCCCCACCCGCTCCCCTTTGTTGCGCCGCCTATTGAGCGGGCCTCAGGAAGCCCGTGCGGCTTGCCATGACGGTGGCGCAGCCTTCTTCCCGTGCCTTAGATGATTCACGGTGGACACGGACGTCCCGGGCACCTGCGGTGCTCGCCGGCACGGGTGGTCTTTGCCGCGGTGCTGGCAGGTAGCCACGGATCCGGCTCTGCCTCGGCCGGATCCGTGGCCGCGCACCCTAGGTGAGCGGGCACGGAGGTGATGGTGGCCGCAGTGCAGCGGACCAAGGCGGCAGCGCTCCGGAGCTGCGAGGGACGTGGTGGCCACAACGGTTCGATGCGCGGCGCCGGCGATCGGAGAGGATCTGGGGCCTCCGCTGCTGGATCCGGAGCCCTTGATGACGTATCCGTCGCCTGCTGGGACTTCTCCCGGTGTTGGTGTGGCAGCAGCCTGGTGTGGCGTCCGCTAGACGCGGAGGTCGATGGCCGGTGCGAGACGTGTGGCCGCGCGCGGCGGAGGCCTGCCGCGGGGCAAGGAGGCCGTGCGTGGCCATGCGCGGCGGTGGCCAGCACAAGGTGACGAGGCCTCACTGTGGTGGCGACCGGCGATGATGCCGCACGACGAGGGGCCATCGTAGGCCAACGAGGCTGAGCGGCGGCGGGCTAGCGCTTCGTGGAGTTGGTGCGCGGTATGAGGAGGCATAGTGGTGGCGCTGAGGCACACGGAAGGCTGCCGGCACGGACCGCGGAGGCACGTTCGTGGCAGCACGTCGACATCACGTGCGGGCTGCTGGGCGTGAGGGTGCGCGGCGGAGGTGCGGCTAGGAGGAGGCAGCGCGAGGGAGCGAGATAGCAGAGCAGTGGCATGAGGAGGCACGGTGGTGGCGCCACCCCCGGGTGGCCTTCCGTGGCTGCAGTCCTAGGTTTGCCGTGTTGTGAGCATGCAGATAGCGATGGGATTCTCCAGGCGAAAGCCTCTGCCGACGATCCTGTTGGTGGTGATGGCGACGGCACCCTAGGGCGTCGTTCTCCTCATTGGAGGTGTCATCTTGGAGCCCATCTTTGTTGCATGGGGTTCTCTGGGTGAAAACCCTATCCAGATTCTGGATGAGTGATGGTGGCGCCATTAGCGTCGTCTCCTCCTTGGAGGCGTCGTCTCTAGAGACCCACCTTAGCCTGTGGCATTGCTGGTGACGCCGTTGGTCATGGGAGGCTGCAGCTGGTGGCGACGGTTCCGCCGTGATGGGCTGGCGGCGTGACAAGGCAGCTTAGTGCAGGATGTCAAGCTTGACGGGGGTTGCCGAACTCACGTGGAGGTGATCACAGTTATGGTGGCGGCCAAGGTTGTCGCATGGGTGTCGATTTGGCTGCTTGCAGCAGATCGTGGCGGCTAGCATTGCTTGGTGGCTGTCAGTGCTGCATGGGACTGCGTCGAAGGACGGCGCTTGCAGTAACAACATCGTGGGACGACTAGACTTGCAGTGGACTGTGGTGGGTTGCTCAGCCTTACTGGGCTGCTCCGGTGTGGTACATCGTCGAAAAACGGGGCGAGCGACTTCCTTGGCATGCTAGCATGGCGGCAGAGGCTATATACGCGGGTGAAGCAACGAGGTGAAGTCAATCTACGGTGGTGGTTTGGCTATTTGATGGAGATCTTGGGAAGCGGGGCAATATTGCCCATCATTCTGATGGCAACATAAGAAACAGATCCGCGACTTGGAGTACTGTGGCGGACGTGGTGAGGCCCCGCGCGCGGTGATTCTTGAGGCGACGAGTGGAGTCCAACGGCGGGAGTGGCGAGGCCCTCGCGCGTTTGTGTTTTTCGCGGTGGCGACTGCGAGGCAGCCTTCAAGAGGTCTGGATCTGGTGGTATCACTCTGTCGGGTGGAGTGTGGTGTTGCAGGGCACCACGGCGTTGGGTCCTGTATCGCGGTGGTCTTCTCGATGCGGTGCGATTTGTTTCTCTCGGTTCCCTGTTGACACGGGGCCACACCTGGAAGTTTTGGTGACTACTTGAGCGAGAGAATATTGGTGGGTGCCGTGGTAAGGTTTCGGGTTCTGCTGTCGTTTGTCGAGTGGAGTGGTGCGGCCGCGTTGATATCCCAATCCAACCGGCTAATGTGTTTTTGAGTTGATTTGAGTGCGTTGGCGTAGTGCGGCATGTGTTGATAAATCAATCCAACCTCCGATGTTTGTGTTGTTTTTTTCCATTTGTTGTTTCTCCAATCTAGGCTTCATCTTCTTTTTAATATAATTGGCAGCTCTCCTGCCTGGTCCGTTTAAAAATTGGATATGTTTATCAGTGGGAGGACACAATAAGCTCTAAACTTTTATTTTAAGAATATATGTTTGATCAAGCTGTGTCACATACACGTAGAAAAGCATTAAAGATTAAGCACATTTTTGGTCATCTAGACACTATTACTACCCTTCTATGTTTTTCTTTTTGAAAATTAATACAGCGCTTTCTGTTGAACAAGGAGACAAGCTGCAGCCACTTCTGCAGCAGTATGAGTATCTGCGAGTATAACTTCCATCCTCGTGTAGTATCCGTCAGAAGAGTTCCATGCACAATCCGAAGAAACTTTAAATTTAATTGTTTGACTCACTACTCGTTGAAAACAATGCTATTCCATTACATAAAACAATGTTCAGACTTCAGGTGCATGACGAAATAACAAAACACTCTTTATTTGCTAGAGTACAATCGCCGTTGCGTCTGAAGCACCAGGCATCACAGTTAGCCATGCAAGAAATCGAGGTGTGTTGTTTGTTTCAGGTTAACAATGATAAGTTAAACATACTGAAGTGGGAATCATAAACCGCACCTTGAATGGATGTGTGATAATTAGCGCCGGCATGCTCCCTCGCCATTGTGTCGTCCAAGAATAAGCTCCTTGGCTAATTATTCTCACATTTTGCAATCACATATGATTTGTTTTCCTCTAATTTCTCATTATGTAGACTACAGGTTGTACCCTCCTGAATCCTGATCGCGTAACGTTGCATAAGGAGTCAAAACTACATATAAAGACGCAAAATGAGGCTGATTTCCTAGTTGGTGCTGAATTACTCTCGTTATATAGGACTAGCTCAAGCTCATGTATGAAGTGATGGTCATGCCATTATTTCCCCCTCCTCATACATTTCTTGAATCCTTCATGACTTTCACAAACCTAAGCACCTCGTTTCATGCAGTCCTCATTTGTCTTTTGTTCCTTGCAATTTCTGTCTGCTGGCTGAAATTGCCGACTGGAATTGCATTTTCAACAGATACAGTGAGCTGTGAGCCGCAACATGACAAAAAGAAGACAGTAAAGAAAAATGTTTTGAAGTGGACAACTGGTCTCCTCTGGTACACAAAGTATGCTCTTTTTATTGTCACACACCATCTTCTCTCAGCTTGAATTTGAAGTTACAACTGATCATTACATGAGCAACATTACTTGGAAAAGGTGTAACACTACTTACTTCCAGAAAAAGTTCCAATCAAACAAACGTTTTATAGCTTCGATCAAGCTGGCTCCCATACACTTCAAAAAGCAAAGATCAAGATCATTGTTGATCTCCTGAACCTTAACTACTACGTACCTTTCTTTTCAGGAAGCAGACAAGATGCTGTCACAGTCAAGTGGTACGAGTATCTGTTGGTACTATACAACTGCCATCCTCATCAACCAATCGGAAGAGTTCCATCCACAACCTGAGCACACTATACAGTGACCTGTTTGGCTCACTTGAGGTTCGTCGTTGCAGTCTTGCAGCATGCTGGCACAAAAAAGGATGTTCAGACTTCAGGGTCAGATTCATCTATTCAGGGCCCATGTCTGGTTCAGACTTTGACGGACCACAGAAAATGCCTATGAATTATGTGACAATTTTTATTTCCTTTTCTAGAGTAACATGTGTACCAATGAGGCTTGTGTTCCTGGCATCTTCTTCCAGCCAATGAGGCTTTTAGTTGAATGCTAGCTGCAGCCTGGAGGATATGCTATCAGCCTATCCTAAATAAAGTGTGAGAGGGAGGCTTGAGTTCCTGGCAACCGTTCTTTTTAAGGGTGTTATATTGACATCATAGCATTCCATGGAGGCGACGACAGATGTGAACAGAATCAACTCGCAATTATGCAAACCTTTCAAGAGGGTGACAATCTCAAAGCCAATGTCAGTTGCTGTTACTATTTACTAATACTCAGTGATCACTGATGAAGGGAAATAGTCATGTCATAATGGAGACAATTCTGGCCTAAATTCAACTGATTGAGTTTTGCCACTCACCGAATTTCTGCGCCTTGAGGAGCAGTTGCTCTCAGCTGCAAAACTATGTGTCTTGACCTGGTAATCATAGAATGAACAAACTGGTACTGACAAGGAAGGTAGCTTACAAATTCAGCTCACCAAATTGGTTCAAGACACCGATGCACGTCCTCTGAACTATGTCTGAGTTTTTGTTATTTTCTAGGTTCTAAACCATAAATCTGTAAAGCGGTGAAAGTGAAATCAGTATTGACTAAGGCGGTTAGGCCATGGGAAGAGAAAAACAGGATGCACGTATAGACAAAGATCGGAATAATGCACAAATTGCAAGAACACAAAGTTCCACGTGAAGGTTCCTGGATTGCAAGCAAAGGCTTCCAAGTCACCTGTTCCCCAAAGAACACATGAACAACCACTTCAAAAAAAAAAAAGAATACATGAACATGACCTTAATTCACAGATAAGTCCCCTGATAACAGGAGCGCATTTCAATCAACTTTGGTAAAAGAAAGGATTTTAGATAAGTATCTGCATGAATAACAACCTCTTAGATATATCAACTAAGATTTGTGTCTATCAAAGCATAAAAAGACAAAAACAGTCACAGTGTAATCTAAGTATATCTGAAAGGAAAAAAAAAACCTATATCAACTAGGATTTGTGCCTATCAAACATCACATTATAGTGAAGAAAACTAATACAATCAGTCCTAGAACAATCCAAAACACGGTGTCCTCTCCTTTTTCGCTTCACCTAAACTAGCCCATCTGAGTGACCATGCTCCTCCTTCCTCATTGGAAGCATAGAAGAATAAGTTATCCTCCAGATGCTCCAAAACATGCAAGAACAGTGTGTCATATTCATATAACAGTTGCTCACATCATGATACCTTATCGAAGATTCTGTGCTTGCTGACTAGCAACATAAGAAGCTGAAGGTTACTTCGCAGGAGAGAAAGAAAAAGTCGTAAGTCATAACAGATCATGCAATGATGCAGGGCAATGCTCCCCTGAATTCAACAGATTTGTATGGATGTCCTGCACTTTGCAGCTTGTTAATCATCAGATACAACTTTTTTGAAGACATTTTTGAGGTACTATCAGGTGATTTAAACTGCATATTCTGTTGAAGTTGCATTGTTTTCTTGCTGCAATAACCCCTTGTAAATATAATTTTACCATTCATATAAAAAAATGCTGCAGTCATTCAATAGAATCTTTTGCTGCAATATAACTGTTTCATTTATGCCGTATGGAATTGCGCACTGCATCCTTCCATAAAACTTGAATGGTAGAAAAACGAAGGACATAGATGATCTACATCTACCGTTCCACTCCAGGACGAATACAGATAATATTCATGCTTTCTAAAACAATCATATATTAATGGAAAGCACGGAGTATTATTGAAAAATTCGTCATTTCTGAACCACTAGAAACTACGTCAACCAATCAAAATCTCAAGGGAATCCAGCATCTCCAGCCTCAAAGATACGGTACCTAAACAAAGTGAGAGGGAGACCTGTGTTCATTGCAACCGTTGGTTTCAGGGGTGTAGACAAGTAACTGACCTGTCAGTTGATAACGTTGTACACCACGAAGGCCACTCACTGGATATCTGTATATTTCATCTTTGCAAGATCTGTTACTTTCAATGGCTAAACTACGTACCCTTACCTGGACATCAGGAAATAAACAAGCCAGTACCGACGAAGCCAGCAGGCAGCCTAGAAATTCAGCTCATCTCGCGATTGGTTCAAGGCACCAGTGCTTGCTCTTTCTCTGCACTGGCTTGGCCATTCAAAGTTCCAACCCCAGTGATCTGTGAAGTGGTGAAAGCGAAACCAGGATTTGAAGCTTGAATTTGTAGTGAAAGGGTGGTGCTAGAACCCTTTTTTTTTCTGGGTATGTTGAGAAATCGTGTGAATTTTCACCTTCGATTTGTAGTGATGGCCTGATGGGTTGTCCATCACCAGAATTTTGATCAGAGTGTCCTTTGCATTTCACCGCATGACCCCATCCTTGTCATATTCCTCCAGTATCCTTCTTCCTGAGATCTCTCTGACCATGGATCCAAGAAAAGATAAGAGTATGTACGTCGTAGATCTCCATAATCTTCTCTGCTGTCTGCTGTTCATTATCGTGAACCCTTCCTCATGCGAAAAATCTCATCTTTCTGTCATCAGCAGCTAGCTGTTAGGAACATAGGATTGGTGAAAGAAACGTTGCTGTTAACGAATTGGAAATATTATTATAATCCTGGATGTTATGTTACTACTCTTTGCAGTGGCGCCGAGAGCTCCATGGCCGCCGCTGCCATCTCCTGCCTTCTTCTCGTGTGGTTGCGGGGGTCCCTGGGATGGCGGAAGGAAATCTCAGGGACTGATCTGAATCAGCGCAAACATGGTGCATCTTCTGGTTAGAGAATAATCCGCGTGACATGAACATCAGTTGATTCAAAAATGCAGCAAGACTAGTGCAGTTGGATAATGAATCAAACACTTGGATGGCTCTCGCTTCGCTCCGCTCCCCGCGCTCCCCGTTGAGCTCCGCCCCCGGTCCCCACGACCACCCCTCACCGGCGGCCACCCCGGCACCGGTGACCACCAGCCCCACATTGGGAGGATCCCCCTCCCCGTCCCGAAGGCTTTCCCCCTGCGCGGAACCCTTCTTCCCCGGGGGGACTTCCGGCGGTCGGGGCAAGCAGGTCCGATGGCGGGATGAGTCCGGATCTGACTCGTCCTCCTACGGAGGCTCCCCGCGGCCGTCCTACCGCGATATCCTCTTATCCAGCCCGCCGCCCGTTTTTTCTTTTGTCACAGAGCTCATGTTCGGGCTTGTATACAGTTGAGGCCAGGGGGATTCTCGATGAGGTGTGGGGGGAGGATAACCGCGGATTGCTGCGGATGATGGTACGGAGATGCTGGGAGAGCGACGGACGTAGGAGATCATCCGGAGTACGCGGGTGTGCTACTCCCAATTTCTGAAAACCTAGTCCCCCAGTATTCTGCAACGTTCATCATCCACTGAAGGCTACGTAGTGGCTTCCAAGCCATG
>NC_028452.1:48249333-48258707 GCF_000263155.2 Setaria italica | reverse complement strand
GCGTCGGCGTCAACGCCGTGCGCAGCGCCAGTTCTTGGAGGCCCTCAATCCCCGACCTGCGGCGAAGGGCATCCCGCCGGAGCTTAATGGTCGATGCCTCAACTGCCTTTCCTTCAGTCACCTCATTGCCCAATGTCGTCACCCCATCCGTTGCTTCCGGTGTCACGGGTTCTGGCACCTCGCCCGCGACTGCAAGCGACCGCGCAGTCCGGCCAGCTCCGCCTCCTCCGGCGTTGGGGACGAGCGCCGCTTCGTGCGTGCCCGGCGGGATTCCCCTCCGACGCCTCGCGGGCGCGATGCCGGCGGGCGCACTCCCTCACCGCCTCTCCTTGGAGCTCGCTCGGCGGACGCCCCGGTCCCCCGGGCGGTTGCGGGGGGTGGCAATGCTACCTCCCACCCGCGTGGCTCCCTGACCACGTCATCGCTGCAGCTGAACCCGCCGCGGCCCCCGCTTCACGAAGGGCCGTCGGGTTCTGGTCCCCCCTCAGAAGACGACATCGGCAACGAGCTCTTCTTCGACGACTTCCCTCCCGGTCACCCTGATTGCCGCCCCGGGGAAGTCACCTGCTTCCTATCCAGAGATGCTGCTATGGATGCGGAGGAGGAGCGACTGCGGTTTTCTCTTCTGGCGGCGGCTCCAGGGGCCCCGGCGGATTTGCCGATCGAGGGCTTTCGCCGCGCGATTGCTGAATTGCCGGTGGCTGGGTCCGACAACTTCTCGGTGCGCCAATTCTGGCCTGAGAGTTTTCTGGTCTCCTTCACGTTGCTGCGCGCCAAGGACGCGGCCATGGATGCGCGGTTCGTGCAGGTTGGCGATCTCTGTTTCTCCCTCCGCCCCTGGACACAGTTGGTCCGGGCGAACACCGGCTCTTGCCGCTTTCGTGTGTCTCTGGAGCTGGATGGCATCCCTGCGCACGCTTGGTGCGCCCGCACAGCTAGAAAAATCCTTGCTCCAGGTTGCTGGGTGGAGCAGGTGGCGTCTGCTCCCGGCGACGGGCTGAACCTGCGGACGATGAAGGTGCAGGGATGGACTGACGACCCGGCCCGTATCCCGAAGCGCTGTAGGCTCTGGATTGCAGAGAATGAACAGCAAGTCTCTTACGATGACCCGATGATGCAGAGTATTTGGGGGAACCTTCCGCCTTACCTAAGGCTGAAGAAAGGACTTTTTTACGACATCGTCATCCGGCTTCGCCATGTCGCGGATTTCCGCTCGCGCTCGCCGACTCCATCCCCTTCACCTCCGTCCAGCGATGGGGGGTCTGATCGTGATGGTGACCCCGACCGTTTCGCCCCTGGAGGGGGCAGAGTCGGACCGCGGCTGCACGGCTTCCCCACGCGGCAAGGTTTCGAGGACGGCTCCTTCTTCGGCGGGGATGATGTCGCTGCTTCGGGCTCTGGCACCAGGCGTGTCTCTTCGGCGCCGCCGCCGTCCCGGACGCTGCGGCGGCCTGAAGCCCCTGTGACGGCGAGCCCGGCGGCCGCCTCTCCTCGACCTCAGCCACTCGTACCTCTTCTTGGCGGGTTGGACCCCGGTGTGGGCGCGTCTGGCCTCCCCGTGATCACCCTCGCTGCCTCGGCTTTGCCCCGCCCGGTTCGTTGCAAGTCGCCGCCACGCCCGGCCGCTGTGGCACCGCAGGGTGGTGAGCATCGGGGGCCAGGTCACCTTGGGAGGTGCCCTCCGGCGGATCTCACACCCGACTTGTTCCCGGCCGCTTCGTCTTCTTCGCCCCCGCCTCGTGATGATCCAATGCTGCTTGAAACTACCATTGTATCTCTGTTGCCGAGGGACCAGTCGCCTGTATTGGATGGGTTTGGAGTTCTGCAGGCCTGGGAGCATCCGACCCCTCCCTGCATGTATTCCAGACGTCCCCGTCGCTCACCGGAGTTGCTGGCGGACCCCTCTCTGTCTGAGCTGGTGCCGCCGACGCAGGCGACGTCTACGCCTCCGGAACCTCAGTTGGAGTCACCACCATCCCCCTCTTCCTCCGTGGTGGCGCGGGAGAGAACTGAGGCCTTCCTCCATAGTGTTCAACTGCCCCTGGATCCCCCGCTGGCGGAACGCCCCCTGGTCCAAGCGGCGCCGCTCATCACTAAAGAGACGCCCCGCCGTAGCAACCGGCTCGCCACCAAACCCCTCAATGCTGCAGTTCGCCCTTCCCGTAAAGGAGAGATCCTCGCCATGAAGAAATTGGGTGTTCTGTCCCAGGATGCTGACAACAACTGCGCCACTCCCCGCAATTTTGACAAGTTTCTGTCGTCCTCTGTGCAGCCCCAGCATTTTGCTGCGCTCCGCGACATTCTTCCAATGGCTAACGGTCTCACTGACGCCCAGCTTAGGCACCTGGTGAGCCAATCTGAGGTGATCAGCGTCTAACGCTGCTGTTGTACCCTGCTGACTGGGGCTACGTTTTCTAATGGAAGTTGCAAATATAATTATGCTGGTGTGGAATGTCCGCGGCCTGAACGCTCGTTCCCGTCGCGAAGCTCTACGCTCTGTGGTGTCCGATTCGAGGGCGTCTATTGTTTGTATTCAGGAGACTAAAATGAGTGTTATCTCACCTTTCACTGTTGCTGGCATGCTGGGCGGCTCCTTCTCGTGGTTCGACTATCTACCGGCCGAAGGAACCAGAGGGGGCATCCTGATAGCCTGCAAAAGCCCAGATGTTTCTTGTGTGCGTTTGCATGGGGGACGCCACTCCTTAACCATTTCAGCTCTAATACAAGGCCATGACATGCCTTGGACACTGACTAACGTCTACGGACCTCAGCCAGACAGTGACAAAGTTGAATTCCTCGAGGAACTGCGCTTTGTTCACTCTCTGGCCTCGTCTAGGTGGCTTGTTGTGGGGGACTTCAACCTCATCTTGCGAGCATCGGAGAAAAGCACCTCCAACATTAATCGTCGCAATATCGGTCGCTTCCGGCGCTTCGTGGATGATGTCAACCTGAAAGAGATCTACCTCCAGGGCAGAAGATATACATGGAGTAATGAGCGACAAACTCCGGTTATGGCACAGCTTGATCGTGTTCTTGTGTCTATGGATTGGGAAGTTTGCTATTGCTTTGCAATGCTCCAGGCTCTTTCGACGGACATCTCTGATCATTGCCCACTTTTATTGGCGTCCAACGCCAGCTATCTCCCCAAGCGTCGTTTTCACTTTGAACCATGGTGGGTTCGGATGCCGGGATTCCTTGAAGCTGTCCAGGGGGCCTGGGGTGGGCCGACGGCCACGAACGACCTGTTCATCTCCCTTGACCAGAAGCTCAAGCGGACCTCCAAGGCGCTGCAGCAGTGGAGTAGTAGGAAAGTGGGCGATGTCAAAGTGCAGCTCATGATAGCCAGAGCTCTAATCCTGTGGCTGGACCGGGCGCAGGAGGTCAGGCACCTATCAATAGAAGAAGCTCATTTGAGGAGTCAGCTCAAATGCAAAGTCCTTGGCCTCTCTTCCCTCGAGCGCACCATTGCACGCCAACGGTCCAGGCTTCTCTTCCTAAAAGAGGGTGACACCAACACTAAATTAGTCTACTTACATGCCAGTCACCGCACGAGGAAGAAACATATAGCTAGACTTGAGCACAACGGTGTCACTGCTATCACACATGATGAAAAGGAGCTACTCCTATTCAATTATTTCATGATGATCCTTGGAACACCTTCGTCCAGAACTGAGGCCATTGACCTTGCTTCGCTAGGATTACTGCCACTGGACCTGGATCCCCTGGAAGCTCCATTCCCTGAACAGGAGATATGGAGAACCATCGTCGAGTTACCTAAAGAGCGTGCCCCCGGGCCGGATGGCTTCACCGCGGAGTTCTATAGAGCGGCTTGGCCGGTGATCAAACGCGACGTCCTTGCATGCTTTGACGCGCTCTACCATGGGGCTTGTATCCAGTTTGGCCGGTTGAACAGCTCGCTAATCACACTTATACCGAAAAAACAGGATGCCACCTCACCTGCTGACTACAGGCCTATCAGCCTGGTGCATAGCTTTGCGAAGTTAGTGACGAAGTTGCTTGCTAACCGTCTTAGTAAGGAGCTCCACAATCTGGTGGATGTTAATCAGAGCGCTTTTGTCAAGGGAAGATCCATCCATGATAATTTCAAGTTTGTTGAGCTTGCTGCGAAGACTCTACACAGAAAAAGAAAGCCAAGTCTGTTAATCAAGCTCGATATCTCTAAAGCTTTTGACACGGTGTGCTGGCCATTCCTTCTGCAAGTCCTCCAAGCGTGGGGCTTTGGGGCTAAATGGAGGGACTGGATTTCTGTCCTGCTGTCTTCGGCCACCACCAGAGTGCTGCTCAACGGCTCCCCCGGTCGACTAATTGATAATGCCAGAGGGTTGAGACAAGGCGACCCCCTTTCGCCGATGCTTTTCATACTTGTCATGGAGGTTCTGCACCGGCTACTCAGGAGGGCAGCTGAGCTGGGTGTCCTCGCCCCTCCAGCAGACAACACCATTTGTCATCAGTGCTCGTTGTATGCTGATGATGTGATCATTTTCGCAAGGCCTGTGGTTCAGGATGCTATTGCCATCAGAGGGATCCTGGATTTTTTTGGTAATGCTTCTGGACTCCGTACAAACCTGCAGAAGTGCTCCATTGCCCCAATTGCATGCAGTGACCAGCAAGTAGAGAGAATCCGAGGCATCTTTCCAGCTCAAGTTGTGGGTTTTCCTATACAATATCTTGGTATGCCACTGTCAGTGCGGAGCCTTAGGAAGAATCAGTTCCAGCCTTTGATTGATAAGGTGGCCAGCAAGATTCCGAACTGGAAGGCACAGCTTATGAACAAGGCGGGGAGAACGACTGTGGTCCAATCGGTTCTGACGGCCACCTGCACCTATAATCTTATTTCTCTTGACATTCCAGCTTGGGTCTTCCAGGAAATTGACAAACTCCGAAAAGGATTCTTGTGGGCTGGTAAGCTGACTGCCAATGGAGGGCAATGCCTTGTGACCTGGCCAATTGCCTGCCGACCTAAAACAGTGGGGGGCCTAGGTATCCAAGACCTCCGTCGGGCTTCGGTGGCTCTGAGATTGCGCTGGTTGTGGTTCAAGAGGACCGACGACCGGCGGCCTTGGAAATGCTTGGCCAACACCCTGGAAAAGAGCAGCACTTTGAAAAAAGCCTTCCAGATTTCCACCCGGGTGCAACTGGGCAGTGGAAACACCGCACTTTTCTGGGAAGACCAATGGCTGGACTCTCTATCTCCTTGCATTCTTACTCCTGATCTGTGCCTAATGGTCAAGCCTCATGTCAGAAGAACAAGAACAGTGGGGTCTGCTCTCATGGAGAAAAGTTGGATCCGGGACATCGTCGGGACACTAACAGTGGCTGCAATTTCACAATATGTTCAGCTATGGCATGCTGTATCCAACGTCCAGCTCCAGGAAGGAGTTGCGGATAGGATTGTGTGGCGTTGGGAGAAGTCAGGCTCATACTCGGCAAAGTCAGCGTACAATTTCTTCTTCGTGGGGTCTGTTCAATCTCCGGCCTTCCGATGCATCTGGCGAGCGTGGGCTCCCCTCCGAGTTAAACTCTTCATGTGGATTGCTACAAGGCAGCGGCTCTGGACATCGGCTCGTCGTAAGAAGCATGGGTTACAAAACTGGGACGACTGCTGTTTATGCTGCCAGGAGTCTGAGACCTCCGATCACCTGCTTGCAACCTGCAGTTACACGCAGCAGGTATGGCACGTAGTTGACCAACTGACCGGAAATGCCTCATCCTTGCCAGCTGCCGGGTCTTCACTATTGGACTGGTGGTTACTCCGGAGACGAGGATTTCATGGCGATAGGAAGCGAGGATTCGACTCCACTTTCACCTTAGTCTCCTGGCTCATTTGGAAAGAGCGCAATAATCGGGTCTTCGCCGGAAACACTCAACGGACACCGCAGCAGCTAGCAGATGCAGTCGCGGCGGAAGCGGCGGCCTGGTTCATGGCCGGGGCACTCTGCCTCCATAGTGTGGGTTGGTGTTTTGTGAGTCAGTGATGTTAGGCCTTAAGGTCTTTTTTGGTAGTTCCAGCATCATGTAATTGGCACTTTGTTCTACTGACCGTGTGCGTGTGCCCGGTTTAGGTCCGCGTTGTATTAGTACTTTTATCTCTTCTTAATGGAATGATGCGTAGCTCTCCTGCGTATTCTAGAAAAAAAAATGCAGCAAAGGCTTCCAAGTTTCACTGTCACCACTCACCAGCACAGTTGACAGTACCATGTGGCCTTCAGCTAGAGATGAGAAGTTTCATGGCAAATGGGAACACTCCACTATGGATCAGTAGCTACAAGCATATCCAGAAAGGATATATAAAAAAAAAAACATGGCCGTATCAACTGGGATTTGTGCTTATCGAGCATTGCAGTGTTGTGGAGAAAGGAACAAAAGATAGTCCTAGAGGCTAGAACAATCCAAAACACGGTGTCCTCACCTTTATATCTCTTCAACTAAACTATCCTATCTCCATCTCCATTCCTCCTCACTTTTCGTCGGAAGCGTAGAAGAAAAATGTTATACCCAGATGCTGCTTCAGAAAGTGCAGCATCAACTTGTCATATCCACAAAGGAACAGCTGAGCACATCGCGATATCTTTTATTGGCAAATCTGTGCTTTCTGAATTAGTAGCAGCAAGCAAGAAGCTAAAGGTTACTTTGCAAGACAAAGACAGAATATAGAAGTAGCTGTAACTTGGGACCAACTCTCTATAAACGTAAATGATGCAGAGAAGTGCTCCCTTGTATGCAACAACTTAGCTCTGAGTTTCCTGCATCTTGCAGTACGCCACAAACATATATTCTGACGGTTCTTTGCACGCTGTCAGGTGATTTCAACAGTTTTTTTTTGAACGGACGGCGAGAGCTTTGCCAAATTTTTATTAGAAGAGGAAAAACAAAATAAAAGACCAAACACGAAAAAGAAAAAACGACTTTACAAAACCACTGGCTAGTGAACTGCCGACTACTGAAGCACCACGACTCTCTAAGGAAATTGTGTCGAGGGAGGAGAAATTTGAGATCTGAGTGAATTGGAAAATAAGAGAAAATCCGATCACTGTTCTGAAGAGAGTGGAGTGCATAATTGGAGGCCTTTTCTATAGACATCTGGTTCTGGGCTTAATTACAGTGACAACACCGGGCGGGCTGGGCTGGAGTAAGTAACACTTTCATGAAAGCTATATGGGCTTAACTGAGTGCAGGCTGTATTCAAGATGAAATATCTATGTAGCAGAGAATGTTGGATGGATTCATCATATCCTCTGCAGGGTGCTCACTGCAGAGGAGGATCATGCCTCTGCATTAGGGCCCACCCACTGCAGTTTGATCCAAAAACCAACGAGCAAGAATTCCATGAGAAACGGTATATAGTAGTTTCAGCACAATAGATTGAAGCATTTGTTGAAACAACATTTGGGGATCGATTAATGCAGATTATGGCTGTAGCATAAGACACGTTGCGCTGTTGAAACAGTTATGGAAAACCTCCCAAGACCCTAGTTTTTCTTAACGTTCCTCGGTTCATTATATGACCAGAAATGCAGTGCCAGATGTACAAGCGGCCGCGGAGACTATCCCGACCACACATCGTTCCAGTTCCTCGTATCCAAAAGTAAGAGAAATATACAATCATTATCGTATCACGTACGTCGCCGCAACAAATGCATCTTTTAAATAATGATCCAACAAATGGACATGCTCGGAGCGCCATGGACATGCTCGGCGTGGGCGGCGCCACCTCCTCACACGGCGGCGCCTTCGAGATACTGCACACTCACCCCGGCGACGCGCCGGCGTGCCACTTCATGCCGTCTGCCAATCTCGTGTTCGGCAAGAAGGCGGCCAAAGCCTAGGTCGCTAGCTACGTGCAACCACCACCATGGAATGCATGCCATCTACACATGGTTTGCTGGTTTGGGCAGCAACACATGGTACATCACATGCCGTATCACAGATCTGACCATGTGTGCGTTGTTTCAGGGTGTTTGGTTGTCAGAATAAATAAGCACGTACGTAGTGATGGTGTTTGGTTGTCTGTTTCAATCAGCTGTTATGTCATATGCGTCCCAAGTGTCTGGTACATGTCCTTCAATGTTGTATCATGCATGCTTAAGTTTGTGAACATGCTCGAATAAACTGTTATGTATTCTGCTAGCACTACACTTAATTAGTTGTTGGGCACCGAGTTCATGAGCACCTTGGACACGCCGAGATCCTGTAGCCGTCAGCGACCTAGTCATTTACCTTCTCGCTTGAGGGCATCATCTGTTGCATTGATGATATGTGATTATATACTGAATGAATGCGAGCAACAGAAACAATGTACATTAGCATCATCAGAATAGCCGATCATATCTATTGTCGGTGACAATATTGAGTAGATCTATCAAAGAAGAGGTCTTTTACGGTGCATAATACTACCATATACCATTATTCGAAAAGGACTCGTATGTAAGGATCTGACGGTTGAGATTAATTCTATACTGTTAAAATCTTAAACTGTAGTATAAGTAGTATGCATGAGTAGTATGGGTAGTATAGGGGTATAATTGGAAAGATCTAAAATGGCATTGTTGAAATAGATCAATTCTTTCTTAATTATCATCTTCTTTCCTTTTTATTCTCTTCTCATTTCAATCGGTTGCTAGGGTTCATCATTTTCGATCGCTAGGGTTGCACAGGGGCGGTGGCGGGCGGAGGCGCCAACTCCGGCGGGGCGGCGGCGACTCCGCGTCGACGGGCGGTGGTGACTCCACGGTGGAGGAGATGCTCGCCGCGCTGCTGCTCCACGGCGGCGCGGGCTTCGGCGCTTGGAGATCTGGTGGCGCCGCGGTGAAACGCACGTCCCATTCCGAGGAGGGGCGGCAGCGGGCGGAGGCGCCGACTCCGGCGGGCAATGGCGACTATGTGGTGGAGGAGATGCTCACCGCGCTGCTGCTCCACGGCAGCATGGGCTTCGACGCTTGGAGATCTGGCGGTGCCACGGCAAAGCGCGCGTCCCATTTCGAGGAGGCCGCCGGTGCGGAGGCGCGCACTGTGTGCGTCACCGGTGGCAGCGTCTAGATGATGCGTGCAGTTTCCGAGCATCTGCTCTGCGGTGACACCTTGACAAGCACCCGGGGTCTTCTCAGGTGTGTATCCAATTCAGTTTTTTCTAAAATTTAGGGCCTGTTTGGGAAGGGGGTGTTAAAGTTTAACAGGATGTTAAACTTTAACACCCTCAATTGAGGTGTTAAACTTTAACACATTGGGGTGTTTGGATGATATGTTAAACTTTAACACCTTAGGTTGTAATTGATAACTTTGCCCCTCATTACTCCTCTCAATGGAAGCCAAATACCCCTCTGCCTAATTTGCCTAATCTGCAAAAATCAAGCACA
>NC_028452.1:48243647-48249233 GCF_000263155.2 Setaria italica | reverse complement strand
GAAGGAGGACGAGGAGGAGGTGGATGAGGATGGCGTCAGGCCAAGAGAAAGAGGAGGAGGCCGGCGGTGCTGGGCGGAGGCGGCGTGACCGATGTTGGCGGCGGTGCCGAGCGGAGGCGGCGAGGCCGGGCGGATCCGGGGAGGAGGGGGAAGGACGCGGCGGATATGGTCGGATCCATGGCGGCGCGACGGAGGAGGGGGGAGGGCGGCGCGGCGGAGGAGGGAGGAGGGCGGCGCGGCGGATCCTGCCAGGCGAAGAGGATGAGCAGGAGGAGGAGGCTAGCGTTGGTGGTGGGGACGAGAGAGAGGAAAGGAGAGAGAAGGGGTAACCTGGGAAAAAGTGGACTAGGGGACCACTTTTAACACCTTTAGCAAGTTTTAACACCCCCTTCATGTGTTTATGAAAAATGGGGTGTTAAACTTTAACACCCCACTTTTAACACCCCCTTCTCAAATAGAGCCTTAATAGCAGAAGCTGGATGCAGTTACTGAGCATCTACATTGTCTGTTAGCAAATAAATATGCAAAGGCACAGATAATAACACAGATATGCCACATGTTTACCTTGTGGTGCGCTGGCCGTGGCCGAGGAGAAGTTTAATGCTCTGCGTGAACGCGTACAATTCACTCTGCAGCGTCCTCAAGGCGTCTTAACTAGTGCCCCGCTATTTATCACACACAAACGATTGCTGCAATTGCTTGAGGATGTTCACTTTGTAGCAGTGTCGTTTGTGCAAGGCTCAGGAGTTGAAATCCTCCCTCCAGTTGAAATACTCGGAGGGTGGAGGAGCCACTCATTGGATGCAGCCAGTGGCTGCTGCTTTGTTTCAGTTTTTCATTTGAGATGCTCACATTTGTGCCAAGAGGAAAGAAGCTCCGACATGGAAGGATATGAGGAGGAGGCAGTGTTATAACTTTTACTTGTAACACTTGTGTCAAATGTAATAACAGTTGATTCTTCCTTCATTTGTTTTATCAAATTCAGTTACCCAGATAGGGGGAATGAATAAAGGAAAAACATGCCAGACGATCTGCAAATGTTGGTGTCTATCCTGTGTAGTATTTTGCTTCTGAAACTGGTGTCTGCTTCATGTGGTAATATTCTGATGTTCAGTGTCTGTGATGATGGTTAGGCCGGGAGAAAGCGAGGCTGTGCTAGGTGTGGCCGCCATCATCATCAGTGATGCTAACCATTAGCCATGACATGGAGTTGCTTTGCACCATGACATGATTGACACCAACATCATCAGTGAACATAGTCGAGTACAATCCCGGGTATCCATGTCATCTAATTTGGCCGTTATGTCACCAGGATAGCACCAGCTTGTCCAAGGGAGCACATCCGCCATGCCTGTGCTTTGTGGCGTTGAGGCAACACAAGTGATCACGATTGTTGCAAAACTTTATAAGGGGTTGGTCCTGGCCTCAAAATAGTGATAATACTCTCTGCGATCCATTGTCTATCTTGATGAAAGAATCAGAAGCTTGTTCTCCTAACGTTGGAGATATTCCTTTACTAGTAAACAAACCAGTAAAGTTTTAATTTTCGTCTAGCAAAAGAGGGGAACTACCACACAAAAGTTAAATTGTATCTAACTGAAGCCCTTCAGGCTTGTGCACGTCTTCAAGATATGAACAGATGCTTGAGTTTTTTAGCATCATTAATATTGCAGAACAAATTACAAAACTGGAATCCATACAGCAGCACTAACAGCAACATAACCCTTGACCAGCAACAGTGCCTCGGCTGAGAGGGAAATTCCTCATGTTGGTCACAAGAGCAGCAGTACCCAACCATGCACTGCTGTTCGTACCAACACATAAAGCTATCCACAGCTGCAATCATCCGATAAAATTTGTCAAGAAACAAAGGAAGAAACTAAATCTGATAAGGATTCTGAAAATAAAAGCATATTGATGTTGCAACAAATGACAGCATCACAAGAAAACTAATATCGAGATATAACTACTTTTTATGGGATGCCAAAAGATAACGTCATTGGCAAAATTGGAAAAAAAATTGTCATGACAAGCCATATGGTGAGCATTAAGTCTCACGTTCTGAATCTCCAACTAATCTACGAGTGCTTTTGCTTCAGTTTCGGTACTGGAGATCACTAACAGGATAACCATGCCGATGCAGCTCCCTGATGATAAAAGGCATTCATCTAACTACTTGCGATCTCCTCTCTTCAAACCGGCACAACGGGCGGCGCGAGGGGGGGCGCGATCGGCGGGGCGGCGTGCCAGCGGTGGCGGCGCGGCGCGGCGCGTGGGGGGCGCGACCGGCGGGGCGGCGTGCCGGCGGTGGAGGCGCGGCGTGCGGACAGGGGCGGGACGGCGAGCCGGCGGTGGCGGCGCGGCGCGGCACGACGGGCGGCCGTGCCCGGGGAGATGGCGGCGTGTGGGACTTGCAGCGCCTGGGGAGGCCGTGCGTAGGGAGATGGCAGCGCGTGGGGAGAACCAGAGAACGACTCACGAAAAAAAAATCTCCTAATAATATAGCCGCGCTAATTCCAATTTTACCCATACCAAAAAGGACTTATACTCTATATTACCACCTCATAGTATTGTGCACCGTAAAAGAGCTCATCAAAAAAATCATCAATATGCATAATTAGTACACATGTCGTCGAAGGTTGTCACCATGGAGACGCTTGCATAGTCACGGCCGCGCTATGAGTGCTACAAGTCGTCCAAGTCCCATTCCTCGATTATTCCTTGTCTCACCAGCCTCCTTAGCTGATCGACCTGCCTCCCGACTGAAGGTGGCTGTGGCTCTTCCTGGGATGCAAACACCAGGCAAACATCGTATTTAGTACCACAGTAACTATGTTTTTGTGTGTGAAAAATAAGAGTCCACTTCTCTGTACACACCAGTCAAAAAAATAACTTCATACATATTGCGACAGCCAAGACCTCTTGGGAATTGAGGTCAGATGAGTGTATAATAATTAGTACCTAAATGTTCCTTTGATACTCTGAGTTCCAAAAGGAAGCTGATGGGTTAATTTCCCTCGCATTTCACAAGCTCATTTGATTTGTTTTCCTCCAGTTTCTCACCGTGACATTGTACAGCCTTTCCTAAAGATGGCATAAGTATTTACTGTGACAAGAATTACATTAATCATGGACTTGAGGCTGCTACTTGAATTGGACAAGTACTTACTCCTGTCTTTATATATGAATTCCAAAATCCAAACTCATGTATGATACATGATGGGCATGCCATATTTCCCCCTTCTCATGCATTTTATTCAATCCTACACAAGGCCTTTCATTCACACATTTATGTTATTGGCGGTGGTTTTCATTCACATAAGCTGCATTTCTCAACATCCAAAATAAAGAAAACTATATTGAACTAGTCCATGCATGTATTGAGCACAAAAAACATGATCTTTCTAATCTAATCTCTAAGCTTGGAATAGAAATAATCGATGATTACATAAGCACAAGTACAAGAGGTCTTTGCACAATGGTGTATCTACATTTTGTTTTCTGGAAAGTTACGATTTCCGATTTGGATGTCTTCATCAGTGGAAGGACAAGTTTTATTTTAAGAAGAGAGTACCATAACAGCCTCCTGAACTGCTCGATCTGGCTGCCGAGAGTGAAGATGGATCCTCCTGAGATGCAAACATTAGGCACAAAACATCATATTCAGTACCACACTGAGTATGTTGTTTTTTTGAAAAAAGATGATAGTTCACTTCTCTGTAAACACCAGGCAAAAACAAATGTCATATTGTGGCAGAGCATAGATGGTTCGTGGATTGAACCCAAATGAGTGTGTAATAATTAGTACCTAAGGGTGCGTTTGGTAGGCTGGACGGGCCTTCAGCCAAGCCTGCGGGATGCAACCGGCCCTGTTCGGTAGGCTGGAGGGGGTCACAGGCCAGGCCCGCTAGGTGCAAATGCGGCCTGCGAGGCTGCACCGCGAGGAACGCCAATTTCGGCCGTTTCTCACCTTGCAGGTTGGCGCGGGTGCCTGTTTGCGTACGCGGAGGGAAAGACGGGAGACGAGCGGACCTTGGCACCAGTTTTTGGGCCGGCTAGGGTTACCTCCCGCCAGTATATAGTGGAGGTTTCCCGGCTGCCTGCCCTCTCCTGCTCCAGATGCGCCGCCTCCACTCGCGACTCCTCCGCTCTCCTCTCTCTCTCGTTCCCACTCGACTCCTCCACTCCTCTTCCCTCATCCTGACGAGTTAGGGCAGAGACGACGGTGCGGCTGGTGGCGGGGCGGCTGATCTGGAGGTGCCCGTGGTCGCCTTCACTAGCGAACGTGGGGTCTTCTTCCTCGGTGAGCGTGGGTCTTCTTCACCAGTGACCTCAGGGTCCACCAACCAACCCTGGATCCGTGCTTCGTCTTGGTCACTGAGCAGATCTACTTCCTCTTCACCCCCAGCTAGTACATCAACCTCTTCGTCCCGGTCGTGATCTACTTCTTCCGCTTTACCGAGCGGATCTGCCTCGTCTACTTGTTGTTCGAGTCGTCCCTCGGGTCCTCCGTCGGCACACGCTACTTCCTCATCTTCCCCATGACGGTCATCTTCGTCTTCGCCGAGGTAAGTCCCGGATCTGCTCCCCTCATCTACTTAAGATGTCATTTCCTCTATTTAGGCGATGGGATTTGGGCTCCTCCGATGGATCTTTTATACTGTTATTCGATCTGTTGAGTTTTGTTTCCTGGAAATGGACTACATCTACCACGGGTAGGGTTCTAGGGAAGGGGTTGTTTGCCTAGGGTTTTCTTGCGCGATTAGTTGGGTATCCTCGCCGGATATGCATATGTACTTGTACATCTTTCATGCTGTGTTGTTACATGAACTTATTTACGATCTGTTCGTATTATTCTTCGATCTATTTTGGTTAATTAGTTGGTGATGTACATGCCGGTGGTGCGGGTTGGGTTCTGGGGAAACTGAACTGACGATAGGGTTTCCTTTCACGCTTAGATTGGTGTTCTTGTCGGATATGCATGTGTACTTGTAGATCTCTCATGTTTCTTGTTATTTACAGTTCATACATTCACTTATTAACGATCTGTTGCACCTGTTGTTCAATTTGGTGAAGTTTATATCATCTGTTAACATGTTTTCTGTAGATAATGTGTGGATGTGGAGTTGTTGGCATGAATGTGTCCCTATTGCAAGTTATGTTATGTGCACTGAACCTTTGGGAGGCTATCTTTCTAAAGCAGCCGTTGTGATGATACGTTTTGGCATTTTTTAATTTGATGTGTTGGATGTTGTTGAGGAGGAGCCTCTGGAAGGCTACCTTGAGTAGCACCCATGGCTGTGATCCCTGATGGACCTGTTCAACTGGATTTGGAGTTTATTAGCTCCATGATATTGTGGAGGAGCCTATGGATGGCTAGTTCCACTAGCAGCATGGGCTATGATCCCTCCGGTGTCTATTCAATTGGATGAGAGGTTTCTTTTTTTGTCGATGATGTTTAGGAGGAGCCACTGGGAGGCTAATTTTGTAGCAGCCGTGGCTATGATCCCTGTATTGCCCATCCTGTTGTATTATGCCAGACCATAGGAATATCGGAAACGGGGAGGGTATCAAGTGGCGACCAAC
>NC_028452.1:48106951-48242807 GCF_000263155.2 Setaria italica | reverse complement strand
TTACTGTTCTGAGGGTAGGAGATCTCCAAGCAACGCTAAGGAACTCTTCAACCTTAGGCACTCATCCCTCCGCACCACAGTTGAGAGGGCTTTTGGGGCACTTAAGTGCAGATTTCGCATGCTAGATAATAAGACTTATCATTCATATCCCTCACAAATTAAAGTTGTAATTGCTTGTTGCATTCTGCATAACTGGATTTTTGGTTTTGGGGTAGATGAAGTTATTCGGGGGAGGATTTCTCACCACCTCCTACACAATCACAGCCTGCACCCACACAAGCTGCAATGTCACAGGAAGCACGTGCCTGGGCTATTTAGAGGGATGAGTGGGCTTTGGCTATGTGGCAGAACAAGGGGTCATCTAGGGTTTAGTTTCCTGTGTGGTGTAGTGGAACTGTAAGGAACCATGGTGTGGCAGTGATGTGATGAATGCGGCAACTAGCTGAGACAAATATTGTACTAAATATTATTTGCTTTCATCTTGCTTTTCATGTTTCTAGTTGGCTGTTATTTCCTGAACATTTGCTTCCACTGCTGTTTTACTCTACATCTGCTGTTGTTTGCATCCTCGAATCTGCAAATTTAATGATTCCTTGGGAAATAAAGGGCTGCAATGACATAACCCATCATGTGTGCTATAATTAATTGTCGCAATTCCATCTGTGCTATTGGTTACCTAGGCCAATGGCTGAGGAGGACATGTTCTTTGGTTCTACTACTGCTGGGTTGGCAGTGCTGGTCAGGTTGCTGTTGGAGCTGCATCTGGCTTGGGTCAGGGTGTTGGTGGTGTGGTGTGGGTGCTAGTGTTCCTGCTATGGGTGCTGCTGGTGGTGTTGGTGCTCTTGGTGCTGTTGCTCAGGCCCTGGGGGGTGGTGGTGGTGGTGCTCAGGGGCTGGGGGTGGTGCTGGTGCTAGTCGTGGTCTTGGACAGGGGGTGGTGCTGGCGGAGGTCTTCCTTGTCCTTGTATAAGGTGGACCGCTGCCACCTCCAGGTTTGTGCTGCGGCGCATGTGTGAGCTGATTGGCACTGGTGTGAGGCATGAGAAGGGATTCAAGGAGGTTCATGTGAACAAGGTGGCCAAGGCCCTGCGGGACTGGGCTGGGGAGCATGTCACTGCCACTCAGGTGTACAACCACCTGCGTAAGTGGCGGCAGAGGTTGAGTAGGGTGTGCAACCTCAGGGACCTCAGTGGTGCTCTCTGGGATAGTGACACATGTAGCATAATTCTTGAGAAGGAGCACTACCTAGGCCATTGCAAGGTGAGTGGTTTCATCATAAATTATTTTTTGTTAGTACTTGTCATAAATTTCGTTTGCTAACTGCTGTCAATTGTTATTTTTTTGTATCTGTTTTGTAGGATCATCCTAAGGACGTTGAGCTGCTCAACAAGCCTATTGAGCTCTACGCATAGATGGAAATCATCTTTGGGGGGGGGCATGGCAACAGGACGCTGGGCTATGGGTTCTGGAGAGGCGCTAGGGGTGTTCTCTGGGTTTGGGGGGACAACAGAGAAGAAGGTGGACAAGCAGCAGCTGGTAGACCTGACTTTGATTGAGCAGCAGGTGGACCAGAAGATAGTCACTAAGGCTGTTGCCTCTGGAGAGGGTTCAAAGGTCTCTGCATGTTGCGCTGGAAGCAAGAGGAACATGGCTGCTATGTCCAAGGAGGAGGTACTTGTCCTTACCAACATGACATGCTGACCCCTGGCTTCTCCGAGGAGGCCCTCATCGTTACTTTTAACCATCTCCTAGACAACAAGTCCTAGGGCAATGCATTTGTCAAGATGGGCGACAGCCACCGCACCCTCTGGCTTAGGACCTAGCTGGGCAAGCACTACTAATGACCATGTGGTAGCTGCTGGTGCCTTCTAGCTCAAGGAAAACAGTTAAGCATGTCTCCATCCCTGACCACTCCCTTCTCTTTTCACATATCTCTGTATACGTAGGTCTGACCTGTTACGGTGTAGCCTCACTTGCACCTATCCTTTTGTGGTGGTTTTTGATTCACATGTACTAATTAAGTTTTATGGCAGCATGGCAAGGTTAAGAACTTTGGTACTAAGTATTTGCTAAGAAACTGCATGGTAAGTATTGTAATATGATGGATCTAGTACTGCTATATGCCTGTGATGCTTGTGATGTGATGCCATGTATGCCTGTTTACATTACATGCAAGTTTGCTTTACTTAAGTATTTTGCCATGTGGACATGTTGCTATTCTGCTTTAGTCTTAAGTATTTTATTGGTTTGCATTCTGTTGCTGTTCTTTACCTCCTTATTTGCCATGTTGACATGTTCTTCCTATTCTTTATTTTGCTATTTAACTTGTGATCATGTTCTTCCTTGTTACCTCTGTTGATTTCCTGTCTTTTGGTCTGTGATGATTACCCTTGGGTAGGACAATGATGAAGTGGCACTTGTCTTCTGATTCTTATACATGCTGTTCTTTGTTTGGTGTCTTTTCAGCTTAATTGCCTCTGTTCTACTCTTTCTTTCTGCTCTTCTACTGCCACTTTTGAGTCCACCTGTCTGTATGGCAATTGGAGATTTCACTAGTAATCTGAGGCTCAACATACATATTTTCATACCTGTGATGCACTTGTACTAAGGCATTCATGTTGGCTGTTGTGAATTCTTATTTGCATATTTGGGGATGATGAGCTTAGGGGATGCTCAGACCCATCACATTCCTCTTCTAACCTTGTGGTTTTTCTTATCCAAATGCAGTTGGCACAATGCTAGTGTTTGAGGCATGATGAGAGAAAGGTGATGCATCTGATTTCCATGTGTGAGGCCTCTATTTTTCTTGTCTTCTGATTTGAATTTCTCAATTATGTATGCGGATGATGAAAGGGTCGCGAGTGTTGAGCTTAGGTTGTATTCCCCAAGCTTGATGTGGACCTTGATTAAGTTGCTGTATGGTGACATGATGAACATCCACTCGAGCTTGGCAAGTATGACCTTTCAGTAGGACACAAGCAACCCTCTCTGATGCCTTATGTGATTTCAAATGGCGATGATGTAAAGGTGGTAGCATGCATGCCGCAAGATGCTGCCTACATACTGAGGCAAACGAGGTATACCTTGCCTCAATTGCCTCACTATTAGGCAGCTCCTTGGTGCGTGCATCAGCACCTGAGCTGAGCCTAAAGAAGAACCCACTTGTCTCTTATGTTGCTGCCTTCTTCATTTGCTTTACACTAGTCTTGTTTCTGTGGATTGCGATGATGATGACGATGCTCACACCGGCTACCAAACGCACCCCTTAGGACCCTAGCAGATGTTAGCTCCTAGTGATGCGATTAGGGGTTCCTCTGACTGCCTAGGAGGCAACTCCTACCTTTATCCTATTTCTTAGGCAAGTACTACACTTGATCTGAGCCATGCATCAGTTATTTGCCGATGATGACTGATCAAATGGGTTATGTCTGAGGCTTTTGTTCACTCTTATCTGATTTTCCTAACTTGAGTGTACTTTTGTTGCCCATGTTGATGCTTTTCCTTGGTGGCAATGAGGCTTGGGGATGTTATTGGCTGCTAAGGCATATGGGAACCTTCTACGTTCTTCTGCTTATTTAGAGCCTGAGCCATTTTGATGTGATGATTACTTGGTTTTACGCAATTCTGATAAATTGGTTCCCATTTTTTTCTCAATCCTGACCAATTTCTTGTTCACATTGTAGATTTATAGCTTGGTGCTCATGCTTTGATATTAAATTTGTTGTCATTGTGGTTCTCCTTGCTCTCTTGATCCATGTTGGCTTCTGCTAGTGACTATTGTCCTCCCTGCTCCATTTTACTTGCAACTGTCATGCAAGAAAGGCCCTAATTATATTATGTTGGATGCTAATTACCTTATGAAGTTGATGTAAATACGTTCCCATGTAAATCTAGTTTACATTTGTACCGTTGACATCCCTATTTAGTTGTGAATTAATTCAATTTTAAGTGTACATCATTTGTTCAGTATGTTTCTGGGTGCCTGAGGAGGAGGGGTAACTTTCACCAGCGCCTGCGTGTGATGAGGGAACCTCTCCCGCTACCAAACGCCATCTTTAGATGGCAGTTTGGGTTTGTTAGGGAGGGCCCACCTCCTAGCCCAGCTAGCACCATGGGTTGTAGATTTGCCAATTAACATCTCTGCACCTCATGGGCTTAGACCGTCTGGTTGGAGCCTGGCTCACGTGCCCGGCTGAGGCAGCCCAGGCTCCCAAACGCACCCTAAATGTTCTGCTCATACTCTGAGTTCCGAAAGCAAGCTGATGGGTTAATTTTCCTCACACTTCACAAGCTCATTTGATTTGTTTTCCTCCAGTTTCTCACTGTGACATATTGTGTAGTATACCGTAGAGATGGTATAAGTATTCAGTACCACATGACAAAATTTACAGCATTCATGTGGATTTGAGGCTAATACTTGAATTGGATAAATACTTACTCTGATCTTTATATATGATTCCAAGTTCATCTATGATATATGATGGGCATGCCAAGCTTCATGCATGACATATGATGGGCATGCCATATTTCCCCGTTTTCATGCATTTTGTTCAATGCTATACACTGCCTTTCATGCACTTCTCCTTTATTTTATAAATTTGGTAGGTTCGATCAAACTTCCTCCCATACAGCTAAAAAAGCATTAAAGATCAAGATCATTGTTGATCATTTAGACTCTCGAACTACCATTCTTTCTGTGTTTCTTTTTAAATTACTACAGTAGTTTGTGTTGATCAAGAAGACAAGCTGCAGCTGCTTCCACAACTGTTATGAGTATGTACTAGTACAACTGCCATCCTCGTGTAACGTCAGAAGGCTTCCATGCACACTGTGAATAAATTATGAAGTTAAAGCCTTGGATCACTTGTGGTTGCAAACTGCTATTCCGCTATACATAAAAGAATGTTTAGACTTCAAGTGCCTGAAGGCATGCTCAGAACTCTTCTCGTTTTTCAGAGTAAAAACACCCACTGTCAGCCGTGGGAGAGCTCAGCTTGCCTTAATTGTAACCTTAAGGTGAAAACTGGTGATTTATAGAGATACCTAGTATGGATGTATAATAATTAGTGCTTTTACATGTTCCCCCAACATTGGTGCTGTCCAAACATAACATGCTTGATAATTATCCTCACATTTTGCGACCTCATAACATGCTTGATAGTTATCCTCACATTTTGCGACCTCATACTAGGTAGATAGGAGAGCTGCGATTATATTAAACAGAAGAAGAAAAACAAGCGCAGAAACAACAACATTACAACTAATGCAATATCCCCACACTGCAGCACTGCTCAGTGCCGCGCACCACTCAACCACCACAAACTCTACAACTCAAAAGACCCACCATCGGCCGCCACAACAACACAACACTGCCAGCATCCGCTGCCACCCGCACTGCATTCCTCCACCGCCGAGCGATACGTAGGACGGGCCAACCGCCATCACGACAAAGTCGTTGTCGACCTCAGATCACACGCACGTAGTCACCGAAACTTGGGCTTCATGTCGTCAACAAAGGATAGAGAAGCATACCACACCACACCACACCACACCCTTGATAATTCGGTGATGCATGGAAGAACAAGCTAATTAAGGAACCTAATTAAGAACCACTATCCCTCACGACCCACATCCTATGTGATCTTAATTTGGTGTGCAGAAATAACAAGGGAATGTGGCTTATGTTCATCCTTTTTCAAATAACTATCTATATTAATTCCCATGCATGAATACAATAGACTAGAGTACCGCCCTCACAACATTTCAGAGCACTCACTAAGAAATCTAAGGATGGGCTGTTCCGATCCATGACGGCCTTCCGTCCGGCTTGTACATGTGGGTTGCATGTAGTCCTAGTAGAAGAAACGCTAGCTCCGGGTTGGGACACAGGCTGCACTGCACTTTGCCTTTGCCATCCTCCTCCCTGTCCAACGCTCCGTCATCCGACCATTAAGCATATCCACAATATGTGTTTTCATTTTTCAGTCGACACCGCCGTATTCTGCTGATTGATTTCTTTCCTTTTGGTTGCCTTTTCCAGTACTGGAGCGGCACATCACGGCGTGTACGTAATTGCGGCCAAAATTTATGAATCAGGAGGTTTAATTTTGACCGAGGGTGGTCATGCATACATGTAATTAATTGAATATATATGCGTGCATTCAGATTCTTTGTGAGAGCCGTGTTGTGCGTGTTGCTCACCGTGTTGACGAGGCTGTCGCAATGGGCATAGTTGCTCATCGAGATCCGCAACTGCTTGCAGCCCTTCGTGGGCACCGTGTTCACGAGTACCTTGCACACGCCCAGCTCGGCGGCGTTTCACACCATCAGGGATCTCATCGATAACCTTATTGCTCAAGGCCATCATCTGTTGCATATATAGTCGTGGCCACACGAGAAGGCGATGAGCGCTACAAGTCCTCCAGGTCCCGTTCCTTGATCATTTCATGTCTCAACAGCCTCCTCAACTGATCAATTTGGTTGCCGAGTGAAGGTGGTTCAAGTCCCCAAGGTCCACGATAAGTGTAATCGAAGGCTATGGCTGAAAAGGAATCACTAAACACCTCCGACTACCACCAAACCTTCGTCTACTCCATCGATGTTCGGAGCCTTGGAGGTGACACATATGCAGCTTCCGCGATCCCCAACAGAAGAACTAACGGGCTGGCCTGGAGTAAGTAGCACACTTCCATGAAACCTATATGGGCCAAACTGCCTGCATGTTCTATTCTAGCGAAAATCCAAAAACACGGTGTCCTCTCCTTTATCTCTTTTCATTTCAATTAAACTAGCGTATCTGCGCTTGACCATGCTCCATTACTATCCTCACTTTCTGTTGGAACATGCTCCATGCATATACCACAAAGTGCAGGATCAACTGGTCCTATTAACAAAAATTAAGGAACAGATGCGCCCATCATGATGTCGTATCGGTCGACTATTCTGTCCTTGCTGAATTCGTAGCAGCAAGTAATTAGCTACGGTCTGAAGATGCTCCTCCTGAAGTCTATGCACTTTGCGGTTTGCATTTACAAACTTCTTTTAGCAACATATTGCTTTTACAAACCTACAATTTTTATGAACAGGAGGTCAGGGAAGGAGCAAGTATATTGAGAGTTCAGACAAGAGAAATGTGAAACCCTGATTGCAATGCAGAAATTTCATGAGAAATGGTCACATGGGCACAGTCAGAAAGGGAAAACATTGAGGCAGCTCCATTAGATAACTGTGTAAGCCATATAGATGAACAATATTTTCCTATTGGGTTTAACACATTTCATCGGGTCTATTTATTAAGTTGCATGCACTGAGTCAATTCATGCTCCCTCAGGTCTCAACATGGAAATATGAGTTGGTTGCAATTATTTTATTTATCGTGCCAATATTCAAACTCGAGATCTCTAATCCTGCTATGCTATATTGAATTGCATGCACCGAACAATTAATTATTTCAAAGAAAAAACTTAATTTATAGGGAAATGAAGACGGTTCATTTATACTTCAACACAGTCGATCCTGGTGCTATAAGGCAGATTCACCATTGATCATGAATACGAATAGGGGAGTATCTTGCTTATCTTTATGAATGGCATGTCACGACAAATATGCAGCCTCCGTTGAGGACTTTGCCTACTTTCTTCAACTATAACTTTTATTGCCTTTCTTTTTTCAAGGGTTGTTTCTCCTAATTCTTTTCTTTTAAAGTTCTATTTTCTTTTTCAGCACTTACATTGCTTTTCTTTCCAACCATGCATAGTAGTATTTTTGTAGCAGAGGTGCGAAGCAGCACTCACTTGGGTCACTGAAACTGCTTCAGCGCAGATGATCAAAGTTTACGAGGTTTTGACTTGCAACAATTTTAACTGGGTTTATATTTGTGGTATCATATTATAGTAGCAGAATACATGCATGCGCAGGTAACAAACAACGGCTATGGTCATACTCTTTTTAGGCAAAATGGCAGGTGCCCTGCCTTCTCTTTCTTTCTTTCCCTTCCCCCTTTTTTTACGAAACCCTCCCTTCTCATTTCAGAAATGAGATCAGCCTCACTAAGCTAAAGGATATTGCAAAAGGTACTGTACCTACTAACTAGCTTTAGAAAATGGAAGTGTTCCTTCCTATGCAAAAGAGCACACAACGTTCTGGTTTTACAAACTGCAGCTGCGCTCAGCTTATGAAAAATAAGGGGAAAAGAGCACACAAAAATCAGGAAATAAAATTAAAAGCAAAATATATTATTGCTTCTCCATTCATTCTTGGCAAAAATATCCAAAGCAACAATCTCCAATGCCCTGCTTGCCAAAGTGATGGTATCTCTTGTGTCCTCACACTGCAACAGTGCCCAAAGGCACAACCAATACGTCCCCGTGAAGGTAGCCTGCATAAATGAGGTAAAACCGTTTTTTCTCAAATATTAGATCATTGCGAGTGCACCAAATTGCCCATAAAAAAGGCTATTATGGGGCATATGTTCCTTTTTCTAAAGAAAAAGCATATGAGGTATCTATTCCTCTGAGTAGTACTCTAACCAATTCTGTCCACTAGTTTTATTCTCTATTACCTTTATTATGACACCTAGACAAACTATAATATTACAAAGCCACTTTTTCAGTCAAGGTGCAAATATGAGCTTTCTATTAAAAACATATCTAGTGTTATATTCGTGTAAAAAATATATCCATAGTGTTAGGTTCGTGCTGAGTGTGTGTGATGTTACGTGCGTGCTTTCATCATTGCTGTGATAGTAAGAATTGGAATAATAATCGCTTTCTTTGCACATTAGGAGATAATGGGCAGGATAGGTGTCCTTTCTAAATTATGTTTTTGTCTAAGCCGATGGTATTGCATTGTCCTTTTCTCAATCAAATTTTATATCTCAATATAGTTTTGGATGTTGAAACTCTATATATATAGTTGAGAACACCTAAAGACAAAAAAAATAAGAAAAGATGTTATATGTGTGTATGCTTATTCTCTTCAAATTAAAATTTTGTCTGGAATAACAGCCCATTCGGAGATAAAGTGATCTATGAACCAAGCGTAGATTAGTTGCTCATGTTCCTTCGGTGGAAATTGTCCTCCCAGGTTGGAACCTATAACCCATACCATGTTTTTAGGATTGGAGAAAAAAGAAGAAGAAAACAAAGTAGTTTAAACAGAACTGAAAATGGACAATCCCTTACCATATACTCATCTTGTGCTATACGGCGAAATCTTGTGAGTACCATTTGTTTTATCCCTGTACTATATACTCATTAAATTACTTCTTGGTCTCCCAATAACGCATATATACTGGTCAAGGAAGAAATAAAGTATTACTAAATTAGATAGATGCTGTCGTAATTATTTCTTGAAATCTTTCAAGGATAAAAAAATAAACATCTTCAACCAATGCAGAGGATAAACGAAAATAGAAGAATATCACATGGTGCAAGCCTTGGTCTTGTGGGGCCACCTACTCAGAGGAACAGCAAGGGCTATTTATACCAGACGATCCGGAGCCAAGAACCACGCAACCAGAGCTTAGAACAAGCCAAGACGACCAATACCAAATTCAAGCATGCATCCATCAACACTCCTCCTGATTGTGGTGGTTTCCGCCGGCGCCGCCGTGGTGCTCGGTCACCCTGCCACCACTAACACTCTGGCGGCACAGTTCTGGCAGAAGGCCCTCCCGGGCACGACGATGCCAGACGCCATTGCAGATCTTGTCAAGAATGGTATATTGACGTATTGTAATTGGTCGCCATGTGTTGACAAAAGGACATGAAAAAAATTTCCCTAATCATCATTGCTCTAATAATTTGTTTTCCTGAACCTGAAGGCATTGACCACTCGCCACTTGTGGAGCACTACTCTGCACCGCCCAGTATCAGTGTATGCATAATGTTCAACTCCGCTTGCAATCCACTGACCGTCGCGGAGACCGGCATCTTCTTCCACGAGGCGCAGCTGCGTCCTGGCAGCGCCATGACGCTCTCCTTCCCGGCGGAGGCAGAGACAGCTATCCTCCCCCACGGCGTCGCCGAGAAGGTCCCCTTCGGAAACCTAGGCGACGTCCTCGCCACCTTCAACATCCCGGCGGGCTCCGCCGAGGCAACCCAGGTGAGGGACACCCTGAGCAGGTGCCAGGAGCCGCCTGTCGCGGGCGAGGTCAAGTCCTGCACCACGTCCCTGGAGAGCACCGTGCGTAGCGCCATGGACATGCTTGGCACCGTTGTCAACGACGGCGGCCAGCAGGGCGTGTGGGCGGCCACGTCGGAGCTCCCCCGCGGGGGGCTGCCACGTCAGCCCTACGTGGTCCAGGGTGTCGCCCCGCTGGACGGCGAACGCTACGTGTCCTGCCACAAGGTGCCGTTCCCGTACGCCGTCTACCAGTGCCACAGTGCAGGGACGATGGGGTACAGAGCCTACGTGGTCTCGCTTAGCGGCCTCCGCGGCGGCGGCCGGCCGGCGGCTTCCATGCTGGCGTTCTGCCACGTCGACACCTCCAGCTGGAACCCGGCGCACCCGGCTTTCGAGATACTGAACACCCGCCCCGGTGGCTCGCCGGTGTGCCACTTCATGCCGTACGGTGATCTGGCCTTCGTTAAGAAGGCTGGACGAGCCTATTAACTTGCTATGCTCAATCTACGTATTGTCATAAAAGGTATAAAGTATAACGGCAACCTCTATATTATCCTCACGCTTTGGATATCGACATGGTCTTTAATTATTCACGCACTATACAAGTATATATGCATGACCTTGTGCATTTGAGGGTGTGGCGTCCTATAAAATAAAAGGCGTCTAGGTTTATTGTTTGGATCTTAAATGGTTGCTAGTAGTGTTTGTACAAGTCTTGTTTGCTATAACATATTGTATCTTGTTTGTTTGTGTGTGTGTGTGTGTATTATGCCTCTTGAATGTGCAAACAGTCCCTTTCGTCACCATTACTGTGACATACAATGCTATCAATGGCATCATTTTAATTCCACAAGAGATAATGTGAAATGATGCCTTGATAGCATATCAAGAGAGGACTTTATACCTTGTTCATCTATTGTACTACGGTTAGTATAACAAACCTAGAGAGTTGCCTTTACAAACCGATTGTTTAACTGAATCCATTTACACTGTTCATTCTCCATGAAGATACCAACTATATAAATGCCATTTTCCCAGTGTCTTTTAAACTACCAGCATCTTTTGAAGTAGCTAGAGGATGCCCCAGATAAACTACCCACCTTGCAGTGTCCCGCCCCAGATTCAAGCTTGGATGTTGATAAACTACTAAACTATTAGACACATAGTCAAACAAGGTAAAACGAAGTCCTAACTTACACCACACTCACCCTTAATGTAATCAGAGACTGAAATAAGCAGCGAAAAATTGATGGGAGCTTATCCAAGGACGACACACTCCAATAGGCAACTCATGCCTTTGGGCGGGCCTAATTACGCACAACTGAGGGCGCTACAATGACAAAGCACTTTAACGGGCTGGCTTGGGCCTAGTTGAATGCATAATCTTTGTCAAGCAGACACTCACGGATGTGGGATTCCTTTTGCGGGGGTAAGGATTTGGATTTATTATTAAGGTTAAAAAATTAATCCATCTGTCCTAAATTATAGGTTATTCTTGCATTTCTAGGTTCATAGCTAGATGTATATTATGTCTAAATACTAGCTATGAATATAAAAATGCTAAAACGACCTGCAATTTGGGACGGATGGACTATCTCTCAGGCCACGCCTTCTGCATTCTTTGCAAATTAAGCTCATAGTAGTAACGAGATACATCTTGTTTTCATTTTAAAGGATTAAATAACTAGTCATTATTATTTAGTCCTTGCATTATCATGCATGCAGCGGCACTGTTCCAGGTTTTTGCTGGTTTGCTTGAACGTAGCTCTCGCCCGTAGCTGAAGATCTTGCATTTGATCGATATCCATTTGCACGTCCAAGATCGATGATGCCAACTAAAATCAGTGGCTGCCACAATTAATGGGTCGTAGTACTGGCGCCAATGTTTCCAGCGGAAGTTTTGTACACCAGCTGTATGATGGGAGCGTTGAACAAGGAACAGTAGAGATAAACCATACACGCAACTTGGGCGAGCATGGGGCCAGGTTATGCAAGTGGTTGTCCGGCTTCTATGGCCATGCATCTATGTCGCTCCAGCGAGCGAGCAGCAGCACAAGGGACGAAAACCTAGCCGCCGCTGCCGCTTCATTGCCGATCAGTTGGTCGTTTATTTGCAGGTGTTCAGTTCTTCTCGGCGCAGATTATTGGTGTGCATTAACGCTGCCTAATAGTTTTCTTTTCAAATTACTAAAGTACAACTCATTTGGTTAGGTTACTTTCGCGCGGTGGAACGGTTCGAGTCCCTAGCTCCAGCACGAGTGCTCGGACTTTTATATTTCTTTAGAAGTTAGCAATATATTTTTTCAGTGATAGGAGCGGTGTGCTGTTGATGCTTATGATAACTTCGTTAATATTAAGATCTGCCTGTTCCGCTTCTGGGATATGCTCATATGATATATTTGCATGCGTGTATTTTTATAGGGTCAGGTTTGTGCACGTGTACGTGTCTATTCTCTATATATTTTGTGAAAAAATAAGATCGTCAACGGAAAAGAAACATAGCTACATGGGCAGACCGGTCTGCCACCGCCTCAGCTAAGGGTTGTGACTTTGACGGCCACCACCGTCATGGCCGCCGCTCAAGCTTATGCTGGCATGCTTGGGCAGCGGTCGTGATATTTGTAGGTCGCTCGAAGAATGACATTATAGAATGGCCCAAAGTATAGCACGGCATGATAAATTTTAGGCTATGCCGGCACGGCACGAATATGAGGGGCGTGCCGTGCTTAGAATTTTGGCACGACGGGTGGCACGGCACGGCACGAAAATGATCCATTAGCACATCTATAAGTTATATCATCACAACACCATTCGTTCTATGTGTTATATAGCCTAACATAACTACTACTGTTGACGCTGGTTTTTGATCAGTCAACCGCTGTGGATAAGGTTCTATAGCCGATGAAGGGGAGAGAAAGAGACTGTTGGTAACTTCGTGTTGACCAAGACCAGCAGTAGTTGACCAGGGTTCCAGAAGCCGGTAGAAGACTTGATGGGCCCAGTCCGAGACGAAATCGACTCCACCAAATAAGCGAAAACGTTGAGATTTACCTTTAGTAGTTTTTAGAAATAGCTGTAATAATTCATGTCGTATTTGACTAGGATTTTAGGTTGCTCCAGGGTATAAATATTAACCCGTGAGCCTTGTAACAAATAATGATCAATCAATCAATACAACCTTTTGGCGCCATGCCGCAAAAATCCTAGGAGTAGGAGTAGAGTAGATTCGTCGAGTTCCTTCCTGCCCGCACGGCTGCATCGGCTTCAATGTCAAGCAAGCTTGTAAGTACCATCACCCAGTGCCTCTATCATAACTTTCTAAGTTAAGTCTTATATTCTGATATTCAGTTGTGTGGCTAGTTATCAAGTTATCTTAGATTGTAAGTAAAAATTCCTAGGCTTTGTCCAATATTCTGCTTGTCTTCGACGGTTGCTAATAGTTATCGAGTTTGCTTAGATCATCTAGGTTGTCTTTATCAGCTCTTTGGTTGTTCCTAAGCACTTACAGTTATCGAACGCCTTAGATCTGGTTGGTTGCTTTCATCGGCTCCCTTGCCTTGTTTAAATGTTCACAGTTATTAGATCGTATCGGCTGGTAGATCTTGCATGCTTTTACTACTTTATATATGTTTATCTTTACTCTTGCCCCACATATTGCTAACTGTCGGGCTCTTGACGTCCGCATGCTAAGTGGTAGGTAAAAGGTTGTATTAATTGATTGATCATTATTCATTACAAGGCAGATGAGTTTATATTTATACCCTGGAGCAAGGTAAAATCCTAGTCGATACAACATGAACTATTACAACTATTTCTAAAAACTACTAAAGATAAATATTCACGTTTTCCTATATTTGGTGGAGTCGATTTCGCATAGGACTAGCCCTATCAAGTCTTCTATCGGCTTCTGGAACCCTGGTCAACTGTGACCGGTCTTGGTCAACGTGAAGTTACCAACATTTCTTTCTCTCTCCTTCATCGGCTATAGAACCTTATCCACAATGGTTGACTCCGGTAAAAAACCAGCATAACCATATGCCTCCCAATTTTGGAGTATAAATGTATAATATTATGTTCCAAAATTCTCTTCTTTTGCCAGCACCTTCACAGGTCCCGCGCCAATATTCTTCCAACCGAAAAAGTTGTTGCTGCAATTATGATCTCATTCCTCCGGATTTTTATGAAAGCATTTCCTAATTTTTCAAAATTCATCCTGAAAAATCACTATATAACTACACCCTGTAAAGATCGGAAAGAGGACCTCAAAGACATCATCGGAAAGTATTTATAGGTCGGGTTGGAGTTCGGATTTATTTTCCTCCTTTTATAATTTTGGAAATTAATTTCGGATTGGAAAATAATTCCAAAAAATCCGAAAATCGTAATTAAATAAAAAAAATACTCTGAAAACTTCAAAAAATTCAGGAAAATTCCTGGAAATGATTTGAGAAATGAGGAATCCAAATAAAATACTTGGAGCTCCTGGAAGGACTTGTAGAACCATCCAAAAATTGGATTAAGCTCTAGAAAAATGAGAATAAATTCGGGAAAATCTGGAAAAAATCACAGAGAAACCTAATCATCATCTAAATGCAATTTTAAACTTTTTCACACTCAAGGAATAAGAAGTGCAACCAGCATGAATGCAACACACATAATTTGAGAACTGCACAATCAAGGCAAAAGAGCTATGCTGATACCCGTCGTAGGGAATTGACCGTTGAAGTAGGTGATTATGTATATTTGAATGTGTCACCTATAAGAGGATTACGGAGATTCAAGGTCAAAGGCAAGTTGCACCTCACTACATTAGCCCATTCAAGGTATTGGAAAGAAGAGGAGAAGTCGCATATCAGTTAGAGTAATCTCAAAAAATTCTAGAGGAACCTAATCATCGTCTAAATGCAATTTTAAACTTTTCCACACTCAAGGAATAAGAAATGCAACCAACATGAATGCAACACACGTAAACTTATGGTTCATTAAGTTAATTTTAGAAAAAAATTTAATGTCTAATAAATTCACAAAGAAACCATAAGGCCTTAAATGAACTCAAAAAAATTCTAGAGAAATTTTAATTAATTTTTGTTAACTCGCAAATGATGAAAATTAGGGTGTTACACGTCTCCTGATGAAACTGTTCGACTCATCACTCATGTGCGCACGTTAACTGTCCCCGGCGCCCGCCAGCCGCGGCGGCCAATTGGACGTGGGTCTCGACTCTTGACCTTCCGGCGGCGGCCTCTCGCATGTCCCGGCCTGTCTGGAATCTGCCGTCTCGTCCTACTGCATGAACCCGCTGCGAGCTTGCGAGGGTGGGGCGCTTGGGTCGCCCAGCGCCTGTCCGACGAAATGCCTCTGCAGCAATCGTCTGGCAGATCATTGTTGCGATACATAGGAGCTTTAGATAATTTGTTTCTCTTGGTTCTTAGCGTAGCCTTGCTGTGCAGGGCAGGTTCACTTTAGCCTTCTAAAAAGACAGGAGCTTTCTTGAGTCCCTCGTCTTTCCAAAGTGTACATACATAGGGAGGATCGATCTTGGACTCCGGCACAAGCCATCAGAAAACCACGATCCCTTCTTTTCCTTAAAGTGCACTATAATCTATACTTTGCCCAAGGATCTAATTATGCTTGCTGCTTCCCATGATTTAGCGTACTGATGAAGATTCAAGTGCTGCAGAGTAATGCATTCCACTCAAGGTATCGATGCGAAGCCGTTCCCAGGTGGAAAAGACAACCTTAATTACATACATATGCAGGGCGCGCGGGAAATTGAGATCAAGAACACCAGTCATCCACCGAACAAGCGCCCACACAAACTGCAGCGGCCACCACCATCCTGCATCCATTGTGAGTGCATCTGGTTGGCAGCGGCCGCAAGATGGCAACTGCCGTTGCCGAGCTGATCGCCGGCAAGCTTGCCGGGCTTGTCTGGGACGAGGCCACCCTGATGTGGAGCTTCAAGGACGATGTGGACGCCTTGAGTTGGACCATGGTCAAGATGAAAGCACTGATGCGTGATGCCGACCGGAGGGCGAGCCAGGATGAAGGACGGAGAGGACGAGAGATCGTTCAAGTTCTGATGAAGGATTTCAAGTCCGCTGCCTACGACGTTGAGGACTTGCTGGATGAGTTCGAGGCTATTGAACTCATTAAGAAGAGCCAATCCAAGGTACTGATGTTAAACTTTAATACTCTCTTTTTTCCACCAAAGTGAGGGTGGACCCATAGGAATGCAAATAGCCAAATTAGTTCCTTAAATAAATTGAATAGGAAGACCTCGCTAGCCCTAAATTAAAAGCAACGAAATAGATTTTAGGTGAAAAGAAAGGAGCACGACCTAGTAGTACTATATTACAATCGTTTATGTTAACTAAATTTCTTAATTTGCATAACGTACAAGTCTTTAAATGTAGATACCATAATCACATACTGATTCTTTTTTTCGAATCACAACTCACATACACGTACACACACTTGCCTCTATGAACACACGCTCGTAACCTACCCCTATGAGCACAGTCGAGAACTCGAACCTGAACAGGTTCCATCACAAGAAAACTTACCAGTTGAGCTACGCTCAGTTCGTAATCACATACTAATTCTGGCACACTTTTAACCATCTTAATCAATCATCTCAGCTAGTTCTACTCCCTCCGTTCTTAAAACAAGTCATTCCGTGATTCAAAATTTGTCCCACAATTATTATCATTGTTATCCCATTTAATATTCCATGTATACATATACGACATTCAATTAGGTCTAAATATCGCTAATAAATAGGGGCAAATAAAATTGTACATCTTTGTTAATCCGTTCTAAAATTCCTAGAATAACTTTTTTTAGATGGAAGGACTAAGTTAGTCAACACAAGATCTTTGCTCATAAGGTGGAGAGAGAACCACTGGGAGCAATAAACGGTACTATAAAATACTAGATATCACACTCCAGTGTCCTTACACTTTGTTACATGTTGATATATATATATATATATATATATATATATATATATATATATAATGTTATAACCGGACTATTTCAAGATGTTATCCATAGTGCTAACTATATATGACATGTATCACTCGTATAAAATAGCAAGTATATAAAATGGCATTGGTGGCGCGGTCGGTGGGAGACCCCTATCTTCCATCTTCCTCTTTCATCCACCGTTATACTCTCCATTCGAAACCCAATAGAAGCTAGAGAACATCCCATTCTTTCATGATAGAGCCTAATAAGCGGTGGGAGATCAGTGGATGGGCATTGAACCCCAGCATCACAATGGAGGCATACTGCACAACCATTGGGAGAGGAGTGAGAGCGAGAGAGCAAAGAAGCAAGAGACTTCTATTATCTTGTTTAATCAAAGCAAACCAATCACGCACCTATATATAGCCGAATCATTTGAATGTGCTTGTTACCAAACTCAAACAATCCCTAAACCAAGAGGATGCAACTCAGTTACAGAGCTGAGCTTTATCCAGTGTGATCCCAAGCCATTTAAGTGTATCATTATAAGATTTCCATGATTTTCTAAAGTGTTTTTTATGAATGTCCGATAGTTATTACTCTTCATCATTTTCTCAAATATCTAATATTTTTTTCAAATTAACTGAGGGAATCTTAAAGGGTTATTAATAAATTGGCTGATGGTTTTTTTTTGGAAAAATTGTTTCGGGATTCTTGTATTTTAATTTGTCTCCCTCTCAGAAAATGTCCAAATTCAATACGAAGATCCTTGACCACTTGATAACAAAATTGAGAAGGAGAACAATATCCCTCGATAATTTGAAAAGAATACTTTTTTTTTTGACATCACATAATATCTTGGCACATGTTTTGGAAAACAAGGTCAAAAGAACATTTCATGTCTGGTTCCTTGCTCAGTATCTCAACCAGCTTCAGTTTATGTATGTGTGATATTATCTACTATACAAGGAATATCAATGAACCCCATTCTTGTAATTTCGATTTCCTCATTATTGAAAATTCTCTAGTGTTTCAACTTCACTGCAACAAAAGTTTTACATCATCTGTAGGTTCTAATCCTTCAAACTAGATAGTCTTCCTAGAGATGAAGAAATTAAAGGGCAATAAATAAGTCTAGAGTGCGAGAGGTAGATATTTCAAACTCGTTGCTACAACTTTTTTTGGAGGTACCAGAGATTTGATGTAGTTTCCGCTAGCCCGCATCGAAGCCCTTGCAAGGTATACACTCACGTGACAGTTTGACGGGTAGGTTAACACTCCTCTGACAGTTTGATGGTGAGGGCTGGACACACAACTCATAACAAACCAACAATGACATCACTGTGGCAAGCAAGGAAAATCTTGCTCTCACGAGTGAGATAGCTAGGCAAGGGGTTGAAGAGGCTACCGAATGACGCATCCTTTCACAGCAAGCTGAAGTAGTTCCCAACTAAGAATCAAAAGATGCTATAAATTACCCACCTTGGTGGTTGATCGAGTAAATAGATATAGTTCATACACAGTCATGCAATTAGAAAAAAAAACAGGGATAAGGAACAGCGCAAGATTTTAATGATAGAGTGTTGTGGTGAACTTCATTGATTCTCTAGAAGAATATCCCTAAGATCAACAGGTTTGCATGGACAAAAGTCGCTAGCTAGCTAGGCTTATAGTTTTACCAAACTTGAGAGCAAAGCTAGGGCACATCCCTCTCCCCAGACAGTTCTTTCCCAAATTAGAAGCTACTAAATTAGCCATAATAAGAGCATTTAAAATTGCGCATTGTTTAAGCTTACCTCGAAGGTTGAATTTTTTTCTCTATTAAAAATTTCATACAAACATATTCTCAATTGGTTGAACATCAGGTTTTACATAAAATTCTTTGTCTTTTGAATAACTTGTATCAAGCTTGAAGTTGAGTTTCTTAGGTAATAATACTACATAGATTGCACTATCAGTTTCTTTTCTAATTGTCCATGTTAATTTGGTGCAAACCAAATAGTTGATTCCTTGTTGTGGGAGGCCATTACTCTATTTATACTTGTCATATCATAGATACCAACAAACATAATATAATTTATTTCTAACACAAATAGGTTTGTCTTTGCATCCAGATTTGTTTTGTCTAACAGGTAATAAGCATAGGAGTATTGTAAACTACTACAATACATAGTAAAAAATATATAAAACTAAATTTTACTTATGAATTTTCTTTTTCTCTTACAGTTTAAGTTATTATTCTCATCCTACAATCCACTCCTGCTGCGGTTCAAAATAGCTCACAAAATGAAGAAGGTAAAGGAAGCTTTAAACAACATAGAGAAAGGGGGTCAGGCCCTTCATCTGGTGCCTGAAGACACCCCAATGTGGGCTGTGCTGGGTACCAATCAAGCTACCATTGCATCCACCAATGGGGACATAGACATTGGAATGGTCGGAAGAGACACCGAAAAGGAAAAGATAATTAAGATGTTATTGAAAAGTGAAGCTGAGGAGGTTATCTCAATCATTCCTATTGTTGGACTTGGTGGCATGGGGAAGACAACATTGGCCCAAGCTTGTTTTTCAGACAAGAGAACCACAACCTTTGATGTAAGAGTATGGGTATATGTGTCTAAGAAGCTTGATCTGCAAAGAATTGGTGAAATAATCTTAACAACAGTGCATAGAAGTACTAGTAATGAGTCAAATGAAAGGTATATCCCCCCAAAAGATGGTGATCTGCAATCCATTATAGAAATATTGAAAACTATGCTCTCTAACAAAAAGTATCTGATTGTCTTGGACGATATGTGGGAGGATGGTGGTGATAATTTAGAAAAATTGAAGCAAATTCTACGACATGGTAGAAAGGGAAGCAAGATCATATTAACTACACGAATGCAACATGTAGTGGATAAATTGGATGTTGGTGCTCTAGCGGATCAAGGAATAATCCGCCCTGTGTGCAAGAGTGACCAGATCAATTTGAGCCTTTTATCAGAGGATGACTGTTGGAATGTGATGCGACAAATGGCATTCAGGCGAGATGAGGATCAAAGTGGATTAGAAGCAATTGGAAGACAAATCGCCAAGAAGTGTGCTGGTCTACCTCTACTAGCACGATCTCTTGGATATTTGATATCGCAATATAAGTCCACGGAGGCATGGGAAGATATAAGAGACAAGAAGATTGTTTTGGGTTTGGAAGAAGACATTAATCTACAAGAGCCTTTGGAGCGTCTGATGATGAGCTATTACTACATGCCGTTGAAATTCAAGTTGTGCTTCACATATTGTGCAGTTTTTCCAAAGGGCTTTGCAATTGCTATTGACCACCTCATCCATCAATGGAGAGCCCTTGGATACATTCAACCAATTGATGGCCATCATTGTATCAACTATTTGTTGGGAATGTCTTTTCTTCAAATTTCCAAGTCTTCTCAGGTTAGTGTAATCATCTCTGCTGGAATGTTGTTAACCTCCATGATTACGAATGGTTCATTGTTTGGACATAGCTATGAATTGAGTGGTATGGTGGCATGTTCTTCAATCTAACTTTGAACTGTAAAAAATATTGTACATGGTTAAAAATTAACTAACACTCGCTACCAGAAAAACATTCCCATGTTGACTTATCTGTGTCAGTGCAAGTGCCGGCAGGAATAGGTCATCGATGTTGGCTATAATAGAAGCTAGCATGCATGGATAAGTCTCTCGAGTGTTATCACTGGCACAGGTACCTAGGATAAGTCCCCCAAGTAGTCTAGGTGTCAAAAAAAAAATTAAGCATATGCCAACTCTAATTATGTGTCGGCATCAATACTATTTCAGTATTTGTAATTTGAATTCTAGCTTATTTAAAAAAATACTTTTTCATACATATTCTGAGACAAACTTTATATAAAAATTATATATTTTGATGAGATCTGTAACTTTCTCACTACTGGGGATGTTTTGTGCTTTTTCCTATCAGTATTTTGTATTTCCATATCGGTTTTGTCAACCACAAGGGAATTTGAGTTTCCAGTAGTGTCTAATTGTTTTCTCTAATTTGAAGTTATTTCAACATCGTCCACAAAGTTAATCAAAGTTTATGCTACAAGAGTCAAAAGGAACAAAACTCCTGACTGCATTAGCCATGCTCCAACTAACCGTGAGTCACATATTGGAATTGACACGTGCCCGCATTAGCCTTGTTCATCCTTTTTCCTACCATACTATGCCTGATCTCTTACGTTGTAGTCTCCTGCAGCCTTGGCCAACTAGATTACTTCGGTACCACATCACAGTCTATACTTAATTCCACTTTAGCCCTTGAAGCTTCTTCATCCCCTTGATCCAAAGTTTAGAACCCCGCACATGCAATTTGAATTGATCAGCAACCTTACTAATTTGGAAGCATGCAAACTCCTCCCATTCAAACCTGCATCTTGAGCTTGTGTCGCGTGTTGCCATGCTATAGAGAAGAAATCAACCTTCACACTCCTATGTCGCCATCGCTGATCATGTCATCACCTCTTACCCACATTCTGACTAGCTTGTCACCACTGGTCGCTCCGTTGTGCACCATGGTATCTTACCCTCCAAGTAAATTGTCTGCTAGCCATTCTAAATTATGTGCAGTGTGTTTTGAGAACTAGATCACCAATGATCTACTCCACACGTCGACCATGTCAGCCTAACACCTAATTCCGTCGCTCCTAAGCACCTATTGAACAGTCGACTTTCATGGCACCACTGAACACTATTATGGCATCTGCTCGTTGCCAATAAGGTGCAACACCGACCTAAGGTCTAGTCTGCCGAACGATACGTCTCCTCATTCACATGCTACGCCATGTCGCGCTAGTAGCTTCGCTGTGTGCACACCACACTTTCACTATACACCTATATGATCAATGTGACTTGCCAATCTCCACACTATCCACCTTACCGTAGACTATCAGATTCATTGCTCAACTCTCCGTCATCATCGAAACTTTTGCCAATCATCGAACATCTTAGCTAGCCTGCAACTGACTATCCTTGCTGAGCCTACCACATGTGTAAGCTAATTCATTTCCTCGCCACATATGCATTGACAGATCTCTGTGCTTATTTATGCTCCCGTGATCTGACCCTTCTCCATGTCGAGAGGGCACACACCATAAAAATTTTATTATAGCCACCGACACGCTGCCAATCAACATTACCTTGCGCCAAAGAGGAAAGAAAAACCGTAAACAAAAGCAACTTGTGCAGGTCATCTCGACTTGCCATGCATATTTGTATCCTCGTTCCACGTAGAATTGTCTCCATGTTTTTGGGAAGATGAGGATCAACAACTTCATTAGGCCTTGTTTGGTTAATCCCCTTCCTAAGGGATTGAGGGGATTGGAAGGGGAATGAGGGAGATTTTGACTTGCCCTCAAATCCTCTCTAAATCACATTCAACCGAAAAAGTTCTAAGTGGGGTAAGAGAACAAATTGGGATTTGTTTCCATGCTTAGCATAAGTGTGCTTGAGCTTAGCGGGCTGCCTCTATTAAGCCAACAATTGGAGTCAGCTAGTTAAGCCATTAGGATGGATGGGACAAATTATTTCTTTGTTTATTTGTGAATTTGCACGAGGTTTAATACAATTTGATAATGATGGATTTTATTTCACTATTTAGCCGTAAAAGTTGTTTTGTCTGCAGAGTGCCCCAGGGGATGCCGAAGCTCCCATCAAAGTGACCATGCATGACTTGGTGTATGATCTTGCGCAGATAATACTTGACAAAGAGTTAATTTCTATAGATGCTTCAGAACAAATGAGTCAGAGTAACCTTGAAAATCATTATAGCCGACATATGCAGCTCATCAATTATCAGAAGCAGTCTATTAGTCTCAAAGAATTTCCAAAAAAAATTAGATCTCTCCACTTTACAAAGTGCAGTAAATTGCAACTCCAAGATAAGTCATTCTCCAAATCCAAGTATTTGCGTGTCTTGGACATAAGTGGATGTTCCATCAACGGGAAACCTGTCCCAAGCAGCATATTGCTACCATCCTCCATTCAACATCTACTGCTTCTAAGGTACTTGGATGCCACGGGCTTGCCAATCACAGCACTTCCAAAATCTTTACATAAACTTCAAAATATGCAAACTCTACTTCTGTCCAACTGTGAACTTGAAACCTTGCCTGATAGTATAGGCTGCCTTCTTAACCTTTGCTATTTGGACCTATCTAGCAATACCAACCTTAACAAGTTACCCATGTCATTTGGGGAGCTCTCTACACTATCGTTCCTCAAACTATCGAAGTGTTCTAAGCTGAAAGAGTTGCCTAAATCAATTCACAAGCTTAAAAGCTTACGGCACCTAGACATGTCTGGCTGTTGTGCGCTTCAAAATCTCCCTGATGAGTTTGGTAGCCTTCCAAAACTCTTATTCCTAAACTTGTCAAATTGTTCCAAATTAGTCAAACTACCTAACAGTGTTAGCCTCAAGTCTTTAGAACGTCTAAACCTATCAAATTGCCATCAACTACAAAGCCTGCCAGAAGATTTTGGAAATCTTGACAAACTCAAGTTCTTAAACCTTTCTGATTGCTATAAACAACAAGTGTTACCAAAGTCCTTTTGCCAACTGAAGCATTTAAAAGACCTAGATCTTTCAGACTGCCACGATCTCAAAGAACTCCCTGAATGCTTTGGTAGCCTTTCTGAGCTTCATTATCTAAACCTATCAAGTTGTTCTAAGCTGAAAACGTTGCCTGAGTCATTTGGTGATTTGTCAAAGTTGAAGCATCTCAATTTATCTTATTGTATAAGGTTTGAAAAGCATCCTTCCACATTTTGTAACCTGAAGCTTCAAACACTGTACATGAATTCGTTGCAGAGTCTCTGGGACATGCCGGATGGTATTGGCAACATGTCTAGTCTCACTTTATTTGAAGTTAGCACTGCAAGCTACTTTATAAATAATATGAAGGCTCCTTGCATTTTGAGCCGTCTGAAGTTGCAAGAAACGATAGTACACAATGTACATGATGTACAGGAGGAGGATTATGGATGGTGTAGCAGTATAGTGAGTCTTGGGGAGTTGACTTGCCAACGCCTACAAATTGAAGGCCTTCATAATGTCAAGCGTCCAGAAGATGCTGAGGTAGCTAAGCTGCGAGATAATCCAGATCTTCGCGAGCTAATCCTTACCTGGTATGATGCAAGAGGTACAGAGAACAGGAGAGATGCAGAGGTGTTGGAGAACCTTGTACCTCCTCGGACTCTTGAGGGATTTGAACTACGTGGCTATATGAGCAGGAACTTCCCTAATTGGATGGTTGACATTTCCTCATATCTTCCTTATCTCACCTCCATCCATCTCCGTGGTTTAGAAGCATGCGATTCTCTTCCTCCATTGGGGAGGCTGCCAAATGTCAGGTTATTGCATATGGAGCTCATTCCCAACATCAGGAAAATTGGAAAGGAATTCTATGGAGAGGAAGGAACCTGCAAAAAGTTAAGAATTATTCAGTTAAAAGGCTTATCGAACTTGGACGAGTGGTGGACAACACGGTCAGGTGATGAAGACGACGAGTTCTTAATCCCAAATCTGCACCGTTTGGAAGTACACTCCTGCCCAAGGTTGAAGTTCCTGCCATGTCCCCCCAAAAGTATGTATTGGGAATTGCACGGCAGCGATGAGGTGTTGCCAGTACATGGATTTGGATGGATTTCATCTTCCACTCTTCCTTTTCGTGCTGAAATCCAGAGCACCGATTTCTCTCATGATAAATGGGGTCGGCTTCAGCACCTTACCACCCTCGAGGAACTATGGGTCATGGACTCTGGCAGCTTCTCGACCTTCCCGGAGGCCAGTCCATGCTTCCCCTCTCTCAGATATCTGAGGATGTCCTTAGCCAACCTGGAGATGCTGCCGGAATGGTTGGGGCAGCTCACTACCCTTAAACAATTGGTCATCTATGACTGCCCCAACTTGACATCTTTGCCTGCAAGCATACGGAACCTTACCACCTTGAAGACACTGGAAATTTGGAGCTGTCCAAGACTGATTGAGAGGTGCAAGGGGGAGGATGCCCACAAGATTTCTCACATCCCAGATGTCCGACTTGGTCATCCGCTGGAAGCTTACCTTTTTTCCGGACAACCCATAGAAAGATCAGAGGTAAGAAAACTCCCAAAAGCCAAGTAAATCTCTGCTTTATACATCTATAACTACATTGCCTTCAGTTGATCTTGGAACTCATTGATTGGAAAAAAGAAAGAAATTGTTTCTCTTCGATACCTTTGGCGTACATGACCGGTACATTTTTTTTTGTACCTGTACATGCTTTATATATCTCAAGTCTCTTCTTTCTTTACTGTGACACCCGGCCAAATTTGGTTGGCCCAGTATGGCCAATTAGCGTAGGTGCGCATGTTTAGTACCACATTGCTAGTTTAGCAAGGGTGGAGGCAACTTATAAGCCTTCGTCAACCAACCATAGCACCTTCGGGTTAACCCTTTTACACGAAGCGAGGACAAAAGTGTAAGCAGGGTGCTATGTGTACGCGTGCCCGCCCCTCAGAAGGGTTGGGCGGTGCGGCTTTGGAGGACGGGGTGTTACAAATGGTATCAGAGCCGACCCTTACGGTTGCGCGTACGGATCAGTGTGCGGGCATATGGCACATGGCGCATGTGGGCCTGAGATGGGACACGGCATGGCATATTGCGCCGGCACTGGACGTACGGTTGTGCGCTTAGAGGGAACGTTCCTGGACATTTTCCCATGCATGGGTGAGTTGGACCGACGAGGACGTCGGGTTCTTTGAGGGAGGGTGAATGTGACACCCGGCCCAATTTGGTTGGCCCAGTGTGGCCCATTAGCGCAGGTGCGCATGTTTAGTACCACATTGCTAGTTTAGCAAGGATGGAGGCAACTTATAAGCCTTCGTCAACCAGCCATAGCACCTTCGGATTAACCCTTTTACACGAAGCGAGGACGAAAGTGTAAGCAAGGTGCTATGTGTACGCGTGCCCGCCCCTCGGAAGGGTTGGGCGGTGCGGCTTTGGAGGACGGGGTGTTACATTTACTCATTTTGAGTATATACTTTATATATCTCAAGCCTCTGCTTTCTTGATTTATTTGAGTTATGTTTTATCTACAAACTTTCTTAAATATGAGTTCTTAGTTAATTTGATCTCAACTTGTGCCATTTTCAACACAAGAACTGATTAATACGTTGTGCCAAAATTTTTAGAGTGATTCACAAGCAAACTTGAGCGAACCAAAATCAGACTCGCAATCAGAATCAGACTCACAGAGCCAACTGGAACAAGACCTGAAGGAATCAGAGCGCGAATTGCAGAGTGAAAGAGTTGTGTAGAGCAAATCAAACGGACCCAAATTTACCATATATGAACCAAGTCAGCCTCGACAAGAAGTAGGGAAGCAAAATGTTCCGGTCCCTGCAACTACTAAAGGTTTCATCTGAAGACTAAAGGCAAGTCACAATATGTACTTAGTGACTCAGTCTCATCTTATCCCGTGTAAGAAAGGCCTTTCATAATCTCTTCTATTTTATTTGAGGCATATTCTGTATTGTCAACTTCACTTACTATGCCTCAAAAAAGAAAAATAATCATGAGCTAAATGAATGAAAGCTCTACTTAAAATCTTACTTATTTCTTTATTGCAGTGATGTATCATATTAGAAAATTTTCCACCATAGGGATACTAGACAAAATATATGAACCTGATGCAGATTCTTATCTTCCTAAGATGGATTGGCGTGGCTGAGGAGGCTATACATGAACCTTTCTCTTCCCATGAAAAGAACTATAGATGCATAGTTCTGCTTCACTCGATTCTGACGGCTTCTAGGCATTTCATCTCAAGGTAAGTCAAATTATTCACTATCCTTTTCAGTGTTGTGCATTTACGAAGATTTAAGTGCAAATCCAGTATCCATGTGATCCGGTAAAGGATCAACCTGTCGTAGGATGGTGTGTATCCCATTATGAGTGCAGCATGTGGTTAAGTGAGAAAATGAAACCATATAAATATGTTATATAGATTCATTTAGGATTATCTTTGTGTGTATCTGAGGTGACAGTGCCTCTTGCTACGGACTAAAATTGACTCATGAGCCTCTAGGTATCCATCTTCTTCTCCTAATCCAAGTTGAAATAATATTCGCGATTACATAGGAACAATTTCACAAATAAAAATGTCTTTTTGTTCATGCACATCTTCAACTACAGTCTCAACCTATTTTGCTGATACAAATTTAGTCATAGCAAAGAGAGGTAGCAAAACGAGCTCCATGCCAATGTTAACACAAGCCTAAAGAAGTGTGCATTCATGTTTCTTAGCATCAATAAGCCTAAGAAGTGCAAAAGAGTCAAGATTTGCAATTTTAAACGTTACAACTCTGCTCATCATAGAGTTATCTTTACAGATTATGTCACCTATCGGCAGTAGCTTCAGGATATTCGAATGTTGGTGCGGTATCATGTACTAAACCTCCATGGATTCTCTTCTGCAGGTCCTCCAAGCTGCATCAGAAGTGAATCAGATCATGCACAGGAAGCCAAGAGCATGGCACTCCCGGGCTTTTCAGATGCGGTGGATAACAGAAGTGTTGCGCCAGCTAGTCTCCTGACAGCTTCCTCGCTACCTGAAAGCAACGCTTTGTTAACAATATAGGTTACAAGGATATGAGCCAGCTACGTTCAGTCGTGGTCACGTATGACAATTTTGTACAAAGAGTAACCATTTTACATGGAATTTGTTAGGAGACACATTTACTGATACGAAGATAAAGAATCTGCTGTCCTCTTTTCTGCAAGGCAGGCGTAAAACTCGGCTATTGTTTGGTGATGGCCGTTCGCTTTGTTTTGTTCCGTTCTACAAAATACAGCATGCTCACAGAACTCAATGCTCTGCTGGAAAGACCCTCGCCGTCTTGGTTTCGCAAGCCAAGCAGCCAAACCATCCACCTGTGCGCAACTCTCTACCGGCATGTCAAGGTGGCCCTCATGATGCGCATCCAGCGGCGCTCGGCTAGCTACGGGTGTGGGGGAGAAGGTGAGTCTTGCCTCCCTCTCGCGTGTCTACCTCAAATCTGCATGCCTCCAATTGATGCCTGAACCCCTGGCTACCTCGCGACGTGGTGGGCGCTTGCGCTGCCGTTTGGCTCGCTTGCAGATACGATTGATTTTTTTTAATCATTTTCACTTTCTTGCAGATCAAGCCTCGATCAAGCACCTTCTCCGCTACATCGCCGAGACGATTGAGTATGGGATCACCTATCCTAGGCACGAAGGAGCACGGCTAGAGCTGACCGGGTTCAGCGACAGTGACATGGCAGGCAATGTTGACGGGCGGCGCAGCACGACGGGATCATCTTCTTCCTTGGATCGTACCCAATTTCCTGACAATCCTAGAAGCAGAAGGTTGTGGCGCTATCTACCTGCGAGTCAGAGCACATAGCGGTCGCCACTACATGCTGCCGGCACAGCACGACAGGGATCATCTTCTTCCTCGGATAGTGCCCAATTTCCTGACAATCCTAGAAGCAGAAGGTTGTGACGCTATCTACCTACGAGGCAGAGCACATAGCGGCCGCCACCGCATGCTGCCAGGGGATTTGGCTGGGGCGGCTGCTGCGGGAGCTCATGGGAGAGGAGCTCCACATGCCGGTTCTTTTGGTGGATAACAAGTTCGCCATTGCATTGGCAAAGAACCCTATCCTCCATGACCGCAGCAAGCATATCGACACCAAATTCCACTTCATCCGTGACTGTGTCAATGGAGGACACATAAAGCTCGAGTATGTCGAGATTGCTCGAAAGCTCGGGGACATCCTCACTAAGCCACTTGGGCGTCTTCGGCTCCAGGAGCTGAGGAATAAGATTGGGGTTGAAGAGCATCACGATTAGGGGAAGGATTGTTGGATAATTCCTTAGCTCTTGTTTCACTCTTCCTTTTGCTGAAAATCAATGGAGCAGGTAAGCTCCTTGGCCAATAGTGGCCACTGCAGTGCCATGAGTAGTAGGGCAATATGCCCTGTCATATATAGTACTAGTAGTTGGTAGTGTAGTTGGTAGTTTCACCGTACCATTATGTACTCTAGTTTGACTTTGTGCTCTATAAAGAGTAGATGAGCAGCTGCAACTCAAAATCAGTTCAGCAGCACCAATTGAACCTGTGCAAAGTGTTTGTGCGTGTGTGTGCTGTTCTCTCATCCCCTTCTTCTACCTCCAGATAGTGCTGTGTTCTAGGAGTTCTAGGAACTCACCTTGGCTATTGCCAACATTTATCGTATTGTGCAAGGTTGGAAGATCTCCCCTCATCATTTTGTAACCTGAAGCTTCAAGTACTGTACATGAATGCTTTGCATAGTCTTCGTTACTTGCCAACTGGCGTTACCAAAATGACTAGTCTCACCCAGTTTGAAGTTAACACTGAAAAAAGTATTCACCAGCTCGATCCTTCCACTTTGAGGCTTCTGGGGTTGGATGACAGGACAGTACATACTGTATATGATGTACACGAGGTGAATTATGGATCGTGTAGCAGTATAGTGAGTCTTGGGAAACTGACATGTCACCGCCTAGAAATTAGAGACCTTCTTAATGTCAAGCGTCCAGAAGATGCAGAGAGAGCTAAATTGTGAGATAATCCAAAACTTCGGGAGCTAATCCTTACCTGGAACCATCCAGATAGTACAGAGGGTAAGAGAGATGCAGAGGTATTGGAGAATCTTATACCTCCCCGGACTCTTGAAATATTTGAACTACATAGGTATATGAACAGGAACTTCCCTAACTGGATGCTTGACATCTCCTCCTATCTTCCATATCTCATCTCCATTGAACTCAAAAGTTCAGCATGTGATTCTCTCCCTCCTTTTGGGAGACTACAAAATCTCAGGCTATTATCTGTGCAATACATTCCCAACATCAGGAAAATCGGAAAGGAATTCTATGGAGAGGAAGGAAGCTGCGAAAACTTAAGAGTTATTAAGTTAAGCTCATTGGGGAACTTGGATGAGTGGTGGACAACACGGTCAGGTGATGAAGATCATGAGTTCTTAATCCCTAATTTGCACCGGTTGGAAGTAGCATACTGCCCAAAGTTGAAGTTCCTGCCATATCCCCCCATAAGTATGTATTGGCATTTGGACAGAAGCGATGAGGTGCTGCCAGTACATGGATTTGGGCAGCTTTCATCTTCCACTCTTCCTTTTTCTGCTCGAATCACAAGCCACAATTTTTCTCCTGATAAGTGGGATCGACTTCAGCACCTTGCCACCCTCGAAGAATTGACGTTCATTTGCCTCAACAGCCACAATTTTTCTCTGCATTATACATCTAGCTGCATATGGCTTCATTTGATGATCTGGAATTCAATAATTAAAAAATACGATTCTCTTTTGTACATATGTTTGCATGCCACCTCTCTAGATTTTGGGTGGGTAGCTAGATGTTCTTGTATGTCAAAGTCCATGCTTCATTGCCTTATCTGAGTTATTCTTTATGCACAACTAAATTTGTCATGGGTCAATGGATCCCTCCCTATGCATGTTTTAGTTTGTCAAGTTGTTCTTGACTTGTGCCGTTTTCTTCACAAGCGCATGTGGTAATGTTGCAGAGCAAGTCAGGCTGAATCGAAGCAACCATACATAAACAGAGTCCCTGCCAAGGACAAGAACTAGAGAGGCAGTGTTCCAATTCCATGCGACTGCTAAAGATTCTATCTGAAGACTGAAGGCAAGTCGCAACCTGTACTCTGCTTTCCTAGATATGTTTCTCCTCTTCTCATCTACAAAACGAGTCACTCATAATCCCTTCTGTGCTATTCCGTTATAGTATCACGTTTTATTCTCATAGTATCACGTTTTAGCTTAGCAAAAATGAAAGCTCCAATAATTAATTGTCTTATTTCCCCATTGCGATAATGTGTCATCAGGCAACAGGATGGATGATGATAGTACAAGCTTCTCTGAGATACCGCGAGCACCCTTTTTGCACTGACGCGGTCGTCAAGTAAGCCTTTAAAATAGGTCACGCGCTGGTACAGTTTGTTTTATAATTTGTACGGTTAACCATGGAGTCATCTGAAGCAGATGCTTATCAGCTTAATCTGGATTGGTGATCCAGTAAATAAAGGGTCGAGCAATCATAGGCGTGTATCCCATTTTAGGTGCGATCATACGTGACAAAAACAACCATGTGCAAGTAAATATATTGCAGAATTTCATCTAGTATGATGTATTCATATATCTGAGGTTACTACTCCTCCGATTCACAACACATGTCCTTTAACCTTAAGATAGTGTACATGTCGCAGTATGGATCTCACCCAGATGTGGGTGCTGCAAGCTTCATAACACAAAACTTAGCTCGCTAGAACATTAAAAGGCAAGCTCATCAGAGAGCAATCTTTATAACCCATGTTACCTATGAGCAAAAGATTCAGGATCTGATGAGAACGTTGATGCAGTCTCAGAATGTAATGAATCTCCATGCATCCTCTTCTGCAGGTTCTCCAAGCTAGCGACACGTCGCATAGGAGCCAGCTTGGTGCCTATCTCTCCACTGGCCAAAGGAATTTCTGCATTTTGGAGGTCGAGCTTGGTCTGACTGTCTTGAAATGGCGCCCGGAGAAAATGTTCCATGCTGTCTTCAATGGCGACAGAAGCAGAAGCTGCATCAGATGCACATGAAGTCAAGCGCATGCTACTCGCGGGCTTGTCAGATGTGGTGGGTAATAGGAGGGTTGTTCCAGTTAGTCTCCTGACAGCTTCCTCTGCTATGTTCACCTGAAAACAATACTTTGCTATCAAAATAAATTAGAAGGAAACCAATTATGTCTATTTCTACAGCCTTTGGGTAGGGGAATATGAAGGCAGTTGTGGCTCACTCGTAACTCAACTAGAAATCTATTGCAATGGAGTTTTGTACAATGCTTATTAGCAAACATAAAGTTCCATAGACAATAAGTGTATATGTAAAAGGGATAGCAATATAAAATTGTAAAGACATGTTTCTTTTATTATATGATCATGTGCGGTTTTGTTAATTACTTAGATTTTCGTGAAGATTTTTGTTTTATAAAACATGATTGAGACAGATATAGGATAAGACAATTTTGCAGTTAGTTTACATGAATATGTTAAAGCCCTTAAACATGAACACTTTGAAATTCAAAAACACCTTTACTCATGATGCAACAATACAGAGTTGCACATACTCACACACAAGCATTATGAAATGTTTGTATGGTAGTATCCTGTTTGGACTCCTCATGTGCGGTATCGATGTTCTCGAGATAGAACAGCCCTTCCACAAGGGAAACACCGCAGGTCTAATGGGACACACACTTGGAGCACTGCGACATGGTATGGGCACTTTTAATATTTTGTTTCATTTTACAACTCCTCACACCTGTAAGAGAACACTGTTATTCTTAAAAATCAAACTAATACAAGAAAACAAATATCTCAAATAAAACTGCTACAGGAAAAAGAAAGAAACAAAATTATTATATTCTCATATGTAGAAAATCAGAAAATCAAATGGAAATACGGTTGTGCCTATTTGTGGTACAGTTAAAACTCATTGTGAAATAAAGCTGAAGCTACAGATTATCTAAAACAAAGAACTGTTCAATTTCATATTACTTTCTCTCCACCTTTTAGCCATCCAAAGAAATGTAAACATTGATCTAGTCTCTGTGCAGAGCCTTAGTACAAATAGCTGCAACTAATGCTCCCTATGGAGAACAATAGTATGATAATATGCAAATTGATGCAGTTAAAAGTTTACAGCAAACAATAACAAAAATGTGTGATGCAGTTAAGATGAACCAACCTTTCAAGTTTACAGAAAACAATAACAAAAATGTGTGATGCAGTTAAGATGAACCAACCTTTCTCCTCATAGTCTCAACATCAACTATAAGATTTCTATTGTCAAGGGTTGCATCCTTGTATTTCTGAGTCATATCAGCCAAGCGCTTTAGCAAAGATGCATTCTCAGATGTTAACCTGGAAACCTAGAAAATGATGCAGTAATTAGCATGATTATCTTCACTTCAGTTGGATATTAACTTGGGTATTCATCTGTCACAAATTTGAAACCTGTGATTCAAGATCGGTCAGGTGTTCTTGCTTCCTCTTTCTTGATCGCCTAGCTGATTCTCGATTTGAAAGCATTCTGATCACATTGAAACTTAATTGAGTAAGTTCATCAACGAAGTGGTATTTTAAGCTTCCAATACATGACAGGTTTCATGTAGAATCAAGGTAAAGGCAACCAATTTAAACTAAGAGGAAACTAATTGCAAAAAAAGTATGGGATTCCTGGATCCGTTTACGTTGAACTGAATTACTAACTTGTCCATGAATATAAGGATTAAATTTAGTAGTAAAGCAATTTATAAATTTTTTTGTGGGTATGGACAATTGGACAGAGCTTGATGTGATTGGATCCTTCCTGACTTCAAAGGCAGTGAATGGTAGATGAAGGGAACAGGAAAATGGAAGTATGTTGCCTTCTAACAAGGTAAATCAATCTCTCACTTGCAACAAAATCAAGAAATGTTTTCTATTTAGCATGATCTATATATTCTCCTCAAGAAACTTGTGCAACGCAACAATCTATGTTACCTCCTCATCTTCTTTGTATTGGTAGGGTCAGTATTCTCCTCAAGATCGCCATCATCATCTGATTGTTCCTTTGATGTGCCACTGTTAGCTGGCTTGCCTCGAAAATCATCATAGTCTATGATGTTTGAGTTTGTAACTAGATCTGCCCCATCTCCATCATCTGTGTGCGGAAATAAAGAACCAAAACAGTACAGTAAGATATGTAAAATACAATGGCAATGATTCAATATGGTCTATGCTTTCCAAACCACAATGCAGCATATCTGCACACTGCTGTTGGATGCCCAGCGCAACTCACTAACAGAGTTGATGTCAGTGTTCAGTATAACTGAAGCAGATCAGACTATTCATGTCTCAACATTATATCTGACCTCACCAGCATTACTCATAGTTTAAGATCATTTCTCCGGGACAATTAATCAAACACCATATGGACGTCAACCCACCACAAAGCTAATCCAGAATTGACATTTCTACTCACCTCTCTGATTCCTTGGGCATTAGTTAACCTATTGTACTGAAACTTCTGGTGAGATCAGATCTTCATCTTCTGTATGTAATTATCACAGAAGACTATCCTCTAGCTGATGGTTCAGCGTACTTGAACCAAGGCTGAGAATCAAGTGTACTAGGACAACTGAAGTTTGGTATCTAATGTTCTATTAGAATGTTCAACAGGGTGAATGTTGAATTGAATAGGATTCGACTTCTAACACACTTTGGCATTAGACCTCATGGCGGACCACATTTCCTCAACCTAAGGCTCTACTGCCTCCAAAATCTTCCTGCCAGGCCCTTTTGGCATAAACATTTCGCCCTAGTTGCTTCATAGACTGACATGTATGCAATTGTGAAAAGGTCATAAATACCATCAAAGGAAGCTTGAGAAATCAATTGTGAAGTATTTGAAGCTTGTGTGTTGGGGTAGCCCAACGAAGATTCTTGTGATTTAGCTTCCTGAAAAAATGGACTTACATAAACATCACAGCAACAAAGCGGCAAGGGGCTTGGTGCAGCCAGTACACGAGGTTTCTATCACTGCTAAGCTCCGGAAAGCCACTAGTACTGCACATCCTTACCCACATAGTAAGGAAAAATGATATATTTATAGCTTGCAGTTCGGGGGAAACATTGGTTGCAATGGTCATTATTAAAGGGTGCCCAAGGCCACCCCTTTACAATACATACACAGCTTGCAGTTTTTAGGAACCATTGGTTGCAATGTCAATATTAAAGGGTGCCAAGACCACCCCTTAACTATATTACCAAAATGGGAAATAAGCGTGCGATTTGTGCGCGAGTTTGAGGACCATAGAAAAAGACATGCATCATGTTCTTTTACAATATCCAAATAAAAGTGGATACTTCTGGAAAAAAAAAAGGAAACCGCTCGACTTGCTTCTGGTACTAATTATTGAATAACTTACTCAAGAAAAGCAATGTACAAATTCATTCTCATAAAACATATAATGCTTCCTATCCCTTTCAGACAGAAAAAACAAAGAGGACATGCTCTTTAAAAAAAATCTAAAAAGAAACAAAAGGAAAGATCCTATCGGCTCATGTCCGACACATCAGACTCATCAATCATTTTTGGTAAATGACTTTCCATCAGAATATCCCAACGCTGTGTATGTAGAGTGTCCAAGACAGACACCCTCCTAGCACATTCCCCATAGACCAAATCTATTATCCTACATGTCAGTGTCAGCACTACAAGACTCCTTTATTACCTTTAGATCAGATCGGAAACTAATATCTGATACAGTTTCCATGTGAAGTGGCAACGTTTGCATTTCGCCATTGCACAGTACTACGAATCTACTATGACAATGGCGGTGCTCCGATCTTGGTCAGATTGTTCACCACAAGCCATAAGAAATGGGCATGCGCAGTGCCTCCTCTGTTTCTCATAGGCAGAGGATTTTTTTTAAAAAAACATATGTTACGAGTACTCCTAGGTGCCATAAGCTACTGAGAATTTCTAATGTGGCCCCGGCGTATCACTGACAGTGTAGGATTGCGTTGACAAGTATGCCGACCAACCAAGCTAAGATCTTTTTCAAGTCCTCGAATGAAGCAACCGATTTTATTTTTCTTTGTAAGATTTCCCAAAAGTTAGAATTTACAATGAAATTCCTATCCCTGAAACGGAGGTGGGAAATAACTGAAATGCTAGAACTTGCAGATTCTACCATACTGACTCCAAATCAGACTACAGCTGAAATTGAAACGCCAAACACACAAGCAGAAGACCAAAGGGAGCCAATCTTTAGCAGAGTAGAAACCGTACCATGGATTTGGCGACGGCGGCGCAGTACAGGTCGAGCCTCCTCTTGAGCACCGCCGCGTAGGCGCCGGGGTCGCGGCCGCCCCCGCCGCAGCTCACCTCCACCACGTCGTCTTCGGCGCAGCCGCCCGCCATGCTCGGAGGAAAGTCGCTTTCTTTCTCGCACCTCGTACCTCGGTGAGGGCCTGAGGGGGAAGGAAGGGAGCTGGGAGCAACCTGAGCAATGGTGGACACCGGAGGGGAGGCCGCGTTTATACCGGCAGCGTTGCTGGGGCGCCAGTGGGCGAGTGGCGACACTGTGGGACTTTTCCGGAAATGCCCTTTGGTTTTGATTCTCATTTTGTACCAGTCGAGGAAGAGAAAGCATCTGCTGTGATCCGAGGAGATAGAAGCAGGTTTTCATCTAGAGGTTTGTACTCATCCCCTGCTCTGCTTTTAGAACCACACAACCAAATGCATCCTCAAAAGTCTCTCACCTAAAAAGGCTTCTTTCAGCAGTACGCAGATTCCAGGCTTGCAAAGTCGAGGTGTCTCTGTCATACCTTGGCAGAGTAGCAAACTACAACCTTAACCCGAAACTTGTCTAGAATTTTGGTAAATTTTAATCAAACTTAGCTTTATGCATGCCCCTCCTTTTAGATTTAGACAACCACACAAGAAAAAATGCATTCTCAACAGCCTCTCACCTAAAACGGCCTCTTTCAGTCACCAGTTCATCCACAGATTTTTCAGGCTGACAAGTCAAGCAGACCACCTCTCAACATCAGTTCCTTTATTTCATTCTCCAAGTAGCATAATTGCAGGCCAGCCACTGGGCCGGGGGGGGCCAAGGGGCTAGGGGCGTTTCGGTCCACGAAATGTGGATTTTTTGCGCGGGCCCCGCCGTATCTTTCTCTTGGCTACCAAGCCTACCAGGTCAGCAGCAGACAGCAGACAGGGAGACGCTGTGGGGAAAAATAGTGGTCGGATTGAGGGCTGATATTTTCGTGGACACGTCGGCCGCCCCTATCCCGCTATCAAAAGATCCCATGGACGTTGTTGTGGCCGCCGGGTTCATGCATCTGCTCTCTGCCATTTGTCCTCGGAATTTCAGTGATGCTGATGCCTGGGAGTAGCTAGGTTTATCAGGAATCCTGGATTCGGACGTGCTAGTGGCGTACCTGTTGTGGATGCATGAGGCAAAATCGCGGCGCCAATGTACAATGCGTCAATGCCCGGTGTGGGTCGACAATTTGACGAGTCGGATTAACCTTTATTGATAATGTTAAAAAGGAATGTTTTACCAATTTTATCTTATCTGGATGCAATAGCAAATTCAAGAATCAAATTTTACCTTATTATAGGGGTGTTAAAATTTCAAAATTTATTTAGAATTTAAAATTTTTAACGAAAATTTGCATGGCTTGTGGAGGAGGGGGGGGGCTTGGCCCCTATGCCCTCCGGCTACGCCACTGATTAATGGTTGCCACGACTTTGTACGGGTCTTAGTCAAGTGTGGGTCAAAATGAACTTTCTTTTATTTCAATTTAATGAGAGGAAACCCAAACTTGATTTAAAGCAACCGAGCTTTGTGCGTTGGCAAGGAACCATGTTTCTATCATGTGGAAAAGCCATGTTTCTATCTTGTGGAAGAGATCGTAACATGTATTGGTTGTTTTTATTTTTATTTTTATTTTATCATTTACCTTTTTCTATTCCAAATTCTACTCTAGTACTGTTTTACCAGATTACGATATTATATATTTGCACACATATTTGTATCTGCTATATTTGTTCTAAACAACATGGCGGTTTATTATCCAAATTGAACTCAAGATTTGGGAGAGACATGCATTTCAAGGTTTAGATAAATCACGATAATTGAGCGCATACCCAATTAAATTGTGTCACATGTCATACATGTGGCTAATTGGCTTGTTCCCCGACTCATTCATATCAACTATATCATCAATATCATACTACAAATTTCCAGCTCAAATCTTGTAATTCTGCAAAGGCGGGGAAGGCCTCAAACCAAGCAGGCCATTACACAGACGCAGATCTCTCTCATTTGTTCACTGGGCCGCCAAGACAGAGCCCGAAAAACTAAAGAGGCCCACTCACCCCTGCCCGCCGCATCCTCTCTCTCTCTCTCGTCGACGGCGCCTTCGACCTCGCCGCAGCCGCCACCAACTCCGCGTCGTTGCGCCTGCCGCTCGCGACTTCGGCGGGATACAAGTAGCTGCTCTTTCCGTCCGCTCTGGAGATGAGGGCTTCCGGAAGGTACGCACGCACGTGATCGCTCGCTCGGATTGTATCCACCGGGTTTCGAATTTTCGTGCTCATCCTGTTGCATTTCAAGCATGCTACAAGTATGAGATCCAGCTGTGAATTGATGATTTGAGATAGGCTTAGAATTCCGGTGGGTGCTCGGTTACAATAATTGATGCGGAATTGATGATTTAAGATCGAGCAAATGGCATGGTTAATTGTTTATTTCTTCAACTGCATTGTTTTTAACCCCTTCTTATGCAGTTCTCGTAATGCCCATTGAATCCATGGAGGGGCACATTTGCACTACTAGGTGCTGAAAGCTTTGGTTACGTTAGCGTTCAGTGATGGGAATTCCATGCCTTGCCCGTTTCAGTTGGTCTCCTTTGGGTGATCCATGCTTTTCACTTCCATTCACAGATTAGAATATTCGGAATTGGAGGAATCCCAGCACAACCACCTAGATGGTTAGGCCCATCACAAATTTGGGCACGGCGTCAAAACTACGTTTGCCACAAGTTTAGTGCCTTTTTTTATGGATGGTCCATATGAATACCTTTTGGAGATAATGTAGACCTTTTGAATTGGTCTAATGGTCTGTACTCTGTCTTGCACATATATAGCTCTTGGGATATTATTGATTCGGTAGCCCAAAATAGCCGGTTGCCAAAATGGTTGTGCTGGGACTGGGAGTTCTGTTTGGTTGGTGATGGAATTCTGGTGGCGCAACGGAGTCTAGTCAGTTTTAAACTCATTTGCTCATGAGCAAATTTGTTAGAGTTGGGCAAGTCTTTGCTGTTCAACATTTTACCATGTCAGTGGCTATGTATCAAAGAGCTCTTCAAGTGGACCCACTTCACGTCAAAATCGTAACAAAATGGTGTACCATTTAATTTTTTTAGGGAGATCATAAAGATCTTGCGGTGCTAGTTGTCAGGTTTGTGGCTTTGTTTCTTGTCTTCCCCACGGTCATGGCCTACAAATTAGATTTTAAACTTGTACTTTTACACAGTATACTATTACGTCGACATTAGTAATTGGCAAATGGATTCATATACGAATTAGTCATCCTGCAGGCAATGAAATAAGCACGGTGCTCTTTTTCCTAATTTGCATATGTGCTGTTTCATATACTGGAGATTAGCAGTCTGACCGTCTCTTAAAGCAGCCAATTTCAAATTGTGTCTTCATATATCTACCATTTTTCTGTGTGACCAAGTTATTCTGGTATATGTGCCATCCCTAAATTCAGACAGAATTTGAAACTGAACTGAAGAAAGAGCCGGGAGATGGTGGCCACTTGAAGCTCTGATGGCAGCATAGGAGTAAAAAATCATCCTTTAGCAAGGAGAACATATGAGAACTCTGATCAAGACAAGCCCTGTACTCAGAACAGTATGTTTTCCTTCTTTATAAGTCCCCTATTATTTGCTTATAAATATACCTGTATTCTATAGATAACCCCCAATGTTCAAATTTTTAAGGCTTTTCAACTAGAACAATTCCTTCTGCTACTTCACCTGTTATTGTTACCCATTTATATATAGTTACGATTTGAAATCAGGGGCCCAGGGCCCGTGTTGTTTAGTCTGATCTTATGGTAGAATCAATTTGAACGATACAAAGCGCGCTAAAAACTTAAAAGAGATGTTGGGTAGACTTCAGTACTTCAAGATGTCTGCGGATCTGAATTTCCTTTGTCTTCAGAAGTTGCATGGTCAGTTCAGGGCTTCAGGCTCATCAGAGCCATGCATCCCTGAGTCAGCAAGTCGCCCAGAACATATCCTATTTGCCACACCCAGCAACACCACACACAAATAGAGGCGATCGAGACCGAAAAGCCTCTCGCATCAACCAGCCAGGCCAGCCTGTTCTTGCACACATACACACAGACACTATCCCTGAAGCACAATGAATGAATGCACTAGCACCAAGCTCTGGTTGGACCTAACAGAAGACTGACTGACTGACCCCAATCATGCAACCTCATTGCAGGGGAAACGCAAAGGAAAATCTTCAGCAGACAGGGACCCTGCATCCCTCCATTCATTTCGCCGATGCTGCTCCGTCATGGGGGGCCCACCGCATCGATCTCCAGGCGCTATGCTCTCCGGTGGCCGGCCGGCCGGCTGGCAAGCCGGCTGAACCGGCGTCCCAGAAGATTAGGCAAGCTAGCCGTGAAAACGCCCTGGAGCTGGAAGGCCCAACTCATCTCTGTGCTGCTGCCTTGGATGCCCTCCTCGTCTGGTCTTGGCCGCAATCGTCGCGCTCATGTGCGCCACATGTACCCTGTCGGCGAGGCCATGGACAGCCGCATGTTACCGCTGAAATCTGGATGAATTGGGCGCTGCAAGTGTGCAAGGGCAAGGCGCCCAGATTCAGCTCTTGCCAGAGCTGGGGTTTCTGTTTGAGGCTTGACCGGCCAGCTCTGGCTGTGCCGGCCAACTTGGTGGCTTATTTTGCCACTTGACAGGTGCCAAGTGGAATGGTGAAGCAAGACTGGACTGGATCTTGTGTTGCTGCCCATCCTTGAGCATGCATATAAGCATGTAAAATCTTCCTTGCACATGCTCCCAAAAGGTTGCTAGCTGAATGAGGAGGAAGAACTAGTGTGTTTGTGTTGCAAGTTGCATAGTTTTTTTGTTCACACTTCTAGTAACATTAGCAAAGGGGTTAACTTTGTGGTTGAGATTGATGTCTATGAAAGGATTATTGGATTGAGAATATAGTGAACTGATGGACTGAATCTATGGTTTCTTGCATTCAACAAGCAAAGGCTGTTGTTCTTGCATTGCACAACCAAAAGGGAAATATTGTCGATAGATAAACTCATCAGAGAGGGGAAAACAGAAAACAGCCCTGTTTTCCCCTGCGCTTACAGTAGTAGTAACCAAGCACTGGTAGATATAACTTAAAAGTGATGATCTTTGGCTTTGTACAAACACACATGGAGATGTCAACTCGAACCTCCACTCCTTTTGTGTTGCTAACACCTAGTAGTAGTGAAAAAGAAGAAGAAAATAGAAACAAAGTGACCACACATCCACGCATGCATGCTCTTTGATGCACAAAGCTCCCTCTCCTCCTTCCATGCTCCCACTTCTCTTCTCGATGTTGCAATCTTTTGCCTCTCTTCATCCCATGATATGATGTTGTGTTAGTTGAAGATCGAGCCAGACAAGGGGAGATGCATGGTAAAACACTTGTCCATGCCTTGGAGATTCCAACCCAAAAAGAACAAAAGAATCTGCTCACGCACAAGACACATGCATCTTGCAACCTCAGTTGTTCTTCACTGACCCCAGGCCTCTTGCCTCGGATCCCTTCATGATCCTCAACCTCTTGCAGGTGCTGATGAACATGCTGCAGAGACACAAAAGAACCAAACATCATCAGACACAATTTCGAAATACCTTGAAAATCTTAATCATCTGCATATGAAATCTGAGCAGCAGATGGAGGAGAACAGAGGAGCGAGGTGTGTCGATTTGCAAGAGCACTTACTCGAAGGGCACGTCTCCGACGAGCATGAGGTCGCCGTCCTTGTCCTCGTAGGTGACGGCGAAGTCGGAGGGGTTGACGGCCGGCGCGTCGGCGGCGCCGCCGGAGAAGCCGAGGAACATGGCCTCCAGGGCCTCCCTGAGCTCGCGGTAGCCCTTGTACATCTTGAGGTCCACCTTCCTCAGGTAAGGGGCTCCGTCCATGCTCACCTTGACAAACAGCGCGCTGCCAGCACCGGCGGCGGGCGGGGCCTTCTCCTCCGGCGCCGGCGCCGGCTTGGTCTTGGTGGCGCTGCTGCTTGACTGCTGGAAGCAGCTCTTCCTGTAGGACCTCACCGGCGGCCATCCCACCACCTGAGCCCTGCACACGACGAGTTAATTTCAAAGCACGTTAGAACACTGGCCGGCCGAAGAAGAAGACGAAGAAGAAGCGTGTATGGTCAGTCACTCACTTGGCGGCCGGCGGCGCGGTCTCGCCATCGCGCTTCTTGGCGGCCTCCTCGGCGCCGGTGTTCCCCTCGCGCTTCTTGCCTCTGGGAGTCGACGGCGGCGTCGGCAGCGCCTTCTCCTCGGTGCCCGGCAGGCCGAGCCTCAGCTCCGTCGCCTTCAGGCAGCTGTCGACGTCGGCGGCCACGACCTCCATCTCTTCCTAGTTCCTCCTCGACCGTAAACCTCCCTCCCTCCTCCAACAAGCTTTCGACGATGGATGAAGACGAAGCTGTGTGAGCTGCGCCCTTATCTTTTTCTAGCTCGATGAGTCGTTGAAGCTGAGCTGTGTGAACTGATGCTGTGACTTGAGATGGGCTCGTGTGTGGGGGTGGTGTGAAGCTTTATAGAGGAGCGGCCATGGCGGGGGGGCGTGTGGCCGTGCGAGCCAGGCCACATCGGTCGCACGGGCAGGGGTGTGAAGCACACGTACGTGCCAGAGGAGGAGGAGGGTTCAAGAAACAGCTGGGGTGGTTGCGGGGCAGGGTGCAGCCATGGGCGGCCTGCCGGGCCGACCCGCGACAGCCCGGGCCGACCCAGTGCCCACACCACACCACAGATTGATTCGTCGGGTCACGGGTCTCGCTCCCATGCCACAACCAACACGTCTAGTCCATCATCCATGTACTGCTACCGGGTTACCGGGTTCTGGTTCGTCTGCATCGCAGGATCCGATCCGTTAAACTATCAGTAGCTAATATGTAATGCACTGCACTGCACTGAAGCTTATCCCTCATGCCCTCTTCTTCAATTGAGGAGCTATTAGCAGTCTGGATGCTGCTACTGAGCCAGTGGTAGATGGAGAACCCTAGCCAGCTAGAGTCCGGGCGCGGGCGGGCGGGCCGAGGACCGCGAGCGGCGCAGCCCGGATCCATGTACTAGAAGGATGATTATTAACTAGCACCAAAGAATTATATTAGGAACCAAATCAAAGTAAACAAGGTGTGCGGTTTGCCATGATTAGGATGCATGCTATCATGAGAGATCTCGGGGGAGCATCTTTTGGCGCATACAATACTGCCATCTCCCAATAAGATATGCAAAGGAACAATGTAACATGGAGCGTGTAGTAGCATATGCATGCTTGTCTATCCCATTTCTTGTTCAATCCTTCCCTCTCTCATCTCTCTCCCTCTCATATCTCCCCCCCAATCTCTATCCCTCTCCACTACTCCCTGTTCCTCCTTTCTTGAGCCTCTTGCTTGCTTCTTTTGGTTGGTGGTGGGGCCCGCGGGCAGGCCTAGTGGAGTGGTGGTTTGTTTAGTTTAGCCCGAAACCCGACCTCGCGAAAGCATCGTTAAGCGGTTAGCGATGCTTTTTATTTTCTTTGGAAACTGTTTGGGAAAGCGTTGTTAAGTTTGCAAGCTGGTAGTGCTGTTCCTTTAGCTAACCACCAGATTATAAAGCTGCTCTCTTTTTTTTCTCTCTGGTAGGGGCATGATGGTCCCCCTCCTTTTGGGTAAACTATGTGTATGCTGCTTAGTCTGGTGATGGGATATCATACTACGGTGTGGTCCGATCCAGACCCGGAAAACTCTGGAAATATTGTCTGCTTTCCAGTAGTTTATTGTTCATCTTTGTCTTGTTGGACTGGACCAAGATCATTTCATTACATTACATTACATCTCATCTGTGCAATTCAAATCCATTTTCAAATAAGTTTAAACATGTGTACATTACGTCTTCTGTGCAAATACAATATGCTCGGTATCCCTAGCTAAATGTGCCGCAGTAGTAGAACCAAAATTGGATTCCCTGCCATACCGCTACGCCACCCATGATCAGATCAATTGCACCGAAATTTCGACCACCATTGCATGCATTGTCCGTTTGACTATCGCGATCAGAAGATACCTTGTGTTCCTGCAACCTCCTACACTGACGACCGAGTTAGAATAATGCTCCAGCAAAGAATCTTTTTGGATCGAATTCGCGGCGAAAAAACGAGAGTGTGCCGGTGCCTGATTCTGAACCAAACAACACACTAGTTGTAGTTGTTGTAGGTGGGTTTGAGCTTTGAGCCTCTGCCTCAGACGCCAAAAAGTATTTGATCAATCAATATAATGATGGCAAGTACCGGCCATGTCGCCCACTCATCGATCATCAAGTTTCTTGGATTCCGGAGTGGAGGTCGATCGCATTGGTGTAGAGAGAGAGAGAGAGAGAGAGAGAGAGAGAGAGATGATGATGATGCTTAATTGTTGATTATTAGCAGTGGTTAAGTACAATGGGTTGGGGGTTTTAAAATGTGGCAGAATCTTTTTAGTTTGATCGAGTTTTGAGGCGGGGAATTAGGGCGGTGGCAGCATGTTTGACTGTTTGCTGCCGCTGCATGCTCGCTTGACCTGACCTGATGCACATACACATATGCGTTGCATGATGCACTGCACCGACTAAATATTCGTGCTCAGCGGTGTTGGTGCAAAACCTCATTAGAAAACTTCTCGTGCATGTACTTGATGTCTTCCTTCTTACATGTACTTAAACCAATTGTTTTCTTCATGGTCTGGTTTGCTCAGTGTCGTGCTGTAACAGAGTGATGCTTTGTGTTGTAACAACCACCCACATCCGGAGAATGCATGGTAGTGTACTTGAAAATCTCACATCCTTTGACTACATACATATCTAAAGTTCTCTATAAATCGTCAACAATTACTAGATTCAGTTTAAAAAATATTTGACATAACATATGGAAATTATTTTCATTTAAGACAATATATTTTATAAATATTGGTCGTTAAAATGGCTATTATATTATAGAGACCCGTGTCAATATCCTAACTAACAGACTTGTATCACCGATCGGATGATCTCTATATACACAGTTCAAGGAAGCATCCAAGATTAGTCGGTAATCCGAAAACATGGCACTGCTGAGACAGACTCTGAACCAGTAGACATGGCGAACAGTGGCTTGAAAGGTACAGATCGATCGATCGATGGATCCATGGTCGTCACTCCAACGCACGCGCACCCCCACACTGTGCTGCTGGGATCGGAAAGCATTGACGACGGCGATCCGAACTAGACGACAGGTGAAGATGGGCGTGGTACACGTATACGTGCCAACAACAACGATGCACGGGATCGTGTCATCCGCACATCTGCAATAGATGCGTCCATGCACGTCGCTATCCATCCATCGATCGGCCAATGGAGAAGGAAGCAATGCAAAGCGTGCATGGTGAGACGTCGCAAGAATGTACATGTACTGTACGTAGCTAGGGGGGCTAGGGCTAGCTATAGCTACTCGATCGTATATACTATAAGCTAGCTAGGTAGCTCGTGCTTGCGTCTATGTTGCGCTATGAGTCCGCATGAAAATGGATCAGAACGGATGCAAATATATTTTTTTTTTCTCGGATCGAGTTTGGATACGAATAGTGCCAAGATGTATCGAACATTAATATTCATCCTATTCGCATACTAAGATATCCGACTTTGAGCATCCGGATTCAGATGTACTATTCAGATGCAGTACAATTCCGAATACGAACCACTGCTTATTTAGTATCTAAACCTCTTAGATCGGACGAACGAACGGATATATTCCACTTTCGTACTGCTCAGGAGTTCCTGTCGATATGGACGGAGTGCTGGACTCCTGTTACAGCTAGCTATGTGTAGCCAGCTAGCTTGTAGCTTGGCGTCAGTGTCAGTGCGCACGATTGCACGTAAGTGTCGCAATTACTTGGAAATTAAAGGCAGTTGCTAGGATACAACGACGACACAGACATTGGGTGAGCGTGTGTGTGCACGGCTGGATGCCCACACACACGCGTACAGGAAATTAAAGAAGTTCTCCGTGTGCACGGAGACTTGAACGACGTTGAGTTGGAACCACACGGAGAAGATTAGCGTGACAATGACATAAGATGACACCTGTACGTAAAATGATATAAGATGACAATGACATAATGCAAAGATAAAACAATGAAGGAAAAAACATTATTTGAGAAATGATATTTTTCTGTCGACGGATTTTGTGTTTTTTTTTCCAAAACTCTATCACATATGTTTGCCATGTTTGAGCCTAAGGAAGATAAGTGTTCTGGCGGGTGAAGGAAAAATACTCCAAGCAGAGATCGAAGTAGATGTTGTCAAGAACTCAGCAGGGGTGACAGATCAGGGACGGAAGAGAAATGAATGTTCCAATTTCATTTCAATTTTTGTAGCAAATGTACACAGCTAACTAACAGACTTGATCGGGTGTATATTGGGTCGGTTCCAGTGTTGCCATGGAGTATACGTACGCCATTCCAGGCGGGCAAACTCCCGAGATCGTCCATTATCGAACTATGGCTGCTGGGCCCAGGACCGTACTCCTGCTTCTAGAATCTAGACCAGCACCCACGAGCCAGCTAGCTCAGGCACGTACACGGACGACACGTGGCGTTCATTCTCACTGCACGCTGGCATGCATGCATGCATGTGGAGGTGGCAAGGCTGCAGAGAGCGAGATTAACAATGCACGCGCGCGCGCGCATGCATGCATGCACTCGCGTAGGGAGCAGGAACCGTGCTTGCATTAACAGGTTTTTTTTTTCAGGCGCACATTTGCATGCGTGGTTACAGACTTACAGTACGTTTTCTTCGGACAGGTGAGAGAATTGAAGAGGTGAGACTATCAGAGAGGGTGGCCAGGTGCAGTGCACCGGGGCCTTTCCCTGACCTCTCGCAGCAAGTAATTGAGCGCGGCCTCCTCGGCTCCTGCCGTGGCGCCGGGTGACACGGGTTCAAACGCCAGCTAAAACAAATTGAAAGCCCAGCCGGCCGGCGAACTCATCATGCATCATGGTGTAGATGTACCTACGCATTACGTGTCCATCGGCCGGTGACGGTTCATCGCACTTGGCCAGACAGTGACTGAATGCATTCGTGAGTGACAGAGTGAGGCCCGTGCACAGCTGGGGCGTGTCGATCGTCGACGTACATGCACGTTGTACGGACGTGTGTGCCCACACGTACGTACAGGCAGCGTACGTGCTCGTAGCGCTAGCTTTTGAGGCCGGCCAGCGGGCGTTACGTGGTGCCTGGTGCTGGTGCGCACGCATGGTGTGCGTGAATCTCCAAGCTGAGATGTTTCAGTAGATCGAAGCGCACACAGCTATCGACCCATCTGCTGGATCTTTCGTCTGACCTGCAAATTCCGGCCGGGGAAAAACAGCTCCACGCGTACTTATGGTTGCAAGAAAAATAAGAACTTGATAACCCATAGGCCTTCCACCTCCATTCTACAATTCCACTGTCAAGGCTCTCGCCCAATTGTAGAAAATTCCCCATTTGCCAAGTGCTTCAGTTATTTTTTTTCCCCTCACTAGCCAAGTTGCCGTGGTTTTTCCGTAGCTCTCTACATTGCCTCGATTCTTTATGTAGTATGAGATTTATATATAGACATCTTTCTGGATAATACGTACTGTCTCCCATGACAAATGCAAATCTTGTGGTGCCGCCATGCATGTCAGAACCGGAGATCTGGGAGGCAACAACAAGTGGCAGCAGGTTCTAGAAAAGATGGGCCACTTCATGGGCTGGCAGGAGACCCATGCATATGCATGCATCGCCAGCATGGACTGACCGGTCGTTCTCGTCACGCAGGTCAGCGGCGGAGACACGCTGGAGCTTCAGCTGACACGGATGCGTGGCCGTACGTACGTGACAGGTGCATGAACGGGTTCATCGATCAGCAACGACACTTCTTCAACCTCTCGCCATTTCCATGGTCCCCCCGGCCTGCCTGCTCACTGTTCTCAACTTCTGATCACTGCTCAAATCTTGATTCTGGCACTGGCGTGTAGAGTACATGCTAACATGCATGCATGGGCCATGGATTTGTTGTAAATTTGTTGGCCATAATTGATGCATGGTTGTTGGTTAATAATTGGTCTGCCTCTGTCTGTGTAACCACTAGTGTAGTGTATTTCTTGCTTCCTCGGCGCTCTCCATTTTTGTAGCCAGCAACAAGGTCAAAAGACTCAAAACCCAACGGTCAAAGTGCTTCTTCAACCTCCGGCCGGCCTGTTTTCCTTCTCGATCCGCCCTAGTTCGTCAGAGGCAACGAGTTCAAGCATTCCGGCATCCTTTAATTTCCTCCAAGAATACGCTCTCTTGCATGGAGATATTTTTGCATAATAAGGTTTGCTATTAAAAGTCCCAATTAACACACTAACAGTTCGCATATACGTGGCACACACTATAAAGAACGGTTTCGACGGGTGGTTGAAATAGCATTTGCAAGGGCGGCCACGCTACTCGCTCTTAGCTTTCGCAGCTACAAATAACTGTTTGCAGGAGCAGGTAAAAGGCCCACCCCTATAAAGCCGTTTCCAGAGGCGGGTGACGCCATCACCCGCCCCTGCAAATACATTTCTAAAGGCGGGTAACACCATCATCCGCTCCTAGTAACGGTGTCTTCAGGGGCGGGTGAAATGTCGTTCCCGTCAAAAAAATCAGCGATTGAATTTGAATTTGTCGAAACTGTTGCCCGTCAGTTTTTAAAACTTTTGGTTCCGCTAATTTCACTCTAATAGTCTAGTGTGCGACCGAATAGAAGAAGCTATAGTGATCGACATAGAATATATGTTACGTAAATTCAATTTAAGCATACGAAATAATAATAAGGAAATAGAACCATATATACACATCATTAGAGTGCATATTGACAACATGATTTTCTGCCACTCACGAAGGCCGGTCTTGGCGGTACTCTTGATTCTCCCACTCATGGAGGCTAACTCATGGAGGCTAACGTATTTATCTTCTTGTGCTAATTCCCACGGCGCCTCTTTCCGCGTGGGCACAACGCCGCCACAACGCCAAGCTTCCACTGTCGCCGCACACCGCCATAGCTTCCGCCGCCGTAGAGGAGGACAAGGGAGGCAAGGCAAGCTGTCGACCTTCTCGTCGTCCTCTAGCTCCTCCACATCCATCGAGAACAAGCAAGTGAAGGTCATGTTGAGCAGCTGCCTATCGTCGGTACCAAGCCGCAACTAGTTCATGCCACTCCCCCTCGTCGACTGCCATAAGTGCAAAATCAGGGTGATTTGGCTCAGGAGCAATGGAGGATACATCTTCTACGAGTGCCCCAACAACATTAAGGTAAGATTGCAACCCTAACATCATGGAATCAACCGTGTTGGAACCATAGGGTTGACTTGCATTTGTGTTGTTGATGTAGGGAGATCCTAGAACATGTGACTAATACTAGTTTGAGCCTCAGTACTCAAACTATTTGAAGGAAAAATTTCCCCATTTGGTGCCTCAAAACTATCAATTGGCAAGAACTGCTCTAGGAACAACAGTAACTCAATCAAGTGCTGGATTTTAGCCTCCTCAACCGTCAGCAAGCACTGGTTTGTTGAATGAGATAAGTCAGATAAAGCTGGCAAATTGTGATATGAAGATGGAGATGTGTGAATTGAAAATCCAGTGTGGAGAAATGAAAGGGTATATTAATGAACTGAAGTTGGAAGTGGGAGAGTTGAAGCATCTTCTGGGGAAGAAAAACAAGGCTGTTGTGGCCAAGAAAAACAAGGCTGCTAGGGATGGATACAATATGGCTGCCATTAATGCTGTTGTGACCTTGATTATAGGTGTCATGCTTGGGATCTTTACCTCAGGAGTAGCTAATGCTAAGTGAAGAAATGGATAGTGTAGTAGTGCTATTTGTCAATGAAACTTGGTTCTATTTCTGTTGTGTGGAATTTGTCATTTGGTTATGTTGAGTTGTGATCTATGAACTTCATATGTAATATGACATGTCTTATCTGTTATGTGGGATCTATCATTTGGTTGTGGTTATGTTTAGTCGTGACATGACTTATCTGTTAGTTTATAATGACACTTATTTCGTGAGTTACGGTTTATATTTTTGTGAGCTTATTTTCTACCATAGTCATATTCAGGAAGGCAGTGAGACACTATGCCAAATGTTCTGCTGAGGATGTCCATGGCGCATTCATGCATCAAGGATTGTACCCATTTATAGGGATGGGTCACGTCATCACCCGCCCCTAAAAAATAATTTTCGAGAGCGGATGATGCCGTCACCCACTCTTGAAAATGGGGGCTATTTCCAGGATGGTGATGGGATTACCCGCCCCTGCAAATTGTGATTTTAAGGGGCCAGTCACCCCATCGCCCACCCCTGGAAATCGCCCCCATTTCAAGGGGCGGGTCGTTCCGTGGCCTGCCCCTACAAATGGTTTTTCAGGAACGGGCTGTATGCTACAGTAACAACCCTATTTTATAGGTACGGGTGGCAATTTCGTCCACCCCTGTAAAGAAACGGGGCGCCCCTGCAAATCGATTTAATGACATCAAATGTGCGTCATTAATTAGGGCTGTAGTTGGGTAGCTAGTAGCTAGCGCTCGTTCGACGACAAGATTGGTCGAACGTGGAGTATGGCACACTCCAGGGGAGCGCCACTGTAGCACATTCAAGTTAGAGCAGCCAAGCTAATTAAGCTAGCTGCTCGAACTCGATCAGAGCTTGAACCTCGAACTCGGATAGGCAGTTTTATCATCGTAAGAAAACTAAGCAATACCCAATCCTCAGTAATAAACATTATACTATATGTGTGTCCTGTACGGTATACGTACGTGGTTAAGGTACCATCGCCGTCAGATCGAGTAGTTCGCCGATCAGCTATCTAATACACATGCATGACGCACTAGCTTAGCTGGGTTAGCAACGAACTAAAAGGTGTAGGTGTCACATCAAGCTCGCACGTGTGGTGTCCTCGATTTGATCTCATGCATGTGCACGGTCCGTGCATGCTGCTGACCTGCACGTACAATTCCTTCCTTTCGATTTCACCGACCCTACCACAGATTTTCCCATGAGCCAGCTCATTCCATGTCGTTTCGCCACGAAGGCACGCGTACGAGCATGGAAGATGGAAGCTGCGTGTCAATGGCGGCGCAGTGGTCGACGGCACTCCGCCGCCGCCGGCAGTCTGATCACACGTTGAGATTCGTGCACGTTTGCGGCTGGACGGCGGTAACGAACTCGGGTCCACTTGGCATGGAGACAGGGCCTCGGACGTTGGTGGGCGTACGTGCGCGCTGCCATAGCGGAGAAGGAAAGCTGGAGCGCCGGAGCTGGGGGAGGACGGGGGACACGCCGGCAGGCTCACATGGCCGCCGTCCGTGGGGGCCCACCGGCCAGAGCATCGTCACATGTGTACATGAAAACCCGGCCCCACCCACCCGTGAGAACAATTCATAGCGTATCTATTTCTAATATCTTAGCAAAACAAGGTTAAGAAATACATCAACATCGCGAATTAAGCGTAACTTAGTCGATTAGGTCCTTTATAGTAAAATATATTGATCCGAGTTTAAGTTTCTAACTCAGTATGAACGTTCGTTCGTATTTTTAGAAAATTATTTGATAAATTATTGGAACTATTTTTAGCAATAAGCGACACTTCCATTGGCATGTCTATGGTTCATCCTATCTGTCTAGCATTTTGGAAGTACTTAAAATATATATAGCATCTATTTCTGTAGTGTGTTTCGCAAGGGAAAAATACATCTTGCAAAATATGGTAATCTTTGTTCTTGCGAAAAGAAATAATTGGAGAAGAAAATCAATAGCTAGCATTGATCGTTACCAACTATACAGTAGTCTACAACTAAAAGTATTTTTAAAATGTAAGGCAAATACATAATTAAAGAGTTTGTTTAAGTATATTTAGTATCTGAAGAGAACATTTTAAAAATTGAACGGCATTGATCTCTCACAAACGGACCATGGTTGCATCGTCATTGGTGCCATGGACCATCGCACCATCGCATTACTATCTATGGCACTATTAGTCCCACAATGCACTCATCGTGTAGCTGTAGTTCGCGGCATTTTTATGTTGCAAAATACAAAGGATTAATTAATAATGTGTGTATCAAAAAGTGGAGGGGCACATGCCCCTCGGTCCATCTAAGAGTCGTTGTGCATCTAATAGTCGTTGGGACATAATAGTGCCTAGTGCAGTTCTAGATTCTCCCTTTAGTTTTGGTTCAATGTTATCTCTAATAACTCGGTACAGAGAGCACTGGAAGCATATTTCAAGGTGGCTATAGTCTGCTATATAACTGTCAACAGGGTGAATGCCGGTGGAAAGATCTCTAGTTTAATGGTTAGAGCACCTAAATAGCATCTAGCAGGTCCATGTTCAACTTCACATGGGAGCGAATTAAATAGGTTTGAAATTAAAAAAGTATAAAAATAGGTTGGGGCTTTTCAAAAACAAATAAGGTGAATGCTAGTGAATGAAGAGAAGCTAATGCATTGTGTCAGTGAAAACTGAAAAGGTTCATAATTTCTGTAAAATTAAAGTTGATAAAAATTTCATGAATTTTGATAAGAAAAATCATAAATTTTGAATTAGGAGGTGGAAATCTTTCTTTTTGTGATAGGAGGTCAATGGTGGAAATCTTTCTTTTTATGGTAGGTGGTCACGACAAGTATTGTGCTTAACTTTGTGAACTCTCCGTCATCTCGTAACAACCAAACCATTGTGCTATTGAGCAATTTGCGAATACCAATTGTGTAACATACTTAACATATAATCTTTCTAAATACTAAAATCTTCCAACATTGAGAGAACATTTGATCAAAAAAATTTAAGTTTCATAAAATTTTACAAACTTTGATGATTTCGATGATGAAAGTGCATTTAGACCTCTAGTAAATTTTGGTGGAGTAATGACAAAACAATTTACGAACTAACCAAGTTGACAAGGCTACGTGTAGGTGCTATTCCCATACAAAATGAATGGACGCTTTTTGGCAACCCCTCAAAAAGGAAAGAGAAGCAGCATGCTGTGGATGCATATGCCTATGTGTGCGTGTTAAAAGAAAATTAAAGGAAAAAATCATGTGGAACCAGCCGGCCAATTGGACCCACCCGGGGTAAGTTGGGCCCCACCGCATGGTCATTTTCACGCGTGTGGCTTCCAGCTGGTGACTGGACCGGACCAGACTCCCTTTTCATGTCCTCTCGCGGCTGCATGCCCCCAGGATCGCAATGATTTGGACCAAATTGCACACATCCCTCTCACGACCAATTATCCAACTGTTTAGTGCTCCAGTGCTGTGAAAAAGAAAATAGCAAACTGATTGGGATGCATGTCGTGATATTTTTCTTTTAAAAATTAGAAATGGCTAGGGTTTTTTAACGTGTTTTACCGTACTTCATTAAAAATTATCAATGCGTTTTAGTGACTTATGCCACCGCTCAAAACTGGTGATGCGAAGAAAAATTGGAAGTGGGTTAAGCATAGAAGAACTCATTGGTTGGTGTGGCTGGATAAAGCTCAAAGTGTAGCTATATGCATGCCTAGGAACTAGGGAGAAATGTGCCACAACCCACAAGTGGATTCACAATGTGTTTTATGTCTAAAGCAACAATAATTTCCTTTTGTGTGTATGTTGGACTCTAAAAAAAACTAAGTAGATTCAAATGGACATTTTTTTGACATGGATAATACAGTAGCGGCTTTATATATTAGAGAGAAAAAATTGGATAAGCATATTTATTGATGGTAATGCAAAAGATATAGGCTAAAATGGAGTGGAATTATTTGGTCTGAATTCGCAACCATCAGTTCGTTTCTTGAGAAAGCAAGATCAACTGTTTGGAGGGGAAAAAAAATGCTAGTGCAAATTGTAATGCTCAATCGCTGCTTTTTTTACAAAGTGGTCCACACATACTCATCAATGCCCGCAAAAAAAAATGCCTAAACCCGTGTTGTAAACTAAACAAGCAACTAACTCTAGAACCCCTCTCGAAATTGCCCTACGCCCCCTATCCATTAAGATTTATTACATTCTTAAGCCCATCTTTTACACGCATGCAGGTATATTCAGCACTGCTAGATAATACACTACTACCCGTCTTTATCAGGGAAGAACTATATAACTGCTTTAATAGCCTCTGTCTACTAAGGTTATATACCGGTCATATTGCTTTTTATCTTAATGCAATACATGGTAAAGCACGTTCGTGAAAAATATTATGGAAAGAATACGAGTGACCTTACCACCACAAAACACAAACCACCCTACAAGGTTCACAAATAATTTTTTTTTGTTTTTTGCAGGTGGTATTTGCAAAATTTTGCAGCCATGCATTATGATGGCCCTATTATTCTACACACCCACACCCTGCTGGCATTATTACTCGTGGCCCCTCGTTAGCTCCCTTCCTCTTTATCTACTTCCCTTCCATTGCATTTGCATGCCTTTACATTGCAATTGAAAAGCAGCCTCCTACCACCCTCTCAAAGCAACCAACAAGCAAGAAGCCAGCCAGCCAGCCACAGCCAGCAAGCAAGAAGCCGGGAGCTAGCCGAGGAAGAAACTAGCAAGCAAGCAAGGTGGCTACGGCAACAATGGCGGCGGACCTGGGGTTCGAGGAGACGGAGCTCCGGCTAGGCCTGCCCGGCGGCGGCGGAGGCGGCGGAGGGGGAGACGGCGAGGGGACAAGGAGCGCCTCCGGCAAGAGGGGCTTCGCCGAGACCATCGACCTCAAGCTGAAGCTGGAGCCGGCGGCCGCGGCCGTCGTGGCGGAGGACGAGGAGGTCGATGCGGCGGCGGAGGAGTCCTCGCCTGCCGGGAAGATGAAGAGGTCCCCAAGCCAGAGCAGCGTCGTCACCGCCGCCGCCCAGCCCGACCCCGCCGAGAAGCCGCGCGCCCCCAAGTACGTCGTGTCACTCACTCACTCCTCGAGCTTAGCTTCCTTCTTCCCTGCTTGATCTCCGTACGTGCATGCTTAGCTTAACGATCTCCATGCCATGATGTAGAGCTAACTAGCTTTTGAGCAAATTTAACCCTAGCTAATCTCGTAGTCAACCAGACTCTCTCTGGGGGATTACATGAAGCAACAGCCTGAATCATCACACGACTCTTTTTTCTGCCGTCATGATTGTCTCATATGTCCGTGCAAGGCCATGTCGTAAATGCAAACATTTTTCATGTCCTTGAACAAGGAAATGCTTCAACCTTTACGAGAAAAGATAATAGATATTTGTTATAGTTACAAATCATGCAAAAATCAAACTTTTGAAACAGTAGATGCTCCATTTGCTGAGATCTAAAACAAAAACATGCAGTAGTCTAGTGATGCTCTAAAAATGCATCAAGAGCTAGCAAACTCTAAAGATCTTTGCACAGCAAAAAAACACAAACTTTGCATGGAAATTTAGAGGGGGAAAACTAGCTGGATCTAGGGCAGATTTGTTTATAGTTGATCGAAGAACACGATGCACCGGCTGGACATGAACTAGGAGCGAGGGACAGCGGCATGTTACGTGTGGGGCACCGGGAGACAGCGCCTAGTGCCGACACGATAAAAGAAAGCCACGCCTGCCTTTCTCTCTTTAGTTTCTCTCTCTCTCTCTCTCTTTCTGGCACAGTGTCATTTTTGTCCACATCAACATCATTTTCCACATCACTCGCCTGTTGATCCTGATCGGTCGAGGCTTAGAATTGATGGCACGGTAGAAACAAAGTTTTCTTTTGTTATTTTATTGCCCATACTGCCCTTGCATTGCCTGCCAAGGACTATACATCCATGCAGCATGGTCCTAAGCTACATTGGGTTCACCGTTCACGGATCACCATTCTAGATCTGCCTGACTCCTGCCCCTTTCTTTGTTATTATCATTTTTCAAATATATTTTATGTTACCATTTTTCAAATATATGTGTTGAGTAACAAAGTGATTAAGGACGGTATATTAATTTCAGAACTATATACGTCTATGTGAAAATATATAAATGTACAAATTTTACATGAACACGTTTAAGATTTTTTTTTTAAAAAAGGGAGAAAGGTAGCAAATTGGAAGGTGGTAGTACACACACCATGTGCCCCTACAAAAGGTTCCCCCTTTTCCATGAAAACAATTGACACCTCTCCTCCCAATAGTACCATGGACCACTGGATGAGCTGATGATCTATAGTTCTATACACATGTAAATGTTTGCTCCAAAGTAGAAAACAAAATGGGTGCAGTGAAAAGTAGAAGGCAAAAAGGGAGAGAATATTTCGGTTGCATATGCAATTTGCAGTAGATTAATGGACTGGGAATCTAGTGCGTGTCAGTGTGTGTTTTAAGATTTTAACCTCCATGACAAAGTTATTAGCGTTGTTTTTGACAGAAATTAAGCAGATGTTCACTTGGTAATTTGACTGCGTGCAGGGCTCAGGTGGTTGGATGGCCGCCGGTGCGCTCGTTCCGGAAGAACATCATGTCCGTGCAGTCCGAGAAGGGCGCCGGCAGCAAGGACGCCACCGACGGCGACAAGTCCTCGCCGGCAGCCAGCGGCGGCGCCGCGTTCGTGAAGGTGAGCTTGGACGGCGCGCCGTACCTGCGCAAGGTTGACCTCAAGATGTACAAGAGCTACCAGGAGCTGTCCAAGGCGCTCGAGAAGATGTTCAGCTCCTTCACCATTGGTACATACCACATCAGTACTCATCATGCATGGATTCATTCATTTTCTCTTCTTTTTTTCTAAAGTTCACCATAAAAAAAGAGTACCAAACCATAACAGAGTCTTTGCTAGAAAATACATTAAAGTAAGTAAATCTTTCTTGTTTATGCAACATGTTGAAGTATCATGTATTGCCCGCCTTTTCTCGCCAGCTTACTTATTTCTACGCGAACAATGTTGTTGGCTCATGAATGAAACTCTACACATACAGGAAAGTAACTTATGATCACCAATGCACTCCATAATTTTGCACGGTTGGGTTGGAACTTTGGGTGTATGATTGCATTGGCATTCGCATGTGTGGTGGTGGTCACCATGTGGTTTCGCCAGTGGTGCACTCCATGATTTGCATCCTCGGTAGGTGTCTGCCCTGGCTGGCATAATGCCCTTGTCCCTCCCAACACACAGATCACCAATTGATCCAGAATCTCTTCTCATCTCCAACCATCTAGCTGCTAGCTGCCTGCTGTACATGTAGCTCATGATCATGTGTGCACGCTTCAGTAGTTTAGCTCTCCAGGAGCAGTTGGCCCATCATTGCCATGTGCTGTTCTTGGACCTCCATGTCTAAACTAATCCACGTGTTCATCGGCGTGCATATATCTTAGAGAGAAAAGGATCAAATAGACACTTATGATGTGGCTCAGCAACAACCACAGATTTCTCTTCCCTGAAAAACCATTAATAGTTGCAATAAAATTTAGTGTCCAAAGTGTAGACTCGTCAGTTGGTTGCAGTTACAGATCATCAGTATTTAATTTGTGATTCTTTTTTTTCTCTCTTGCGATGTTGATTCAGGAAGCTGTGGGTCTCAAGGGATGAACGGCATGAACGAGAGCAAGCTGGTGGATCTGCTCAACGGCTCCGAGTACGTGCCAACCTACGAGGACAAGGACGGCGACTGGATGCTCGTCGGCGACGTCCCATGGGAGTAAGCACTAAACTACTTCTCCATCCATGCATTAATTCTTCCCTGTTCTGAAAATTCTGTGATGTGTTCGCCTCTAAGCTTCCTCGTTATTCTGGAAATTCCATTTCATTTCAGGATGTTCGTCGAATCGTGCAAGCGCCTTCGGATCATGAAGGGATCAGAAGCCATTGGCCTCGGTTAGTCCTAGTACTGCATATTAATCTGATTTTTTTTTCATCTTTTTCTTGGCTTGATTTGTAGTTCTGGGCTTAGTAGCAACTTTGGAAGGTGAAATCACAGTGCAGCAACTCATTGGTTATCTTTTTTTCAGCACCAAGGGCCATGGAGAAATGCAAGAACAGAAGCTGAACACATGGGTCACCAGATGCAAGAACCAAAGTCTCTGTAGCTTTGCAGCTCTGCTCGTCTCTGTATCATACTCGTCCCTGTTCTCCAAGCCTGTACCTCCTGATCAGTGAAGTCATTTTGGTGTGTCAACTGTGCTATCAGTTCCAGTGAGTCAGTCAGCCAGCCAGTCAGTCAGTCAGTGTTCAAGTCTCATCTTGTCATATACAAAAGAGAGAAGCCATGAACATGTACCTGTCCTATAACAATGTCTTTTTGCTCTACCTGTTCTTTTTTTTTCCTTTTTGGGCACAAAATGCAAAGGCACCCTGCTTCTAATGAATGGGCCCTTTTGCATCTTGTCCACCAAAAGTTGTTTAATTATATTGCCATGGTGTGTCAATGGAACAAATAATTGTTGCAAGCTGTTAAAAAATGTATTGTATGAGCCTATCTTTCTTTCTTTCTTTTTTTGCTATTCTTTAGTTATCTTGGTGACTTGGTGTCAATGGAATCACAAGAGGATAGATAAATTCCATGGTCAGAGATTTGGAGATGCTTTGCTTTGTGGTGGATAGACATTGCACAGTTGTGCATACCTGTCCCTGTGTGTTTTTATATGTTGAGCCAACTATGAGACAGGAGCATGGCATGTGCACAGTGATGGGGCACTGTGTTTTTATATGTACACATATGCATCAACCACTGCAAAATTTCCCAGCTTCTCACTACTATTATAAGGCATCACACTTTGGCTGCATCTTTTGCTGTCTGCTGGGAGTGCTATTCTGTACATGCCAGTGTTTGGTACATTGTGCCCCATGTCCTGAATGATAAAGGATGCAAATGCAAGGTTGGCTGCTGCCCAAAGTTGAGCTGTTGTTTTCTCTGTTTTTCTAGAGAGAGAGAGAGAGAGAGAGAGAGAGAGAGAGAGAGAGAGAGAGAGAGAGAGAGAGAGAGAGAGAGAGAGAGGCCTTGCATTGAAGTGCTGGAAGTTGTTGCCATGATTTTTGGGAACTTTCAGCTGCACCTTCCTAGTAGCAATGAGTGTCTCCCAACTAAAGGTGCTTTTGCATGTGTTTAATTAAGCAAAACATATTTGGCTTTGGAGATCATGTCCCCTAACAATGATGGCAGGCCAGCTTTGAGTCTTTTCAAGTGCCTGCTCCTTGTCCAGCTTTATTTCAAGACAATCTGAGCTGCTGCTTGTACCAAGAAATTGTCCACTACACAGATGTTGATAGCTACGGATAAACATTCTTTTTTTCTGCCGAAAATCGATGCAGCATCTTTTGATGGACTACTGGTAACTTGTCTCCCAAGGTTACAGCATGTTTTGTACATGGAGTGTTCACCATGGAATTGCGAATATAACTTTCAGAACAATGGTCATTTGTAAACTAAAATTTTAACGAATATTTACCCCTCGTTTTATTTTATTAGAACATTAATATCTACAAGCATTTTTACTCCCAGGTGGAATTAAAACATAAAGTGGAAACACGGATGTTAAATTTTGAAATGATGAGTGACTAGCTTAGGCCTGTAATTCTGGACATTTCGCTCATTCAATGCAATAACAGAACTCATTCTCTTATAAAAGGATAACAAAATGATATTGGACATAAATTTGAAGAGTGGTTCTGTTAAAAAGAATGCCAAATAAATTATTCAATAATCCTTCGACTGTACATCATGAAGGAATATCTTATTGCATGCACATAATCACCATGGAAAGTTGGAAATGAACATTCAGCTTATTTATATGTACAAGAATTTCCATTCTCCACGGAAAGAACCTATTGGTGCCTTCATCTCAACATTACTAGAGCCATAATCCTATTTCCTATCAAAGAAATGGAGTCTAGCTTGAGAAGTCCACCGATCTGATTACAAGATCAGCATCCTTTCTTGATTCCATGATAAGCTCTGCATTCGGCCGGTCGTTGTATGAGATCTGATTCACAAGACAAATAAGACAATAAGAACTAGCAATATACAGAAACTGTGCATGGAGAAAATTGATAGTGTATCAGTGTTTAAATCTTTTCTGGAAAAACCATATGACCGTGCAATTCCAGGCAAATGGTGACAGAAGTCAAAATAAAGAAAAAGTTCAAAGGACGTAAGACAGCCTTCTTGAAAGGAACTGCAGTGAGGTTTTATTTGAATTCATGTATGCATGTACATGTGGTTAGGACAAATGGTTCATGTGAAAGAAAATTACCCGCCATGCTGCTACATCTGGCTCTTTTCCTGGCAAGAGAAACGAAACAAAAAATGAATAGGATGCATAATAAAATCCAGCTGGAAATACTGGAATGGTAAGGAGGAAACGGCAAGCAATAAGGCGGACCTGTTGCTATATGTCTCTTGAGCACTCTTTGCATGGAGATATCAATGTCAATGTCAATGAACCTAAGAGTATAAAAAAAATGTCAATGAACATAAGAACGTAATTTTGGCCATTAGAATCCACTATTTTTCATTCCAAAGTCTAAAATACTGTTTCTTCTTCTTTGAGATGGCGAAGGGAGATAAAAAAGAAATGTATTAGTGCGACTTATCCTGCATACTCACCATTTCTCGTCAAACAAGCCTCTAATTTCCCTCCAGACATCTTCTTCCAATAATAGATAATTCCCTTCTACAATCACTATTTTGTGCCTGCCAAAATCATGGTAATTAGCAACCAGCATGTGTAACACCTGTACTTAAAGTAACTGGAGCATTTAAGGAAGACGGGTTTTATGCAGGACAGCAGGAATGCAGCCATTACACATGGAAGAATTAACATGACAGACAGGGTACAATCTGACAGGAAGCTATACACAGGAACAGGGGGAAGAAAACTACAACAAGGAGCTTAGCATAACCATTCATGAGTAAAATGGGAAATTAGCAGTAGTTAATATGATCATGTGATAAAGAATGGCTATTGCATAAACTCCAATGTTAGGAGATGCTAATATTAAGTTGATCGAAAATATTTTAGAAAAGTGTGTCCAGCACCTTTGACCAAATGTATGAACAGCTCAAGCAGAGTGCACATTTGAGTCTGTGAAGTTAACTTACTGTGGCTTTACAAATATGTCGTTCTCAACTGGGTCACCAACACCATGATCAAATGATGGAGCATAAACTGAACCCTACAAAGCAAGATGTTAAGGATCAGACCAAATACTATGTGCACTCAAGAACTCATATTGCAGGATGTTGGTAGATACCTCTGTTCTTAGGGTCTGTAGACATTTCAGAAAAAGTGATGGATTGAACGTCCACGGAGCTAAAATTAATAACTATAATGTTAGTATTTATGTAAATAAAGTTTAATGAAACGACCAAACAGAGAACATTACACACCTCCTCTTCTTGCATGTGCTTCTTTTGGATTCTGCAGGCACAAGAGTGTTAACAATTTGAGAAAGCAACTGAAATTAAGGCATGGGTTACCTAAAAGATAACAAACCTCCATTGCATCAAGCTGTGCACGATAAAGGTGGAAACCATCCATTGGAAGCATTGCAGCAATTTCCTCGGTAGGAAGCAGTGCTCCGCTGCCCTTTGCATGGGACCAAAGCATATTAACACGTCGAACAACTTCAGAGGCAACTGTGGACTTGCCTGCACCAGGTGGGCCAGCTAGACCAACAATGTATCTGCCAAGAGAGGTAGAATCATGTGGTTTAGCAGAATATTAATAAAGAAAATTTCTTAATAAAATGCGCAAGCAATGTCTAAAAATTCATTAACATGTCAATTTCCAAATGTAGCACTGGGTGAAAAGATAAGAAAGAAAAAAAGAAAAGACCCAAAAAAATCTATGATGAGAAAGCTCCTTTCTATGCTTTAAATAGCCATTAAATAAATGTATTATTTTAATGTTCTTCTTATGCTAAACAGATCTATTTGTTCCCAAGCTAGGTGACTGAAGGATCTCTGACAGAAAAAGGCTATAAAATTCTATTGGAAGTAAATTAACAGTTTACTATTCCTGACCAAAAAAAAGGTTGGACCACAGAAGCCATTGCTTGTTTGTAACTTATTTATTATTTTCCCAAAAAAAATCAAGAGCGAATAGTAAATAGATTATAAAGTCGGCTGACGATGTTCAAGAACTAACATGTCCAATACATTCAAAACCAACAGCATAAACCAGCTTTGATCGTTGCACATTTGCGATAGAAGAACATGATTGCCTGATAATTAATGTCCCAAAACAGCACCAATAGGAAAAGGCTTACTTTGAGTCAAGGTGTTCAATATTCTTCAAGACAGAAAGAAGGTGTTCAGCCAAAGTGTCATATACCTCCTCCATCGACCTTCAAGTTTAGAATCAACATAGATCAGTATGCTAATTACCGAAGAGTATAGTTCACCTACTAATGATCAAAGTTGAGAAGATCAAGCAATTGGCGATATAATCCTTAAGACAAGTTTCCCCAAAACAGGCCTAACCAAAGAAACTAATGACAAGAAACAATTTGCAAGCTTATCATGGAAACAGAGACATGTCCAAAGCATTGCTAGTCTGCTAGATATGATCCAGTTTGAATCACTGGTCCAAAAGAAAAGAATAAATTTGCAGGGGCTGATGAAAAAAAATAAAGAAACCATTTATTTATTTTTCATAGCATCAGCTAATTTTCTAGCATTTTATAAATATCACTTCTTCTGAAAAGTCAGCTATTCAGCATATTCTTCTGGGAATTTCTGCATCGAAACAAAATGATCAAATTCGCTGGAACATGGGTGAAATATGGCATTACCAACTCAAAAGTGAGGAGGCTATTCCGTCAACTAATAGGATACTGAACTACTGTGACAAAAGTTAGAATCACTTATGCTATTGTGCAGAAGACAATGGTAAACTAACAATCCTAAGTTTTATTTCATGCTGCGACAAATTTTCCCAGTTCACCTGGAGTGGTCCAATATTTCATCGTAAATGACTAGTGTTATAGCTGAATTAGTAATGACTAATGAGAGAACGATTTTCACACAACATCTAGCAAAACCCCCAGAGCACCAAGAAAAGTGCAAGGCCAGGGCCACCATTGTACGTTAGTAAACAAGTAGACTAATAATGCAGTGGCAATGAACATTTTTCCCCATTACAAAATCAGCTTACCTGGCTTCGATCTGTGGAGCTTTCTGTCTCTGATAGCAAGGAACCTGAAATGCAATGCTAGAGTCAGGCATAATGAACAAACATGATAGCAAACTGCACACAGGACGAAAAAAAGCAGCTCACATATCGTTTCTTCATGTTTGCGTCTTGAAAGCTTGGCTGCTGAAGAAATGCAGGCTGGAAACTGGCACGGATTGGAGGCACAGCCCTCATCTTCAGTTTGCTTCTGACAACATAACTCCTACAAGTCACGAAGCCTGCAGAGGCAGCAAGATCATGCTTTTAAGCTAAGCGGCGCAACCACAAAAGAAGATAAGGTAAGCGCGCCGGAGCTCAGCTTTGGGGAATACTCCACAAGGAGAAGACATTCAACTAGGAGCAAGAAACTTGCATTGAACGCTAGGAGGTACTACGGGCACTTGGAGAAAGGAGACGCAATCACGCAATCCCAATAAAATCAGAGGTCGACATGCTGCAGGATTCAGCATGTCAGGAATTCCGAATCTGTTCAATTCCAGCCCACAGGCCACACTTGCAAATTCCTCGGATGAAGTCGAAGCAGAGGCGGATTGCGAAGGCAGTAAAATTACCCTACAGTCCTACTAGTAGGGGGATTGGAGCGAGAGAGATGGCGGCGGGGATCGACAGATCTCTTACCCGCCGCGCCAGGGCCAGGCCGGCAACACGACGGCGGCCGGAGCAGCCTCTGCTGCACCTGCGCCTGCGCCGCCGTGGACGCCATGGAACTCGACAGCAACTCCATGGCTGCTCCGGTGCTCCCTCCCTTCTCTGGCTCCCTCGATCTAGCAGGATCAACTGATAAGGACGTGCAGGGTGCGCCGCCGCCGAAACCGAATCGGAGTGTGAAATTTCCTTTCTTTTTATTTTAGACGGAATCGAAGGGTGATTGGCAACGCAATTACAGAGAAACCGAAGCTCCCGCAGGAACTGAATCCGTGCAGATTAGCCCTCTTGCTTGCAGCATATTGACTAACGCGTACTCTGACAAAAAAACACAGTTTAGGAGGGCCTGACTGTAAATCTGTTCTAGCTCAGACACAAACAGGCCAGGATTGCAAGCAATCTGGTGATGGAAAGCATAGCAATTATTGTCCTGGATGGACAAAATGGTTTGAGAGTACAGCAGGGCCTGCTTGCACACAGTTATTGTTCTACAGACTCCACAGGTTTAACACGCGAGAGAATTCGACAGCATGAATAATAGTACTACAACTACAAATACACACTAGATGGAACATACAAAGTCTAGGGAGGCAGAGGCTTGCTCTACACTGCTTCTCCCACGGAGACGACCGCCGGCGAGGATCGCCGGCTGGCTGAACCACCTAGGTGAGGTGAACGGTGCACTGGCTCTTCCGCGGCCTGCCCCATTTCTCCTGCTCCTCCAACTGCAGACAGAAAAAACAGAGTGGTGGTGAATTTCTAGCTGAAGGTTTGGTCAGATCAGAGGGTCTCTGCAAGTGCAGTGAGTGACAATTACCTGTTCTATCATGAAGTGGGGGACGTGCACGCGCTTCGACCCATCCGCCAGCCGCTTGCAGGGCAGCCGGGGCTCTGCCGCAGCGAACTCGTTCAGGACCTGGTTCCTGATCGCGCCGATCAGCATGTCACGGCACCCATTGACGTGCACGTCTTTCAGCTTCGGGCACTGGATCAGGAGCCGTTCTGAAACAGGGTTTTCAGAAGGATGTTAATGCTTGGTACAGCTGATTGGTACTTCTTGTACCAGCTACTGCCTGCATTTCAAAACCCTGAAAGAAAGAAACAAGGGGAGCATCACATCCTGAACGCACCTGGATGGAGATTCGTGCAGGAGTTGAGGTTCAGATCAACCAGCTCCGGGCAATTCACATACAGGGCCTGTCACACATGAAAGTGGTAATGAGCACACTGCTTTACTACACGCATGAACCAGAACAACGATGCATTAACAATCATGTACAGCTTTTTGACAATTACCTCGATCGCTGAGCAGCCCCAGAGGCTGAGTTTCTTCAGACTGCTGTGCTTTATGATCAGCTTCTGGTAACTAGGCTGCTGCTTTTTCTGGGTAGGCAATTTAGAGCAGAATTTGATCCCCCCAGTTAGATCGCCGAAGTATGATCTCCCATCTTCAGGCTGGGGTTTAGCACATATGCTCCTGCCACAGTCCATGAGTCGAAGGAGTGGCAATTGTGCTGCAGCCACCTGGACCCCAGCTGCACATTCAGAGAACAGTTAGCATATTTGCTGTTACGAGCATTGAAATAATGAATTTTGAAATAACTGAGTCCAAAGAACACAGCTATGTGGAAAGCTTACATGAAGTGATGTTTGGGCACAAAGCCATGAGGAGGCGGGTTAGGGTGTTAGGGAATGCATTGCAGATCATCCCAAGCCCATTGTCAGTAATGCTAGACCTGGACATGTAAGCATGCCAAATCAGATACATGAAGTAACTTTCCAACAGAATACAAAATGAGCAGTTTGGTCGTGCAAACATTTGGTCATCAAACATTGGTTCTTACCCGCTTAAATCAAGCAACTCCAAGCTTGCATAAGAACGAACAATAGATGCAACAGCTGCATCTGTTATTTTTGAACCGAGAACCAAAGACAGCATGCACAGGCCCCTGGTGAAATGATAAAAAAAGAAGGATTAATAGGTCATTAAACTGGAGTCACATCAAGATCTATATATCATAGGTTCAAAAAACAAGGATCATGGCAACATGTTAAGAAATTTGGGTACCTGAGATTAGCACTCTCTAGAGCAAACACAGCTTCATTGCATAAGCGAATCGATGAGATGTGCATGTTTCTCAAGTTTGGGCAGGTCCGGCCCAGACTATCCATTAGAGCAACCAGATCGGTAGAATCATTATTTTGTTTGGGAAAGTCCAGTGAGAGCTCATTCAAATTAGGGCAGTTCATGACCTGACAAGTGAATAACCCAATGAATTTATGCAAGATAAGATCAGAGAATTGCACAGACAATAATTGCAGGAGTGCCTCTACTTACCGCTTTGGTAAGGGAACAAAGACCTGATAGCCAAAGGGTTGAAAGGCTTGAAGAGCTAATATTCAGAAAACCGAGACTGCTACAGCCATCTAATTTAAGAACTGAGAGCGATCGCTTCTCTGAAACAAACCTAGATAGCTCATCCCTGCACAGAATAGCACATGTCAGTTAGATCGCCCAAACCTCAACTGTTAATTTAACATTACTGATATGCAGATGGTTTTTCAGATGACTTATGGTGACAATAAACAGCAAACACACTTAAAGCAACAAGAAGCAACACTCTGAAATTACATATCTCCAGGCAGTAGCACAAAGCTTGGTACTGCACATCGGCAAAGGCGTATATACTAGATACTAATCATAAACTCTCATATTCCATTCAAGGTGCAGCTGTGCAAATCATACAGAATTATGTGCAAGAGAACAAAATATATAGAAAGATGAAACTCAAAACAGATTTAGTATCAGGAGTTTTCAGCATACCCAGATATCCTGTTGACTGCACTATTAGCCATGCTAATATCCAGGGTTTGTAAATTAGGGCAGGAAAATGCCACGCATGCGATCATTGTGGCATCAACATCGCTGCAAAAAATGTACAAACAGAACAACTGGTTTAGAGCATAACTCTCACAATCAAGAGACTGAAACATAGAACAACTGGTTAGAGCATAACTCTCACAATCAAGAGACTGAAACATAGAACAACTGGTTTAGAGCATAACTCTCACAATCAAGAGACTGAAACATAGAACAACTGGTTAGAGCATAACTCTCACAATCAAGAGACTGAAACATAGAATTTCTAAGCTTAGTCAAGCACCAAAAGAACTAGATCTAGACTACCTATTCACTGTCAAAAGGCCCAAAGCAAAGTTAGGATTTCACTTTTGCTTGAATTGTAATCGAGCAAGCAGGCACACATCTGCATTTTGGTCAACCCTAACAGATAGAATACTAGATCTGCCAAATGATGCTCTTGATTTGCATAAAGCCGCAAAGTTCCTCTTAAATCACCAGATCAAGAAAATTGTCCCTAATGCTAAACTAAATTCTGCATCTCCTGGCCATACAATCTATTCAGGTCCCTTTTACCGTCACTACTGATTTTTCAGCCTTATTTCCTAGCTGCTCAAAAGACCAAGTGGCATTTCTGCATCAACCACGCACTAATTCTGCATCAAAGCTACACGAGCTAACAGATCTGTGCTTCCTACTCTCAGATCAAACCGGATCTCACAGCACCATGGCTAGAATTAGAAACTGCCCCAAGAAAACCGCATCCAGCAAGAATGAAGTTTATATAGTCAGATCAGATCGATACTTAGATCGCTCTCAGCAAGCATAGATAGATTTCCATTAACGACTTGATCTTGCTGCACGATGTGTATTCAGAATCTAACCAAGCACCCATCAAGGATCTAGAGAGATCTCACGGCACCAGATCAGATCACACATCTGCAATCAGAAACCACCCCAGTGGAACACTGAGCAATTCCACTTCCACTACTTCAGTCAGTCAGGCTAAGGTGAATTCAGTGAGAATTTCCGTGTTCGTTCGTTAGCCTCCCTCCCATTTCGATCGAGCAAGGTTATCAGCATCAAGTTCCATGCCGTCATGTGCCCCGATCCAGGATAGCGAGCACCATCCGGAGATCAACTCATCGATCTCGGAGGCGCCGCCGATCGGGCGGATCCGTCAGTGTCATCGTTCGTGTTGGTCATCCGTTTCCTCACCTGTCCATTCGGAGCACGAGCCTCGCCAGCGACGGGCACCGCGCCATGAGCGCGCCGACGGGCCTGACGGAGGCGGCGCGGAGCCGGACCTCCTCGGCCCCTCGCCACACGCGTCGCGCGCACTCCCGCCAGCCGCGGCTGACCCCGGCCGCCGCCGCCACGCCGCGGGGGGCCATCCGACGCAGCACCTCCAGCACCACCTCCCCGGGCGCGCGCCGCCCCGCGCCGAGCTCGACCCACCCAGAGTCCGAGTCCGCCGCCTCCTCCCCTTCCCCCTCCACGTCCACCGCCGCCGCCGCCTCCACCCTCGGCCTCTTCCTCCCCGCCGCCGGCGGCGGAGGCGGGAGCAGCGGCGCCGCCGCCATCGCTACCGGCGCCGCGTCCAGCACCACCACCACCGCCTCCGCCTCCCCCTCCGCCGCCGGGTCGTCGAACTGCAAAGCGCGCCGGGGCTTGTTCTGCTGCTGCTGCGGCGGCGGCGGCGGGGGGGCCTCCCCCGCCTTGCCGCCGGCCCCGGGGACGGAGCAGACGTGGCCCTTCTTGGGGAGCCCGCACCGGCCGCAGTTGTAGCTGCCGCGGCGCTTGGGCACGGCTGCGGCGGCGGCGGGGACGGGGACGGGGGCGGAGGCGTCGGAGGCCATGGGGGTAGGCAGATCTGGCGCTGGTGGCTGAGCCGAGGTAGGCTAGGGTAGGGTTGGATGGGGGGGACTGGGAGGATTGGGGGGGCGGAGGAGCGCGGGGTGGGGAAATAGAGGGAGAAGAAGGCGGGAGATTGGCGCGCGCGAGCTTGGCGCCATTTCCTCCTGCGCGCGAGTTCCTTTCGCTCCCTTGGCTCTCCCTTTTTTTTTCCCTTTTTGGAGTTTTCGCGCCGGCGGGCTCCGGTTGGTTTCGTTTTCGTGGTCGGGCGGGGCGGGTGCACGGGCCGCCCGTGGACGCGGTCCACCGCGCTGGCGGCAGGGGAGGGCTTTGTGCTGAGTTGGCTGAGAGAGTGCCTGAGAGGTGAGAGGGTTTTGGAAGGTTGGTGAGCCATCATGGACCTAGCTCTCGTGTGGCAGCCAGCCAGCCAGCAATGGAGCTGGACTTGTAGCGTGTCGAGGACTTGACTCCTGAGAGGTTGGGCTGGTCATGGCGGCGTTCCTTTTTCCAGAATGCTGGGCGTACGCGCACTGTACCAACATGGTAAGTATAGTATCCGTGGAGGTTGTTGAAAGAATTCCATTGCAGGTATATCTTCTTTTGTACTTCCTCCATCCTAAATTACTAGGTGTATGTCAAAAACTATGTATCTAGAAAAGTCAAAACGAATAGTAATTTCGGACAGATAGAGTAGTTCTTATTCGATGTCATTTTGTGTAAACCATAAACTATTTTTGTGCCTCCTATTCTCACACTGGTCATTTTCTTTTTTTCATGGAAGGAAATACGTCCACATTGGGCTAGTTCTCTATTGATCCGGAAGGAGGGGCATTACACGGTATCGAATATTATATTTCTTATCAAGTAGTTGAGGGTTTCACTCTAAATACCATTAATATCATGATCGAAGTAGAAGTGCTCAAATATTTTCTCATGATAGCGTAATCAATTGTTTCGCACCAAATCTAAATTAATGTTACCATTGTGGATGGCACCCCTAATAAGAGATGGCAGCATCAAAATCAATCGAAATGAATAGCATGTACACCCAGAATAGGCCGCGCCATAATAAGTGGTTAGCTCAAGTTATCCAAAATGTGATTTCAAGTATAGACATCCGTGATAATCAGATTAACTTCTAATCTATGTATCCAAAATGAGCTTTTTTGAGCCAAAAGTATGAATACCTTGTATCGTGTACCTTGATTGCCTGCGAAGTACCATGCTATCCTGCTTATTAGGCATTTTGCCATGGGACTATGGGAGAACGAGGAGCAAGAGCCAAACTTGCGGGTAAGTGTGGTGGTGTGATAGGATTAGTTTTGAGATAATTTCCTATATAGTATTGGAAAAAAATACTTGGTTCCTATATGGTATTGAAAAATTTTGTCTTCCCCAATTGATACCTAATTTTTTCATTGTTTCCTTTCTTGGCACTTATGTTACCTTTGATATTAAGTCTGACTCAAAAAGACATTTTTGCCCCTTATTTTATCTAGTGGAATATGATGAATTCCAAGCAGTCACGTTCCGATTCTAGTAATATATTGCATGTCCCATACGGTACACATAATTTAAACGGTACATTAGATTCCAGCATGAACAGTGCAAAAAAGGTGATAGGTTCAAATAGTACATTAGGCTCATATGCTTACCTTACAATCAAGTTCACGGATACACACAACCAAGTCAACATTACAATAGGTTCAGATACATTAAATTTGATTCAAAAGAAAGGCATACGCTAATCATAAGCTAAGCCTTCTTCTTCTACTTCTTGTGCTCATTGTAGGGCTAGCTGGGTCTTCCCATTTTTTGCTTCTTGTGCACATTGCTCGACTGTCAAATGATTGCTCCGGTTGCTTCCTTTTCCTTTTGACTTTTGCCTTCACCAGAGCAATTTTTTGCTCACTAAGCATAGGAACGAGCTCAAGCTGATTTGAACCACTTCTTGACCTTAAAAAAGCCACTTTAATACAATAAAATTCAAAAATAGCATGATATTGTACTAGAAATTAGGAAATAAATACAAATGTCCAAATATTACCTTTTGGATCATGCAGTGGATGATTTGGTACTTTTTTCCTATTTCTTGGTTGTGGATTCTAAGCTTTGGCTGCCGCGCCCAAGCTTGGCCCATCTAGAGGCAAGGCTGCCCTTGTGACGGCCTCGGGCACGCCTTGCATGCTGCCTCGAGCCTCCAATGACCCTGGGGTAGGTACCCTTCCCTGTTGCTCCCCATGCCAATGGGGAGGAGGGCAAACGGGATGCACCTCGAGCTAGGCCTGCTAATGGGGGTGGACCCACCCCTCATCGCAATTAACAGGAATCGACGCGGACCCACCCCTACCCAAAAATGCCATTTAATTAATCCGCCCCTCCCCGCCCCATTTTATGCGGGTAAACCGTGGGTTCAACGTGAGAACATAATATAATACTACATGTACCAAATTTGTACTGCTAAGGATAAACTTACAATAAGAATCATGCACACAGTAATTAAGGGTTGTGATTATACACCTAGTCAAGGTGATTATGGTGGGAATTTACAAACTCATTAACACAAATCCAAAAATCCAATCCATCTTGACAAAAGAACTTTTGGTACTAGGATGTCACTTCTTCAGTAGCAGTGCATCACTCCTAATTAATTGACAGATAATTATATGATCGAAAAGGAATTAGATGAAGCAATCTTCAAAAAGATGGGTGCACACAGATAAGGATCATTATGTCAGGTGGGTGCAGATGCAAAGATATGACTGAAACAAGAACTAAGGAAATCTCAATTAGTAAAAATTACCTTCAGTAGTGATATATTTATACAACCAATCTTTGCAGCAGACCAAAGCTTCAAGAGTTTCTAGCGTCATTGAGCTTCGATTGTCACTAAGAATCCGACCACTCAAGCTGAATGTTGATTCAGAAGAAACTGTGCTGAGTAGAATTGCTAAGAAATCGCATGCCATTGTTGACAGCACAGGGTACTTGTTGGAGTTTGTCTTTCACCAAGTCAAAATTTCAAAATTTTCATCTATCCTCACTGGTGGCTCTTCTAGATATGCATCAAGTTCTGATTTTTCAATCCAAGTCCCTCTCCTCTGATGCCTATATTTAGCAAATTCTTGTTCCAGTCTTCTTTTTCCAAGCGCTAGCACTGGAGAATGGTTCACCATGCTTCTGGACGCCACCAGTTTATGATACTACATTTGTATCATTTTGTCTAATAACATCTTCATACTTTCTGAAATACTTACGAAGTCACTCTTTAGTCCAATTTTTGCTCAAGTCAATGTCAATAAAGCTCCTGCATACCTTCTCATAAAAGAAGTCTAGGAAGTCAACTTTTGTTCTTGGATCAAGTATGCTGCAAATAACAAGGACCATATTGTAATTTCCATCCCAATACTTATCAGATTTCCTCTCCGTTGCTTTTGCCAAATCTGTGATAACCCGATCCTTGTGCCATTTTGGACTATTTAGAGTTTGGTGGATACAAAGCACATTATCCAGGAACATGTGGGAAGTAGCATATCTATTGGCTGAGAACGTCCTGGTAGTTTCTTCAAAAACTCCAAGGAACTCACCAATGGACTCAACTTTGCTAAACTCATCTTCAGTTGGAAATGGTTGTTGATTTGCTTTAGCATATCGCTTCAAGACAATCTTATACTTTACTGCCTCTATAATCATGGCATGGGTTGAGTTCCAATGGTTAGGAACATCAAAGACTAAACCAGCCTTTCCAGCAAGACATTCCCTTTGAGCTATCTCATTGAAATCCTGGATGCGCGATGGTGATGAGTTAATGTGCCTAATCAGGTCTCTTATCAACTCTATCACAGCACTAGCAATGTTCATACCATCTTGGACAAGAATGTTGAGTATATGAGCACAACATATAACAAGAAGATGCTCACCACCAAATAACATGTCACGCTTTCCGCTTTCTTACAGAAGATCACAAGCTGCCTTGTTATTTGCAGAAGATCACAAGCTGTCTTGATCACCAAATAACATTCATTACGAATCATTTGTCACCCTATGCAGCTAAATGCAGGTTGCAATGACTCCATCCAAGGCTCAAAGCCTTCATCATCAAACTTATTGAATGCTACATCAGCTTTAACACACCATGCAATCATCAAGTCACGACTTCTCTGCTGATTAAAGGTGAATGAACCATCTACATGCTTTTTCTTCATTGTAGCGACAAATTTGTTCCTACCATCACTAGGGACTTTGGGGCAATACTCTACAATGTGAGTTTGAAAGCTGTTTGTACATGATTTCCTGTTCACAGTCAACTTTATTCCATAATACTTGCAAATTGCTTTTAGGACACCATCTATCTTAATTGCTTTTAGGACACCATCTATATCGACCAATTCCGGCTCATAATACTCCCAGACTGGTGCCCTTCTATTTGGTGTTTGCGACGAATTGTTGTTGGTGCTCTCACTAGTACCAGAGGCCTCCGATGAGAAGACATTTGTTTCAAAAAGGTATAAATGATAATCAGCAGCAATATCATACATATGAAATGCAATAACAGAAGCTAATGGTGATTAAATATATATTCTGATGAAAATAGAGTGCATGCACCAATCTCTAGTTTTTTTCTTTATGTATGCAGGCAACATGTTGTGCAACATGAACTAGGAGGAATATTGCTTAGCATCAATATTAGCAAGGTCTGATCTGTGTGTTTTGAATACTTTCCACCAGCACATCAAGCATCCACGTTCAAATACCTTTCATTCTAAATACTCTTCTAATTGATGTTGTAATGCTACATGAACTAGAGCCGATTGTACGAATAAAAACAATAAGCTTCAGCAGGGGATCTGATTCCAGAGAACACACTATTAAATAAACAAGCTAAGAACAGCTATGCACGCAAGAATGAACAGGAATACGAGATTAGGAAATAGATCGTTAAGGAATCGGAGAGAAAAGCGAAGAGCACCTTGATCTCTCGAAGGGATCCGATACTGGTGTGGTTCTTGAAACAGGAACTGTTGGCGTGCTAGTTGGAGGCGGACGGATCCAGGGTGTCGTCAACAGGAGCGCCAGCGGCCGGCGGCGGTAGTGTCACCTTTCTTGGTGGAGCGTGGCACCCTTAGCTCCTTCACGCGGGAGCGGATGCGGCGGCGGTGGCCGACGGCATCTCCCCCGCAGATCTGGCAAGAAGAAGAGGAAGGTGAAGATGTGATGCGGAGGAGATTGAGAAGGGGACTGGAAGGGGAGTACCTAAATATGCCGTTTTTGTTGGAGGAGAGCGGCGGGGCAGCGGTCAACGGTGGCGGCGCGTCGCCTTTCTTGCAGGAGTGCAGTAACCCGCCTTGCGGGATTGGTGTGCAGAGGCGCACGGCACCCCCATTTTGCGAGGTCAACAAGGACCGGTTCCAACCCACCCCCGACCTGCGCTTTCACTAGACCCGCCCCGCCCCACCCCGCTAGCCTTTAAAACCCATTCTCACCCATCCTAACGAAACCCGCATAAACACCCACCCCAAAATACCCATTTCGCCCCGCCCCATTAGCAGGCCTACCTTGAGCCCTCTTCAAGGCTGCACCGCCTGCAGCTCCGACCACTAGCTGTCACCACCTCACGTAGATCCAGGGTTGGGGAGGGAAATGAACAGAACGAGAAGGGGAGGGAACAACTGAGAGAGAGGGAAGGGGTTCGGGGACGGGCGAGAGGGGGTCGGGTATCAGGTTGGGAGGGGTCTCTTTTCCATTAGAGGTTTGGTCTACAAAACATGTTCAACAGTATTTTAATGGAATTGGCTAACAAATGTAACAGGAACCAAAGAAAATTTTGGATGGCAATTACGGAAGACAATATTTTTTATATAGCGCTATATAGGGAATTATCTTATTAATTTCTACTCCATCCGTTCCAAATTACAGGTTGTTTTACCTTTTTTTTTTATATTCATAGCAAAAACTATGCACCTAGATATATATACTATATTTAGATACGTAGAAAAATCTATGAACTTAGAAAAGTCAACATGACATACAATTTGTAGGGGGATTAGTTTCTAGTTTATAGGTTGAAATCAGCTTTTTTTATAAACTCTCATGACCCAAAAGGTAATATATATATATTTGAGTTAGCCTAATTATTAATTACATTAAACGTGGCCGAAATAGAATGTATCACAATTCACAAAATGCTATGCGACGTGCAGGCTGACGGAGGCTCTCCCATACAGGCGACTAGCACTGAAATGCGAATGAATTACAGCTAATAGATCATAGGAGAATGGATTAGAGCTATCACGTGTGTTGGGTTGATTAGAGAGCATAGCAAGGCATGTGGTCTTGGTTTTGCTGGCGGAGGGAGCCCAAGCAAATTCTCACGGCCTGTACAACTTGTGGCCCATGTTGAAGTCCATCCGACACCTAGCTGAAGCCCCTAAGAAACTTGGTCACAAGTCGAGAGATAATAACGGGCCAGTTTACTCTCCCAAGTGGGTCGACCGAGAGACCAAGCAAATTCTTGCGGCCCGTATTAGTTGGCACCGGCCCTTTGCTTAGGCCCAAATATCTCTTTTCTCTTACACTATCGCGAGTAGACCCATGTAGATCCATGACATGACACACTGGCACCGTACGAAGCTTCGCACCGAATTTGAAAACCCCTGCAAATCCTGCCACACGGAAAAGAATTCGCGCGTATTTTATTCGAATCATGCAGCAGATGACCTGCGCGCGAGCCTCTGCAACCGCAACGTGACATGTTGAGCTGCAGCGATGGTGGCAGGGGACAGGAACAAAACATGAGCGGGTCGTCTCGTCCGAGTGAGCTCCCGAGATGCTCCGATTATTTTTAGATGCTTCTGATTATTTTTCTGTCCCCGTGATGCTCCATCATTTTGTCATAACCAATGCGGGCTTTACGATGTACTCCATCTACTCCATGCGTGTGTTTTAACTTTTTACGAGGTGCAGTATTACTGTTACGCTGTGCGCGTGGAATTGAGTGGAGTTTTAGGCTTTCCTTGTTTGCCCGGATGGGTGCTGGACGGCCCGTAGAGCTCGGGAGCCGTCCCCCTCGCCTTCGCCGCCGTCGCCGTTGTTGCCGCCTTCATCTTCGTCGGCCACGGCGGTGAGGTGAGTCTCAATAAAATAAAGCTCTGCTTCCCTTTCTCCCCCTTCTTGCATCACTTCCGGGCGGATCCTACCACTCGGTGTTCTCCCCTTCCGGTGGATCTGTTTTGCTGGTTCCTTGGTGGCCTTGCCGGATCTGCTGTTGTCGTGCTCTGGATCATCGATGAGGTGCAGCTCCATGGGGGCGTCTGGTGGGCGGGTGGCCGGATTTCGAAGTCTGGCGGCCGATGTTCTCGTACCGAGGATCTCTTGTGGTGTACCAATGCTTGGAGTCCGCTTCTTGGTCCGGAGGGAAGTGGAAGATGGAGGATCGATGCTCCGGCGCACGATGACGAAGTTCGGTGACAGTGAGCCACAGGCAGATGGGGAAGAAGAAGAGGGCCCGAGTTCTAATTTCTACTTTCTGTAGGGGCCCTTTTGCAAAAAAGGGACGCACTGTACTTGTTCTTTATCCTTTAATATGATATGTTTTCCCTCTTCGCAAAAAAAAAAATTCAAAAAAGGTTTGCCCTTTGCCCCCACACATTTTGAAAACGAGCAACTTGGTAACGGTTGTACAGTACTCCCCGTAAAGAAAAGTTGGCACCCTGGTCCCTGGGATGCGTGCAACCAGATGAAGTTTTAAAATCATCCGAGTAGATATGTTACAAATACCCAAAATCTTGCTTCATTTAGACAAATCCGAGTGGAGACTAGAACTAATGCCCAAACAAAGTTGTTGGTTTCATGAAATGGCTGCTTTTGGACAAATCCTTTTCCTTTTTCGTATCGAATTCGAGTCATCAACAACGAATTTTTTAAACAAGCAAGGCGTTGGTACGAAATGCACAAAACAAGCAGACGGCCATCACCTTTACCATGAGCGCTCCGAGCCAGTGGACGACGGATGGATCATGCCATCATGGCAGTGGGAAGCATGCCATAAACATGGCTGGCCCCCACCCACACAGCAATCGCGGCAGGTAAAGTAGTAGCAGGCCGTTGGAGGCGACAACCGCACGGCATGCAGGTCGGCGGCAGCCCCACCGCCGTAATCAAGACCACGCACGGCTCCGCCCGGCCGGCCGGCCAGACTCCGGCTGACGATGAACACGGCGAGGAAGACATGGCTATCTACTATACTACCTCATCGGTTCTCCTAGCTCTCGCCACGCCATGGTTGGTTGCGGGTTGCAGCGCCTCTAACCCTAAACCTAACCCCAGCCTGATTGAGCTGCTGGACCAGCGATCCACGTGCCCATGCATGGCATCGTTCGCACATCCTGAGATCGTTTGCAGGGCAGAGGGTGAGCAACGGTGGGTGAGCCGGAAACAGATCGGAGGCACATCACGTGGTGTTTTTATTCCGCGCAAGCGCAAGCGTGTGTGCGGTGTGCCGACTGAGTTTTGTTGTGCTGTCCTGCCGACGGGTGGCAGGTTCCGATGGTACGCGGCACACGTGTCCTCCGTCTAACCTCTGTTCTGAGTATAATTAGGACGTGGATTTGAGTTAACAAAGGTCTTCGAATTACACTGTGAATTATTATGTTTTCTCTTGAATTAGAAGCATGTTTACTTTCAAGCACGGATGCGACAACACCGCTGTTACGTCCGTAGACGTAATAATCTAGAAATTTGAAACGGATGGAGTACATGAAGATTACAAAATTTTGAATTATTAAAAAAAGTACGTGTGGTTTGTTAAAAAAAAATTGTTCGTTCAAAAAAAGTACGCGTCTTGTAAAAGAAACGGAGGGGATATTAAGTCCATTGCAGTTTTTAAGTCATCGTTGACTTTGAAAACTTACAGGATTCCATTACTACTGTTTCTAAAGAAAGTTTTGCAAAATTTGTCGAAGCTCGCTCTTTGCACGTACATTTACCCATTTACGGTCGGAATCTCACCGACTACGCAACAACAACGTACTGGATCCCATCCCATCAGTGTTGAAAAACTGACGACCTGTGTGGGGAGGAACCGTGATGATGAACAACGGCAGCCTTTGACAGGCCCGGAAAGAAAGCTAGCTAAGTACGTGATTAAAGTGCTTAACCACTACTGCCTCCCTGCTCACCTTTCCGTTTAATAAAACGAGGTAGCAGGGTGCGTGGGCAACAGACGCCGTTGATTGCTCGGCCACGATCTCCCAGAGATCCTTCCTGCCTGCACCCTAGCCGTAATCAACGAGGCCGGGCCGGTCCTCGATGGCCTCACATGGCCACTAGCGACGTTAGGTCCCTTTCCCTCTCGCTCGCTCGCCAGCGGGATCGCATCGACGACGACGACGACGCGCGCCCGGTAGGAAGATGCCGTTCTCGTACATTTATTTATTTATTTATATGTGTGTGTGTATAAATATTTGCCCACTAACTTTATATATTTCCTCTGGGCTCGCTCGATCGTTGCAATTGCAACCCTGGTGGTCAAACTTGCTTATTAGACTACTTCTGGCCTACGTGCGAACAAATGCTAGATTATTTGTTAATTGGTAGAATACGGGCTCTTAAATCGTCGTCGCAGCATCTAGCTGATGCTGGGGTTTGGAGAAAAAAAAACCTTGGAGTTTAGTTCATGGACCTGGTAGCACGTGCACGCCACGCCTTTGTTGCGCACAGCTCACAGGGTGGGATCATGGCTGGCAGAAGAATATCAACGAGATATTTGCGCAAGCTCCTGTTAGTACAAGGGCTTATTATATGAGAACTCAAGCTTAATTAGGGGGAAATTCAATGTGCTGGATCAAAATCAACTCAATTTTGCTACGTAGAGGGAGCTATCGAGTATCATACCGACCAATCATGGATCAAAACCATATACATGCCCATATAAAAAAAGGTAAAAATAAACAAACATATCCATTATGTGTTCGATATATGGTCTTGACTTATATAAATAATTCTAAATAAATCTCAAACGTCTAAGAGGAGTACACCATCTATTAGTCCTGTATTGCTAGTAGAGGAGGGTGTCACGGGTTTCCTTCCTAGAAATACGGACCACCCTCCTTATAGAAAAACATATCATAGACTACTATACGGGAAGTCCACAGGTTAGGATATCCCTAGGGTGGTCTATACGAGTTAAGTTTTGCCTCTTCTACACTGCTGCGCCGCCACTGTAGTCTTCTCCATTCTGTTGCATCATCGTGCACCGACGTACGGGAGAGCAGGTTTCTAGAACTGGTTGTCCTTGTGAGCCTGCATCGGGAGAGGGTGAATAAGGTTTTTGGGAAGCGCTTCGCGCGACTGCTCAAATTTGTCGCCATGGCTCGTCCTCCGTCCAATTTTCGTGTCATGGCGTCCCGTCGTCTTCAACGCCGGCTGCTGCGATCCGTCCGCAACACCGTCATCGTTTCATCAGCGCCGCTCGTCATCACGACTTCCCGGTACGTGCACCGTGCTCTGATCTGATTGTTAATCATATTTTCTGAGATAATGATTATATTGTTCCTGTTGTCTAGTATGTTAGAGTTTTGCACGCTAGGATTATCTCTTGTCATGATTTATTTATTTTGGAAATTAATACAACAATTACCTAATTATCCAACAATCCAAAAACCTTATAATAGGCAATCTGCTGATTCTACCATGGCTGGTTTTGCTGAGTCGTTGAGGCCAGAAAAGTTTTCCGGTGTAAACTTTAAGAGATGGCAATCATAGGTCCGTCTGTGGCTTAATGCGGTGCACATCTGAGACACGAGAAAAAGCAAACCAGAAGGCGAACTGACTGCTGAGCAACAGCAAAAGTTCACAGATGCCAATAATCTTTTCGAGGGATGTATCCTTAGCGTGCTCTCTGACCGTCTAGTTGATATCTAAGTGGACTCGACATATGCGAAAGAGTTGTGGGATGCTTTGGTTACAAAGTATGGTGCAACAGATGCATGCAGTGAACTCTACCTCATGGAGAGCTTCCATGACTACAGGATGGTGAACAACCGTTCTGTGGTACAGCAAGGGCATGAGGTGCAGTGCATTGTGAAGGACCTTGAGCAGCTCAAGTGTGAGATACCCGACAAATTTGTGGCTGGATGAAAATTTTCCTTCCACGTGGAGAAATTTCTCCACAACTCTGAAACATAGAATATAGGAGATATCATTTGAAAAACTGATAGCGTTTCTTGATGTTGAGGAAAAGGCTTGGATGAAAGATGCTACTGATAAAGGAGATCGAGGCCAATCTAACACCAACATGGTGCAGAAGTTCTCACGCAACAAGAATAAAGGGAAAAACAAGGTCATTAAGACTACTATCTTCAAGAAGAAGAAAATGAACAAAGCCGAGCTGTTTTGCTATAATGCGATGAACTGGGACATTTCTCAAAGGATTGTCCAGATCGTAAGGATAAAAGGGCTAATCATGGATCTGGATCCAAGCATGTCAACACAGTGACCATAGGAAACACTGGAGACGGGTATGGTAATTTATTACCTACTGTTGTTTCAGTTTTTCAATCTACCGGTTGGTGGCTTTGATACGGGTGCCAATGTTCATGTATGTGTTGACATATCTATGTTCTCTTCTTACCATGTCGCTTAGGATTCCTTCGTCCTGATGGGGAATGGGTCACATGCTTCTGTTCATGGTGTTGGCACGGTAGATCTAAAGTTTACTTTGGGAAAGATCGTGCAACTGAGGAACATGCAGCATGTCCCTATTATCAACAAGAATCTTTTGAGTGGCTCGGTCCTATGCAAGGATGGGTTTAAGGTAGTGTTAGAGTCCAATAAATTAGTCGTATCAAAATATGGATAATTTGTTGGTAAAGACTATAATTGCGGAGGTTTGCTTCGCTTTTTCCTTGCATATTTTTTAATAAGTCAGTGAATCATATTTGTGGCAATGTTAGTGATGATGCGATTACTTGGCATTCACATCTATGTCACGTTAATTTTGGTTTGATGTCTCAGCTTTCCAGCATGTGTTTAATTCCGAACTTCACCATTGCCAAAGGTTCTAAGTGCCATAGCTGCGTGCAATCGAAGCAACCTCGGAAGTCTCACAAGGCGGCTGAGGAGAAAAACTTGGCACCTCTAGAACTCATACATTCTGATCTCTGTGAGGTGAATGGTGTGTTGACAAAAGGTGGAAAGAGATACTTCATGACATTGATTGATGCTGCGACTAGATTTTGCTATGTTTATTTGTTGCAAACTAAGGATGAAGTGTTAGACTACTTTAAAATTTATAAGGCAGAAGTTGAGAATCAACTTGAGAGAAAGATCAAGCGTCTAAGGTCAGATCATGGTGGTGAATATTTCCCTAAAATCTTTGATGAATTAAGTGGGGAATATGGTATTATTCATAAGAGGACGCCTCCCTATTCACCCGAATCAAACAGGGTTGCTGAGATAGAAAAAAGCGCACGCTAACTGATCTGGTTAACACCAAGTTAGACACTATTGGTTTATCTAAGGCATGGTGAGCGGAGGCTTTACTGACTTCATGTCATGTTCTGAATAGAGTTCCGAACAAGAATAAAGAGCAAACTCCATACGTGATGTGGGTTGGGAGAAAACCATCACTTTCTTATTTGCGTACTTGGTGGTGCTTAGCGAAAGTCAATGTACCAATCTCTAAGAAGTGCAAGTTGAGACCTAAGACAGTGGATTGTGTCTTTCTAGGATATGCTCAGAGGAGTATTGCTTATAGATTTTTAGTAGTTAAATCAGAGGTACCTGATATACATGTTGATACTATTATGGAATCTCGTGATGCAACTTTTTTTAGGATATTTTTCCTATGAAAGATATGCATAGCACTTCTAGATTTTCCTCTGAGATAATTCCTGAACCTTTTGCATCTATTGAGTTTTCTGAACAATCTGATGAGCATAAGGAGGTCATTTAGAAAGATGACAGTGAAGCTCCTAGAAGGAGTAAGAGATAGAGGATTGCAAAATCTTTTAGCGATGATTTCACTTTGTACCTTGTGGATGATACACCCACATCCATTGCCGAGGCATTTGCATCTCCAGATGTAGATGATTGGAAACAAGAGGTCTATTATGAGATGGACTCGATTATTTCTAATGGAACCTGGGAGCTCACTGAACGACCCTATGACTGCAAACCAGTGGGTTGTAAATGGGTGTTCAAAAAGAAGCTTAGGCCTGATGGTACTATTGAGAAGTAGAAGGCACGGCTTGTGGCCAAAGACTACACACAAAAGGAGGGTGAAGATTTCTTTGATACTTACTCACCCGTCGCTAGATTGACCATAATTCGAGCACTACTTTCTTTGGCTACCTCATATGGTCTTATTGTTCATCAGATGGACGTAAAGACAACTTTCCTAAATGGAGAGTTGAATGAGGAGATCTATATGGATCAGCCTGACGGATTTGTGGTGAAGGGTGTGAAGGGTGAAGAAAGTAAGGTGTGTAAGTTATTGAAGTCTTTGTATGGTCTGAAACAGGTGCCTAAGCAATGGCATGAGAAGTTTGACAGAACTTTAACTTCTGCGGGCTTTGTCATAAATGAGGCTGATAGATATGTGTATTATCACCATGGTGGGGGTGAAGGAGTCATATTATGCTTGTATGTGGATGTCATACTAAACTTTGGCACAAATATTGATGTGATCAATGAGGTGAAGTGTTTTCTATCAAAGAGTTTGATATGAAAGGTCTAGGAGAAGCTGATGTTATTCTGAACATTAAGTTGATTAAGCATGAGAATGGGATTACTCTTTCGCAATACCATTATGTGGAGAAGATCTTGAGTCGCTTTTGCTACATGGATATCAAGCCTTCTCCAACTCCTTATGATCCTAGTGTGATACTTCGAAAGAATAAGAAAATTGTGAAAGATCAACTGAGATACTCTCAGATTATCGGTTCACTTATGTACTTATCTAGCGCAACGAGACCCGACATATCTTTTGTTGTGAGCAAATACGGCAGGTTCATGTCAAACGCGGGTATTGATCATTGGCATGCACTTGAAAGGGTTATGCGCTACTTGGTAGGTACTATGAGTTATTGGATGCACTATTCTAGGCACCCTGCTGTGCTTGAGGGATATAGTGACTTGAACCGGATTTCCGATGGTGATGAGTTTTATACCACGAGTGGGTATGTGTTTACCCTTGAAGGTGGTGCAATATCATGGAGGTCTTGTAAACTGACTATTTTGATAAGGTCAACTATGGAGGCAGAACTTACTGCTTTAGATACAACTACTGTTGAGGTAGAGTCGCTGTGTGAGCTCTTGATGGACTTGCCTGTGGTTGAAAAACTAGTGCCGGCCATCCTTATGAACTGTGACAATCAAACTGTAATAGTCAAAGTGAACAGTGCTAAGGATAATATGAAATCACCAAGACATGTCAAGAGACGACTGAAGTTTGTTAGGAAATTGAGAAACTCCAGAGAAATGAGTGTAACTTATATTCAAACAGATAAAAATCTAGTGGATCCCTTTACAAAAGGACTATCATGGAATGTGATAGAAAGTGCATCGAGAAAGATAGGTATGAGATCCATTTGAGTTGCCATAGTGGTAAGCCAACTTATGTGATCGGAGATCCCATGAATTAGGATTTGGGGAAAACAAGCTTTTCGTTAACTGAGGAGAGTAATTATTCAACCCTAGCTAAGTGAAGATTCAATACTCTCAAATGCTGTAAGGCAGGTATGCTGTAAGACAGGTTGGCTATATGCCTTAATGTGGTTTTGTTGACTTTAATAAGCGAAGATGCTGTCTTATAGAGCATTCTTGAAAGAACACACCTATATGAGTCCGGTTGTTAAACGTTGCAACCTATGAGACTTGGATGATCTCTAGTAAGCTCATGAAAGAGATCAGGGAGTACGACGTATATGCTCCACCCGCAGGGTAGGCTACTAGGAGCCAAAGTACTGGTTATGACTTTGAGTGAAACTTGTCCGCACAAAGCTAGCAATTTAAGGCGTCGTCCATTGTCGAGTCGTGGATGAGTGTAGCTTGAAACTCTAGGAAAGAGTTTACTTAACAGTCCTCGCTGAAACACTAGTATATCAAACAGTAGTGAGAAACATGCAAAACACTTAAACAGGTATTTGAGATCTGGTGGAGGATTGTTAGATATATGGGCTTAACCCATATAAATAATTCTGAATAAATCTCAAAGGCCCATTAGCGTAAGAGGGGGTACACCATCTATTAGTCTTGTATTACTAATAGACGAGGGTGTTGGAGGCTTTCCTCTCTATAAATACAGACCACCCCCTCATGGAAAAAACGTACCATAGACTACTATATGGGAAGGTCCCGATATCCCTAAGGTGGTCTATGCGAGTTAGGTTTTGCCTCTTCTACACTGTTGCGTTGCCATTGTAGTCTTCTCCATTCCGTTGCGTCGGCATGCACCGGCGAACGGGAGAGCAGGTCTCCGGAACTAGTCGTCTATGTGATTTTGCACCGGGAGAGGGCGAATAAGATTTTTAGGAAGCGCTCCGCACGACTGCTCAAGTTCGTCGCCACGGCTTGTCCTCCGTCCAATCTTCGTGCCGCGGCGTACCGTCGTCTCCAACGTCGGCTGCTGCGATCCGTTCGCAACACCGTCGTCGTTCCATCAGCACCGCTCGTCATCACGGCTTCCCGGTATATGCGCTGTGATCTGATCTGGTTGTTAATCATGTTTTTAAGATCATGATTATGTTGTTCATGTTGTCTAGTATGTTAGAGTTGTACATGCTAAGATTGTCTGTTGCCATTATTTATTTATTTTGAAAATTAATACAATAATTGTCTAATTATCCAACATTATGTAAATCATAAGCTAGATTTTTCTTAATCCGTTATTCCTCGAGTTTGCCATGCCGCTGTACTGCAAATGGTGTATCCACGACCTTCCCACCTTCGCAATCTTGGTCCATCTCAATAAAGCCTCCATCAGCCATCAAGTGTTGGTAGGCTTAATTTTGACATTGTGTCAAATGGCTCTAATGGTTGTAACGAAATTCAATTTAACGTTAATGGCTAGCATGGCGATAATGACCTCCTTTCATGGAGTGATTCAATAGTTGAGATGCCGCCAAACTTTAACTCATCATCTACACTTCTCGCCCTTTCTCAAAAACAAAAACTTCTCGCATTGGCTCACTATCTTAGTCCATCCTCGGATAGTTGTGACCTTTATATCTCTCCTCATTTAAGATAACGATAATACTGGTGTTTTTGTTCTATTGTTTTCCGCGGTAGTAAAAAATTACGTGACGACTAGTAACATCTGCCTATTGCATAATCCATTTTGTCAACTTGATGTGGATATATCAATAATGCTCCAATATATTTATTAAGTCAGTGCCACTAAATGTTCATGTGTCATGTCAAATCATGGGAACCATGTGTTACGCAGACATTGAGAAGTCGTGAGAATAATGCAACCCTACGTAAAATAGATGTGCACGATTATTGGAAAAAGAATGATGGTAACCTCACCGATAACTTTTTATTTTAAAAATGTTTTGACTCAACGGATTTATATTTATGTGAAACTCATGTTGCAAATTGTAAACATATAGTGGTACGTATAGGAACCCAAGTTGCACGGCACGGTTGCCAACAACTGAAACAAAAATACAACCTCTTAAGCTAAGCCAAGTTAGCGTGAGCTGTCCACTGTGAGTTGATCCGATAGTATTACCATACCACTCATGATTCATGAAGTCATATGGTGGTGATTAGTTACAAAACCATTTTGTGGCATATGAAACATGGAACCTGATAAGTTTTGACACATAATATTTTAAGCACGGTAATTTACCACTCATTGATAAGGTTATAAATTCGTAAATGATTTGATTTGCTATATAAATATTCTCACTAGACATTTATTTTCTGAAAAATATAAAGATCCAAGTCTGATAGTAAAAAAGATCTAAGTACAGATGAAAAATGCAAAGAAAAAACATCCCTGGATTTTATTGTAAGATTATCATGGGGGAATTCGAACTTAGTTAGATATTTAAATTGTTGTGCATGGAAAAATAGTTGAGTCTGGGGCAGAAACGTTCTCCAACTACAACATTTATTTTCTCATGTTTGTTTGCGTGTTGCATTTTGAGCTTTAGTTTAAGAACGGGATGTGCGCTGCCCCATTTTTGGTATGCCAACTCCTTGGTTTGTACATCCATGTCTCCTAAGTTACCAAAGAACACACATAAACATTAGTAGTTTCCTTTTACTACTAGTTGCCAAGACATAATTGGTAGGTTCCAATATTTTTTATTGAAAATACCACTAGTAATCAACGCTATTTTAAAAGAGAAAACAAATAATTATAATCTAAATAGAAAAATACAGTACGCGGCAACTGTGCAAGAGGACTGTATGCACATGCAGCACAAATAATTTCGAAATCATTGGCTCCAGTCTGAATTCTAGAACACTGCACAATGCAAGAAACAGAGAGTGGGTGGAGTGGAGTACAAATTCTCCAAAATTTAAATACCAGCACTGTATCTCATGACCAGATCCTCTAAGAAAAACAATTTGGAAAATAAAAAGGGTACTACTACGAGTCTATGACCAAGCACAGAAGATGAAAAGGACCCCATTGTTAAACTCCTTAATCAAGCCACAAGTTTTGCCGTGCAGGCCGAAAATAAAATCAATAATTTCCTCCTGTCCTGTCCCCCACCGGCTTCTGCTCAATCTGTTCCCCATATGCATCACTGATTAAATATACGTACACACTAAAAAGAATATCTTTACCTTTTAGCTTTGAAAAATAAACGAATAAAATAATGTCCCATGCCTCTTCCCTGCGGGTAAGCTGTCTCTCCTGTGTGGTTTGTGGCGCCCCATCATTTTCGGCCTATTTAAGGCACCCATTCCCCTCCATTCCTCTCCTTCCTCCTCATCCCGCAGCTCCACTCAAAGCTTGAGCTTTCTTTTTTCTTGTTTTGTTTTATTTTCTTGGTAGGAGTAACAATAGTTCCTGGCCTTCCTCATCCTCTCTCTATATCCTAGGAGAGAGAAATCCAGAGGCAAAAGCTTCAGGTAAGCATCTGTCTCGCTTTCCCTTCTGTTCTTGTTCCTGTTCCTGCACCCAGTTCATCTTTGCTAGTAACCTACCTTGCAACTCTCTGGAAAGATGTGTTTTTGTGAGGCTAGTGGCCACGAATCTGTACACGCACTCGTTTCATCTGCAAAGAACACACTTCCCTGCACAAATCTGTTTGAAGATTTGAATTTTATGAGCAAAACTCTCACAAATCCTTCTCAAAGCTTCACCCCACCCTATAGTCCCCCCTCGAAACTCAGATCTGTCGAAATATTTCGACTTTTTGTTAGCTAACGATTACTTGTCATGTTCTTGTTCTTGCAGGATTTGTGTAAATTCTAGATCCACTAACCAGAAAACCAAAAGAAAAAAAAAGGAAGAGAAGATGAGTCACTTCGCCGCCATGAAGAGCCCCCTTCCCGTCGCCGCGTCCGCCGCCGCCGGCGACGCCAAGAGCCCGCTCTTCTGCCCCAAGCCGCGGCGCCCCGTGGCGCCCCTGCGGTGCCACCAGAGCGGCGGCTACTCGGACGCCGGCGTGGATCTGCTCGACCTCCTCCTCTCAAAGGTGGGATCTTTTTGCCTCCTCACCTTCAGATCCGCGAGTTCTTGCGTGATTTTTGTCACCTACAAGGCGCTGACGGGTTCGTGTCCGGTTCTTGGCAGGGCGAGGAGAGCGGCCTCATGGCGGCGTCCCCGCAGCCGCCGCTGTTCTGCGGCTCGCCGCCGCGGCGAGCTTCGAACCCGGTGGTCCACGACAGCCGGTTCGGCATGGACTACCCGCCCATGCCGGTGCCCCTGCCGGGGCTGCCGGCGGTGGTGGCCGCCCCGGTGGCGGTGGCCCGGCCCAACCCGCGCCCGTCGGTGGCGCCTTCCATGTCGCCGCGCGGCGCGTCGTGCGCCCGCGCCCGGTTCGCGTTCCAGCCAGCCGCGGTCCGCGTCGAGGGTTTTGACTGCCTCGACCGCAGCCGCGGCGGCCGTGGCCATGGCATCACCGCCATGGCCTAGATGTGCATACAACACCAAGTAACCCTGAGAACCCCCCCTCCTCTTCCTCCATGGTGCAAGAAGCTTTCTTTTGCTACCACAAGCTCCTGGAGAGAAAGGGAGAGAGAGGAGGGGAGAAAATCGAGAGGATCAATTTGTCCTAAATTTAACCCCTAAAAATTATATAATCCATCCAATCCACCCCACAATTATAATGAGTTTAGGTAATTTTACCACAGATCTTTTTGTATGTAAATAAAGTTCAGGTTCAGGTTCCTCATGTAAATTTGGGAGCAACTAGAAATCCGGAGAGAGGAGCAGGGACAAGGGCAAATCAAAAAAAGAAGAGGGCCCTCTTGGATTAATCAAGATTTCCTGATCTGTCCCTGCCATCTCTCTGGGGAGGAGAGGATTTATTAGTCATTGGATTAGGTGGGAGGGAGGTTGGGATTAGTTAGGTAATCTGTCCTAGTTCATCAATGATGCCCTTCTTTTTTATTTTTGGTTTTTGATGGAATTGTTTTTGTCCGTCCGTCCGTCCATGCAACCAAGAAATTCCAAGGCCATGGAGAATCTGTACAAAAGAGTGAGTGGCTACAGTCAGAGAGCAGCAGCAGCAGCAGCAGCAGCTAGGTTAAGTCCCCAGTCAGTCGATGAGCTGAGTGAGAGAGAGGAGAGACAGGCCATGATGAGTATGATGAGTATTGTTTGTGATCTTTTTTCTTTTGGATTTTTGTATATTGTAATATCCTGCTGGATTTATTTCCAACGAAGCAATCTGTATAATATAATATTATTATGATTATCATCACCATCAGCACCACCCTGGATTTCAGAATTTCTGCTGTTTGATTATGGTGGTTGAATGGTCCAATGTCAGTGCCATGACCCATGCGATGAGAGCAACACATGGTTTCCATGTGCTGAAGCCAAACGCGCAAGTGATAACGACGGTGACGTGTCAATGCCTCTTCTTCTCTTAACAATAAACCAGCTGCAGCTGCCCGCTCGCTTTCATGTGTAGCTGCCTCATCTGCAGCTGGGCTGACTCATGGAGATTAGTGGGTGATGGCCACGTTAAGCAGGCGAGATTACCATTCTGACCTCTTTCCCGGCGTCGTTTTCCTCTGAATTTTCTTTCCTTGTCTGTCTATGTCGTTTTCTCTTAAGATCTCGAGGCCTCACTGATTTGTTTCCGAGCTGAAAATTTTCTCCTTCTAGGGTTAGTCAATCGGGCAATCAGTGTGCTGTGGTCTGTGGAGAATGGAGATGAGGTCGATGGCTGGTTTGAAAAGAAAGTTGAGAGCTGGGAAATTGCGAGGACAAAAGGACATGGTGTGTGGCTGTCTGCCAGAACGTGTGATCTTTCTTTCTATCTCTTTGGGCGGCCCATGCCTGGAAAGAAAGAGGTTAAAACCTGGAAAAAGGAAGCGGGCATGGAAAGGTGCAAACCGCAGAGGAATACTGCAACGGCTTGCCCATGTACCTTTCGTGCTCGAACGCTAGCGTCACTGAGGGGGCGTTTGGATGTCAGGGGCTAAACTTTAGCCCTGTCACATCACACGTTCAGATGCTAATTAGGAGGACTAAATATGAGCTAATTAAAAAACCAATAGCAGAACCCATAGGCTAAATCGCGAGACGAATCTATTAAGCCTAATTAATCCATCATTAGCGAATGGTTACTGTAGCACCACATTGTCAAATCATGTACTAATTAGGGATAATAGAATTCGTTCTCGCGATTTTAGCCTATGGGTTGTGCACTTGGTTTTTGTAATTAGACAATGTTTACTACGTCCCAAATAAGTGCAAACATCCGATGTGACAGGGCTAAAATTTAGCCCTCCTGCCAAACACCCATTAAAAACTCCAACACCTTGCCTCTAGACAAATTCGAAAGGCCAGAACGCGGGAATCCTGTATCAGATCCTGCCAAGCAAGCAAAGGACTAAAGGAGAATTCGTACATGTACTGTATAGCTGTGGCTGTATCCGTAGAGTATCCGTATCCTCAGCGAACTCGTCTTCTCCATGGAGCTGGAGCGTGTGGGCAGCTCAGGCTCAGCTCAGCACCCAGCAGCTGGGGCCAAGTGGTGGTTGACACGTACCGGCAGCCGGCTACCCGGGCACCAGCACCAGCACCGGCACGGGGGATCGACGGCGACCCCGGGCGCGGGTGGGGCCCACGCGTGACTGGATCCCATCTCATCCCATGCGGCTGTGGGTGCGTGACTGTGCGTGCAGAATAAATTAAGGTTTCTTGGACGGCTGGGGGCTGCAGGCGCCGTGAATTCAAAACGGCTATGCCCACGCGGCTACTCCGTAAAGATTCTCAGGCCACTACCGAGTTTTTCTTTTCCATAGGATCGTTTTTTCTTTACCTTTCAAAAAAAAGGATCGCTTTTTTAACCTTATTACAGTATTAGGTAACTTCTGACTTTCCTTTTATTGGATTGATTTTCTTTTAAAATACAGACGTTGGAGTGCAAGTACGCACGCAAGTTTAGTTCTATATTAAACTTGAACCAAGGGGGTGTTTGGTTACTCCTCCTACCCCTAAACTTTAGCTCCTGTCACATCGAATGTTTAGATACTAATTAAAAGTATTAAATATAAACTATTTATAAACCCATTACACAGATGGAGGCTAAACGGCAAGACGAATCTATTAAACCTAGGCCTGTTTAGTTCCTCCCAAAATCCCAACTTTGGCACTATGCAAAAAGAAGATTCTCCATCACATCAAACTTGCGGTACATGCATGGAGTACTGAATGTAGACGAAATTAAAAACTAATTGCACAGTTTTGTTGTACTTTACGAGACGAATCTTTTGAGCCTAATTAGTCAATATTTGGACAATAATTCACAAATACAAATGAAACGCTACAGTATTGCTACAGTATTTTTAGTTGTTCAAAGTTGGGCAACTAAACAAGGCCCTAATTAGTCCATGGACGAATCTATTAAACCTAATTAATCCATGATTTGACAATGTGCTGGTACAGTAACCATTTGCTAATTATGGATTAATTAGGCTTAATAGATTCGTGTCGCCGTTTAGCCTCCATCTGTGTAATTAGTTTTATAATTAACTCATATTTAGTCCTCCTAATTAGCCTCTGAATATTCGATGTGACACGGACGAGGAACCAAACGCCCCCTAAGATGGGCCGTTTCTACCACAACAAGTAACCAAGCTAGTGTTTGGTATTCGAGTAGGCTAAAGAAGGCTAAATTCAATAGTTCTTCTGGGAGAAATCGTGGGTTTCTGTAGGTTTTTCCCCAAGATTATGAATACATACTCGTGCAATACAGTGCAAACCAAAATTGCCATTCGCATTGCATTTGAATTGGTTTTCCAAGCACCCTGAGTCGAGCATGTCCTTTGCATTGCGGAGCAGTACATCTGTAAGTGCAAGCCACAAGGGCGTGCAGGCTCGTTGACCAGACAACGTGCCAGAGAGAACCGAAGCAACTTGCCTTTTTTAATATCATTTTCCTTGTTATTCTATGTCCTTGGGTTCGTGTGAATAAAGGCTGTCTCCACGGCGTTGAGATCCCAAGGAATTACATTCCAAGTGAAAAAGGAAAAAAAATAAGCAAAGGAAAAAAAAAGGAGCTCCAATCGTGTCGACCGGAGAGTGCACATGATCTATTTCCATATATTCTATATAGCAACCGGATAGACGTCTCATGTTTGCATTTTGCTACTTTCTATAATCTCGCTATTCTGGATAAAAACAGTGTATCATGGAAAAACTAAATACCTTTTTTTTTATAAATCACTGGAAATCATCAACTTAAAAAACGACCCAAAGCGCTATAGTTATCGGTGCTGTGAGTAGAGGAGCTGATCCGAGCAGAATTAAACATGGGAGTTCATCAACAAAGTTACAGAACAAACCTCAACTCAGTGCCAAAACAACAAGAATGCTGTTTTTTTCATTGTATCCAAAGGATGCATCTGCCATTTGTACAATCTCAGTCTCTAGGCCACAGCATCCTGACAAACTGTAACGAAAGCAACCTGCCCGTTATTTCTTTCTCCCTCTCCTCAAACTTGATTATTTCTGGGTTTCGAGCTATAGCATAACAGACACTGTACTCCAAAATTGAAGCCAACAATTCATGGAAGTCGGGGCAGGCGCTCGTTGGAAGTCCGGGCGGCATACTTGCAGAAGAGTGAAGACCAAATTGGTTTAACAGTACTTCTTCAGGCACCTGTCATTATTGACTACTCATGAGCGCTATGGATTCAGCTGCCAAATTTCACTGCCTTGCATGTAACAACTGGGTTTCGGATGTCGTCTTGGCTTTGAATCAACCGGATCTCTAAGCTGCTGGTTGATGGGTCAAAGCCAGCCCTTTTGTAGTCTTCCACAGTTCTTTTTAGGAGTGCCTGCCACAAGGTTTAATGTTTTTAGGACTACGAATAGCTATACATATAATAGTGGCAGTGCCACAAAGAAATAACAGTCCTAGAAAGCAAATTGGTACATTATTATCCCTAAAGGATCCTAAATATCAGGTGCAACAGTTAACTGGTCAACACTGACTTATCGTTTTAAATTTGAAGCCTTTTATACAGAACATGCGTATGGGCACCTAAATATCCAGGTCTAGTGTCTGTCAGAGGAGGAAGAGCACCTGTGGTGCCGGGCTGGTATTAGCAACAGTTAGGAGTTAGAGCGGTCATGCTTTAGGCTGTAAATTTGAAAAGGGTGTGAATGTAACTATCAAAACCAAAACTTTGTAAACTCATTTCTTCTTAATGCAATGACACGCAGTTCTTTTGCGTGTTCGAGAGAGCACCTGAACTAAACCAGACACTGCAACAATTTAAACCTGGCGTGAGGGATATATAGGATGAAGGGTAGGCCAGAAACATACAACTAGCAGGAGGCTATCGGTAGCTAACCAATGAGAACTTTGCCCTACCTTTGAATTGAGATTCCTGTCTTATCTAGGGAAAATCCATGAAATAAATAAACCAATACCTAATACATCATGCTGCCTAAATTCAGCATACAGAAGGCATAAGAAACAGTGCTAAATGTCTGATCATAGTATGGAGCAGCATGACAGATACCTGCAAACTGGATACTGCCAGTTCTGCCGCTGTCTCCAGGCTATCAGGATATTTCTGTATTCATAAAAAGCAGACAACCATGCATTAGGAAAAAAAAAACATGATAAGATAAGGAAAATCCATAAGAACATCAGAAAACTTTCCCCAAGGCTTACATTACTCCACCCTAGTAGAAGAGCAGTCGTTAAATCTCCAGTTCCCTGCAAAGTATTATGAAGCCAGGTGAAAATTTATACAAGTGATGACTACTACTAATGCTAGAAACACCAAACTTGCAGTGCAGAACATGTTGAAAGGTCAACCCACTTCTCTCCTGTAATTAGGAGAAACTTCACAAGCACACAACTCTTTGTGCACTTGACATTTCATCTGAAATATTAGTTCACATGATCATGCGATTGTCTCCCTAGTCTCCACCATCCTTAATGACACCAGCTTTAATGGCAAAACGTACCCTAAGTATCTCATATTTGAAGCTTGTAACCCACTTTGTGTGCTAATATATTTTGTAATTCCCATTTGTGACATACGTCCAACTTCCACATGCCCACTAACATTCTCAGTTTAAATGGACTAATATAGAAAACTCCTACATGAACTGGTCTACACTAAATCAAACAATCATATTCCTTACTCCACACTCCAATCTACAAGTGGACAATAAAAAATAGAGATATATCAATATACCGCGAAATATGCAGGTATCTTCGGTATCTCAATCTTAAATTGTTCTGGCGGTTGTTCCTGAAAAAAAAAAGGGTTAAAAGTACATCTCCTGTATACATATGATATTATCATACCAAATAAATCACATTGTAAATTTCGAACCAAATTTACCCATCTGCACAAGTAATCATGAGCTAGACCCAGCTTCCGTGTCAACCTATTATTATGATAACTACAAGGTAGAACTGGCTTGCATGTCAATCTGAGAACTATTCAATATAGTGCACCTGGCCTAGTTGACCACTATTCGACATGAATATATCACAGCTATGAGACATCCTATTGCATGGACTGGTCAGTAGTTCATAGCCAACCAAAAAAAAAAAAGAATCCCAGTAGATGACTTGAATAAGTTGTGTGTATGCAAGTTCTGTTGGCTCTTGATTTTCTCCTGTGTACACATATCTGTGCATTCTGCTTAGAAGCCTCATGTGGATGCCTAGGTAAGCTCAATATTTTTTGTATCCTACATACTTTGTTGAATAAACAATTTTTCCATTTGTAACTCAAGTACATTGCTAGTAGCATGTAGATAGATGCCGATTGCATAATTCTGTTGAAAGTTTACCTGTGTTTTTTTATGACTTCCAATAAGGAGCAGCTTGCCTCCAATAAGTGCGCTAGTTATAACCACCTGCAAGATGATAGCAACCAAACACATGCATACACACTACTTCATTACCGACCCTTTGAAAGGGTGAAAAATAGAACAAAAGAAGGGAACCATAGAGGTCATCCTATGTAGCGCATTAAAGACATTTCATGGTTTGTTTATCTATTAGATAAGAGGCACACCTTCCGTGGTCCAGCGCTATGGAGGGTATTGCAAGCTGTCAAGCCATCTTGTTCGGAGGTGATCCTGTAAGTATACATTAAATCAAGAAAAAAGGGATGACCACAAGCTAACAATATGAATATATCATAAATATGGCATGGAATCACTCTACTTTTTTTTTTCATTTTCAGAAGAAAGCATGGCTACCTCAATCCAGTAAGTAGTTCAACCTCGAATTGGTTAGGTGTAAGCATTGAAGCAACTGGAACAACCTACAGATGGTTTCATGATAGAGTGAATAGATTAGGATGGTAAAATATACGGGGCCCTGCAAAGCATTATGAACATTCCGTAAGAATTAGCCCACAGAAATAGCACATTTGAAATGAGATGCCCTGGCCTATCGCATAACTTTCACTCCATATCTCAGTAACAATGGGGAAAATAAGCTAACAAGACTAAGTTCTGGTCTGAATAAAAGGTTAGGCACATAACTGGCTCTAATCAGTTCTACAGGAGATATAGTATAAATACAGTGTTCTGTAATATCAACTGATAGTTTAGTCTATGGAAGGGTCAAAAGGGAAAGTATGGAACCCGAGAGCACCGCATGTTGGCATAAAGTGCAAGCATTTCATGACACTAGTATTTGCGATTAATAACATCCTTGACATGCTAAAAGATCTTAAGGACAAGCAACTCCCATAATTTAGTACCATATGATGAGATAATCATAGAAGAATAAAATGGAATAATTTACCTTCTGTTGATAAACAGATATTAGCTCCTGAGGAACGTACAGTTTTCCTTCATCACCTAGAACCGGGTCACAAACTGCAGCATGTTTGCAATTAGCAAACAGGAATTAACCATTTCTAGTCAGTCTCTAGTTATGACAAGAATTTGTCACTATTAAATTTGTTAAAGAAGAAATAAGCATACAAATAATGAAAGGTGAAAAAGATTACCATATACAAGATCAGGATTGACTGATCGTAATTTATCAACAACTTGTAGCACAGTATCTAAAAAGGAAACTGAGCCTATATAACCTGAGAACCATAAACAGCATGTCATTCTGTGCGTAAGGAAACACATTATTTCCTCAGTCAAAAGATACTGATATTTGCTTGCAATCATGATTACATCTAATTAATGACCAAGCAAGTAATCAAACTGCTCTATCCTTGGCGTCAAGGATGGGTAAGTCTAGTTAGAAGAAGTCATGACAGCTTCACCTGTTAATAAATGTGTATAATGGAGTAACTGGTTTTCCTCCAGTCCTTCAATAAGGTCCCAGAGCTGTTTGCCATCGAGAACCTGACCTCTAAATGTTGGGTATCCTGAGATAACACGTAATGGGAATTATTTAGGTGACCCAAGCAGATTGCACATGCGATGCTAGACGATGTACCTGTACCTGTATGATTAGAAAACTGTACAGAGTTTATTGGATCCACATCAAAGCCAAGGAGTTGCAGGGGAAAGACAGCTGATTTGTTGCCAACATACCCCTGAATCAGTGCAATGAGAGCTTGAGCCGACAGCCGAGCATACATATGAAATCGGAAAGTGAAAAAGCTCAATAATTTCCTACTTTGAAACAAAATCTCATGCAGATTATTCTGTCTAAACAAATCCCCAACGAAAGAATCGGACGCAACCAGAAGTCCTGGAGGGGAACCAAACTCGTGGTCGCCCGTCACACAAAAGACGAAGCAGTCATAACCACCGATCCCTCACGCAACAATTGTGCCACCGCTTAGCAGGTGACAGTCACACCAATGACATAAGTGCACACGGCGTGCATTGGGTGCATCATGTATATATATATGGCATCAGCTCATCAAGGGAATATTGCAAGGGCCCAACCTAAACCTATGCATCCAAAAATCATCCAGTGAGGTGGGGCAATATGTACTCCAGATTCCACAGAACAGTGTTCTTAGCCTAGCCTACATGTAGCAGTAGCGTCCACAAAACCATAGCTTGCCTCCCAAATCCATCCACCATTCATGCCGGCCATATGCACACGAGGCCACAACAATATGCCAACACACGTAGGTATAGACATAGGCGAAGAAGTCCTGAACCCATCAGGTGACTGAGGGGAGCAAGCAGCAAGGCGACCAACATGTGGATGAGGGAGGCAGGGAAGGTGCCGGACCTGGACGGTGTGGGACTGGATGCTGAGCACGCGGCCGGTGTCGGACGGCAGCGCGACGGACAGGATCGGCGGCCGCGCCATCTTCGGCTGCACCGCCGCCGCCCTCCTCCTCCTCTCCCTCCGCCCCTGCAGCAGCGACGCCCACCCGAACGCCTCCCTGCAGCACACCACAGCAACACGGCCCGAGCACGGATCAATCACCCCCGATCAAAAAACTCAACCACGACGAGTCGGAGAAGAGACGCAACCGAATCCGCAAGGCCTCCCCTTCTAATCCTCCACTGTGACCTCACCTAATCAGGTTTGGTTTGACCAGTGAGCAGCGAGGCGATTGCTTGTCGGATTTTTGCTCTCTGATGAAATTGTTTTATTATTGCTAGTACAGCGGAGCAGCGGGTCTGCCACGCACCTGTGGGAGGGAAGGGAGGAGGGGGAGCGGGGCGCGGGGCCCACCACCCCCACGAGGAGCACGCGGGAGGGGGGAGGAGCGGTGGCGGTAGGCGGCGGGTGGGGCGCGGCGACGGCGGCAGTCATGCGACGGCGCGGGGGGGCGGAGGAGGTGGAGGGATGCGGGGGAGCGTGTGCACCGGTGGATGGCGATCCGATCGTACGGTTCGGACAGCTTGGCGCGATCTGGGCCGTCCGTTACGAAAGGGACGGAGCGGATTCCGTCGGTGGGCCTCCTCGGATTACGACGGAACGGAACGACGGCGGCCTTGACGAGGGAGGTGGGCTGGTCTGGTCCCAAGTTTCCAGTTGGGCCCAACAGGTTGGGGGCCTGCCGTTGGCCCAAAGCCATACTTCTTGTCCCATAGAAAAAGAACCTTGATTCTTCTTCTTCCCTTACAGCCCACCCAAGGGCCGTGTCGGCGAATGAGGTATTGGGCCCACGTGGGACTGTTCAATAATGTCCTCGGCCCAGTAGCATACTGCTCACGTGGCCAGACGTCGCCGACGCTGCTCAGTCGCTGACCCCACTCCTGTAGCCGCAAACATGGTCGTCGCTGACCGTGACGACAGAGGGCGGTCTTGCGTGTGGCAGCGCACTGCACCATGTCCTCTCTGTCTTCTTGAGAATTGAGATCATGGAGCAGGCGTATCAAAAACCTGTGACTGTGAGAACAAACCAAATGTTTTTACCTTTTTCCTTTTTTAAAAAATGCGGGGTACAGAAATGTTTTTACCTTTTTCCTTTTTTTTTAAAATGCGGGTACAGAAATGTGACGTGGTTGTCGCATGAGAACATACAAATAGCGTGTAAAAACACATAAATAATATCAATATGTGCTTTGTTACGCCGCGGGTGTTTTGTTTTTAATGTGTGGTTTAGAAGTGTAAGGTCCTTATTAATGAAAAGATGTAAATAACGCGTCGCTCAAATTTATTTTCTTCAAATGATGGGTGTTTGTTTACATATTAGGATATGGACGTCCATAGTTTCTAGCTCATGTCTTCACATATCATATGAGAATGGAGATACCGTACTTTATGATTTTTCGTAAATTAAACTTATGATCCTAGATTTCTTTCTTACTAAGAAATCTTGTGTTAGAGGGGCCGCTTATGACTTGTCCTCAAAATAAATGTCTATTGCAATAATCCTAGATTGAGAATGGAATTTTTTTTTTGGAAAATTACATACATAGAAGGTAAAACCATCTTTGCCAACAACGCAACTCGTTAAATAAATGATGCTATTGGTGTTCAACCAAGATCAAATTTGTAACTTCACTTGAACAATGCATGGCATTATTCATATAATGTGATAGGAGTTAAATTTGTAAATTCACTTGGAAGCACAAACAAAGGCAATACAAAACAATGCATGACATTATTCATATAATGTGACAGGAGACTGGCAGGAGATATGGCTATGTTAGACATTTCATGCGAAAAGAAAAAGGCCAAAGCAAAATAAAATACAACTTTAATAAGGGTATGTTGTTTTGACGCACCGCAGCTATTCACACTGTGCCAGTTTATTACTTAACTTCACGGCTACGAATTGGTTCACTGCCACACTTACGGTGCGTCGCGGTTTGACGTGTTTTGCTCGCCGCACCTTTGGCACAACGAATGTAATCGCCGTGAAAACAAGCCCAACCTTCCAAGTTGCTAAATAATGCTACATGTTGCCATATCGCATATGCCGACCTTTACTTTTAAATCGTGGTTTTGCCCTATCCTTAGCCATGCAAGTCCGTTACTAGAACCAATAATAGCTGCCAAAAACTCTTGCGGGAGTTAGCGTAGTATGTCTGGCGTTTCATCTAATATATTATTTATCTTTTTAATTTTTTTACTCAGGTTATCTTTTTAGTATACAAGATTAGAGTTGCACAATTATCATGATTTTTATTGCAATCTTTTAACCATCTTTGTAATTTCAACATGGGCATCGAAGAAATATGAAGCAAAAATGTCTTTATGAAAAAGAAGGAAACGAACCACACCAACAACAAAACTACAAGAAAAGAAAAAGTTCATGCAAGATGCGAATGTAGATTCAACAAAACCATCACGTACAAGGAAAAGTTGATGACAACAATACGTAAATCCAAACACGTTGGTTTTATTCTTCACACGAAAAGCAGCACAGAAAAGAAAAAAAAAAGGAAAAGAAGAAGAAGAGCAGCGAATAAAACCACCCCTGTTCCTTCATTGCCTTTCGTCCTTCGGCTTCTCGTCCCTCGATAAGCACGTAAATAAATTTCATTTTTTTCCCCTTCATCCTCTCTGCTTCAACTCCCGTCTCCGCCTCCACCTCGGCGTCGTCGTCCTCCCCTTCGATCTCTCCTCCCATTTCCACGCGGAGGAGAGGCGTCGGCGCAATAAAGGCGGCGCCTTTGCTCTTGCCCCTCCCCGGCATGCGGAGCTAGCCTCGCGGCTGTGGCCCACGCCATGCAGACTACCGGGCCCGCATCGCCGGAGCAGCCGCCGGCCGTGGAGCCGGCCAAGGCCGAGGTGAAGGTGGAGAAGGGGGCGGGGGTGAAGGATGAGGAGGTGGTGAAAGCGGATGGCGCGGGTGAGGAGGGGGAGCAGGAGGAGGAGAAGGGAGGGAGGGGAGGCGGGCGGCAGCGGCGCCGGCGCGGCGGCGCGTCGGGTGACGGCGCCGTGGTGATGGTGAAGCGGGAGCTGCTCGCGCGCTGCATGACGTGCCAGCTCTGCCGCCGCCTGCTCCGCGACGCCACCACCATCTCCGAGTGCCTCCACACCTGTGAGTCCTTCCTGCTCCGCCCCCCCGCCGATCCCGGCATCTCTACGACGGTTCCGCGCGTTTCTATGGGAGCTTCCCGCGACGGCGATTCGATTCGACGCACGCCTCGTTCTTGGGGCTGCTCCGGATTTGGCCGCCCGGGGTCCGGGGACGTGGGTTGGTGCCGTCGGCGTCGATTCGTTTCCAGCGATCCGGCAGCGCTGTACGGCCTTCCGAGCGTTCATGCGCGATTGCGATTCTCGATGTGCGTGACTTCCGAGTTGTGCTGCGGTTTCGCCTCTGGATTCTACGTAAATCTAGTTTGAGTTGACCATGTTTGGAAATTGGTAGCTTCCTTGCTTTCCATTCTTACCTTATCAGGCTGAGCTGCTATTCGGTTTATTCAATCTTGATGCAATGTTGCATCAATGCTGGGCCTCAGCATGCTGATTTTACGTAGGCTTTGAATCCTGGGTTGTTGATTGGCCATCTTTGCCCCAATCCGTGGAATGCTTTGGCTCCTGTTGAGATAATGTTCAGGTGATACTGTTCACAACGTCATGCAAGCTTCCAATGCTGTGATTTGAGTTGCCAGTCAGTTTGTCTGAATCATTCACATTAGCCCCCCTCTCTGTGTTCAATGCAAGTTCAACAGATGTAGGCCTGTAATTAGTGGAACTGTATACAAATTTGTTGATGCCACAATGTAGAATCATAGACTGTAAATAGCTGCAAACTATTTGATTACTCTGCATGCATGAGTCGATTGCTGTATCTGTTGATTCTGTGTGTGCTCTTGAAATATTAAGAGCTATGTTTTGATTCTAGCATTTGAGAATTTAAGGTTTACTTTGTGTTTTGACCCTCCGGATCTAGTTCTAAATGGATCTGGGCATTTCATGTTATGTGATCCATGCTAGTGCAAATGCCAATCTCTTTTGTTCATTTGCATGCATCATTTTACTTCTCATGATATGGATATATTGCTGTATGGAACATTCTTGATGTTTTTAATGGAAGGGACTTCTGTGTGGACCGCAAATTCCTTTTTTATGTGAAATGAAGCATTGCATTGTGCCCTGTACAATTTCTCTATATTGTGAAACCTGACCTCTGTGTTCTTTGCATTATGCAGTTTGTAGAAAGTGTATCTATAAGAAGCTAAATGATGAGGATCTAGATCATTGCCCAGTATGCAAAATTGATCTGGGCTGCACTCCAGTTGAGAAGCTGAGGTATTCTTCTTGTGACCTTTCTCTTTAAGAAATTATTGTGAAAAACTATGTTTTTAGTTGTAGACACAAATGGATTGCTTCACTAAATGTTCTTGTACTTTTTCTTCGGAAATACACATTTATCAGCACTACTTTGACTTCACAGCTAAGTTTCTTGGATTTTATACTGATAGCATATATTTCCATTGGATAGCAAGATGGCACAACAAAACTTAATTACAAAACCATTGTAATAGATAGCTGCTCTGAATTACAAATAGTAACAAACAAAATTAGATTACAAAACTACAAATTCTACAGTTCAAAGCATTCATGTTGCTTTTTTGTGGATAAAGCTTGAACATTACTGTGTTGCTCCTGCGTATAATTTAGAGCTACCTTTAGGAATTGCCGCACTCCAGAGAATAGTATGTGTTCTTCTGCTATTTTGAATCCTCTGAGATTGATGCCAAAAATGCATAGTTTACCATGAAGCTCTTACACAATAATTCCTGTGAGTTCCCTCTAAATATGCATTCTGTGGTTAACCCCTGGCGTTCATTCTCATCCGTCATAATTTTGTTTCTAGTAGTTATCTGATATAATTTTGAGCTTTACTAATACGAAACATAGCTATTATTGCACTGCTGTAGAAGTTAGTATAAGCTTGTATCGGTGAGACTTCACTCTGTGTTATTAGATCAAAGAAATGCTTGTCTTTTGAAACCTGGTTTGGCTATTTGACCCAGAGAACTTCTATTTCTTGATCATGCTGCTTTTCTTAGTTAGGGGGGAAATTTTCAGCGGATGCTACTTTCTTTTTTAGCTTGTATCTTACCCCTCCCCCCTCTCCTTTCTAACTTTTTGGTACAATGATTTCAGACCTGATCACAATATACAAGATGTGAGGTCAAAAGTTTTTCCATTCAAAAGAAAGAAGGTTAATGCCGAAGAAGCTGAATCTCCCATTACGCTACCTGTTAAAAGGAAAGAGAGGTCTATCTCCTCGTTGGTGGTCAATACACCTAGAATAACACCAGCGGGTTCAACTGGGCGGCGAACAAGAGCGGTTACCAGGAAGGCTGCTGCATTACGTGGCCTTGGTCCTATCATTGCGGACCCTTTGAAAAAGGATAAGGATAACTCAAATAAGCAAACTGATAATTCAAGCTTGCTAGATAGTTTGAGCAAAGTGCCCCAAACAAGAAGACAGGTAATAAAATACTCCTATTACTTGTGTATCTTTGGAGCATGTTGCATGAATGTGCACCAAAATGAATCAATGGAAGAATGAAGACAATAGGAAGCAGTGATTTGACGCTAACATTTGCAGGTATTGTCAAATGGGGATACATCAAGTCATCCCTCTGGTAAAGATAAAGCAAGTGATAATAAGGACCTGGATAAGGCAGAGCTCTGGAAACCTTTGAACTGTCTTGTAGAGGCTGCAAGCAAAACAAAGCCTCGAACAAGTGCACAGAGTTCAGCTTTTAAGGGAGATAAGCCCAGTGAATCTCCCAGTACTGAACAATCTAGCAGAGCAAAGGCTAGGGAGCCTCCTCAGAAGTCCAAAGTTGAAGATGACAAGAAGGATGATCCTGAGCCAATAGTCCTGCTTAGAAAGAAAGGGCCTGGCCGGAAGAAGAAACACCCCCTACCTTCAGCAAATGCTGCTTCCAGTGCTGCAGCTATCCAGAAGGGGAAGAAATTCATCCCAATATGGTTTTCATTAATTGCCTCATTTGACCAGTAAGTCGCATCATAGTATCAGTTATCATAACTTTAGTCAAAGCAATATATTAGATACGTTCCATCCCTGATCTTCTGTTATCTTATTGTTTCCAGGAAAGGCGACCCTCCCTTGCCTCAGATACCTGCACATTATTTGAGAATAAAGTGAGCTTACTCTGTTCTGCTACTAATGCACTAATAGTTCTGATCTTATATTAATTACTTTCTAACACGCATCCAAAATTGAAGTTCTTGGCATTGAATCATTATGATATATATTTATAATAGATCAGCATCAAGCAGGGAAAAAGAAAATATAACTTATAATTTCATTGGTCATAGGTGATGATGTCATACATCTTGGCCTAACCGAAGAAAATGCATAATGCTCATAAGCTAAAAATATAACCTGTGTGGTGCATGCGACTACATTCCTTACTCTCAGTTTAGCTATCCAGTTTCATATTGTTGGTCCCTGGAACAAATAGCATGGTTAACCTATTAGTCAGGGGCATTTCCTGTGTAGGCATCTTTTAGTTGCCATAAGCTTCTCAACTGCTATCACTTTAGTCATGCATTATATGCAAATACATTAGTTATCCCAGCTCAGAGTTGTCTTAGTAAGTCTACAAAGATCTCATAGTTTGATCTTGACCATGACATGATCTCCTACTCTGACCATGACATGATCTCCTACTCTTAGTTAGTTTGTCACAGTTGTGTTGGCAGAGCTGTTAATTCAATGGGCAGCTATTTGTTTTATTTAAATGAACTATCTTGAAGTTATGTCAACTGTGGCTAATGCATCGCCAAATGTAGGGATGGAAGCATACCTGCATCATCCATCCAAAAGTACATTATGCAGAAGCTCAGTCTTCCAAGCGAATCTGAGGTAAAATTCCTACCAATCTATACTGTTTAGTGACTTTTTTGCTGTGCTTAATTTTTCTTACTGCAGTCTTGAAATATGTAAGCAGTCCGTAGTGTTTGTAGTGAAAATGCTGCTTACATTGCTGTTGGAACAGTACATCTTGGCATGTTCCAGAATAGAGTACACTCATCTTAGAAACCTAGGTGTATGGGGGTGGATATGCTGTCTGTTCTTCTGTTGCAATTAGAAGGCTACATGCTTTTCAGTTTCGATTTCTTAATGTCGCAACTTGCCTCAACAGTCTCAATCCTGCTGTTCCCAGGTTGAAATAAGCTGCTGTGGGCAGTCAGTGAACCCTGCTCAACCTGTGCGCAACTTGGTGGAGCGGTGGCTGAGGGTTGGCCCGGTGCGCCCTCTGCAAACGGTGATAGGCTCCTCTGGGGGAGATTATGTGATGGTGATAAGCTACGGGCGGCCAAAGTCTGCATAATCGTAGATCGTACCGTGGTCGACCTGCTGATCTCCTATAGTTTGAACAAGGTTCTCCTGGGAAGAGGCAACCAAAGATCAAGGGTTTGAGCGTCAACATATATACTCATCAATACCTGCACTCTGCAGACAGCCCTCACTGTTGTATTCATCCTCTCGCTGATGCTGCTAGATGATGTCCTGTTCTAAGAATTTGTTTGTTCTTTTGTTGTTATTATTATACAGATGTGATTAAAGTCGTTATGCTTTAGAGTTCGTTATGTAGGCTGTGAGAAATGACTTTTAGGTTGGGTAAACAGAGCTCAGATCGTTAACCTGCACTTGGAAGCTGGGAGCGATGGATGAATGGCTACATGGACTGTAGCTTCTTCAGTTTTCTCTCCTTTTTACTTTTTTTTTCCTTAAAACAAAATGTAATGTAGTTTCGTTAGTTGTCCTGATCTGAAACTGCTGTAATACCCAGCTGTGATTTATTAGTGACTGTCGGAACTGCAGCTGTTCTGCTGTATTATGTGCATCCTTTATACCCTCTACAATGACATTTTTGGGCTTGAAGGTTTGTCATCTGATGCAGTAACTTGTAGTACCATCTTGGGCTTGTCCAAATGTGATTGTAACATCCTGTTCATTCATGCCCAATATAAGTTATTTTCAGAAAAAGCCGTAGCAGATCTTTCGAATTGATGACCAGGCCACCCTTTCTGACTGCCCGGCGATACGCCACTGCACACGAACCGCCCAGTGAGCCGGAGGGCATTTTTTGTCCAGATTGATCAGTCGCATTTCAAATTGGATCAAACGGTTTGCATTGGTACCCGATTAGAGCATCAGCTTGAAACAAGTTCAAATTGGAATGGTTTGGGAGGGGGAGTCCAACGGCGGGAGGAAAACGAAGCCGGAGGGCGGGCAGGTGGCCGTGTTTATTGCCGGAGGAGGGGCGGCGCCGTCGATGGGACGCATCGTCAGGACTGTCAGCGTGGAGCGACGAGACGAACAGCCGCTAAATTTTTTTTTGAAATCCTGGAGCGGAAATTAGGAATAAATTTGGGGCTGTTTGGAAGGAGGAGGCTAAACTTTAGCCCTGTCACATCGGATGTTCGGATACTAATTAAGAGGACTAAACATAAGCTAATTACAAAACTAATTGCAGAACCCCTAGGCTAAATCGCGAGACGAATCTATTGAGCCTAATTAATCCATCATTAGTGAATGGTTACTGTAGCACCACATTGTCAAATCATGCACTAATTAGGCTTAATAGATTCGTCTCGCGATTTAGCCTAGGGGTTGTGTAATTAGTTTTGTAATTAATCTAAGTTTAATACTCCTAATTAGTGTCCAAACATTCGATGTGACGGGGGCTAAAATTTAGCCCCCTCCTCCCAAACACCCCCAAAATAAGGCCTCGTTCACACGCATCAGGTTGAATCCACGTAAACTTATTCATCTTTTTTAATCGCTAAATTCAAATGCACAGATCAATTTCAGTATCCTTAGCACCGGATTTTCGATTCTCTAGGCGGCCAGACTCTAGCACCGCCTTCATAATTTCATATCTCTGCGCCAGTGCACTCCAAAGTTCATGGCCGTCTTGTCACATCACACCCAAGCAGTAGCAGCAGGGCCATGGGCCAACAACACTAGCAAATAGGGCCACCATTTCTGCATCGGCCCATCCCTGATGCTCAATAATGGACTAGGCCTGGTAGGCTAGCACCATGTAGATATAGGCCTTCAAACAGATCGATATCCAGTCCAGCCCAGCACCTAAGCCTAGTAGAGCCATAAGAAGTCTTTGGCGTGATGTTGTTCCCCATGTAATCCTTTCAAATATGTGTGACAGTTGTAAACTAAATCACGCCATTCTCAATGCAATTATTCAGTTAGGGAATCCTTCTCATTGTTTCTTTCGATGAATACTAACTCGTTTGGCAATATTTTCCCAAATCCTTCCCAAACAGGGCCCAAAATAAGTGTTTGTTTGCTTGCTATAAATCCTACTTAACTGATGTATCTTATTTTGGTAATTGGCTAAAAAACCTCAAACACCCCGTGTTAATTAGAGAGAGAAACACAAAGACATTTATTTTCAATAGTGGGATGGGTTACATACAAATATTACACTATATCGAGATATGGACTCTTATGCTTTTAAATATATGATGTCGGGGACAAACTAATTAGTTAAAAAATGAATTAACTAGTTGTTCATATAATTAAAAATGGATGGATTATCTAAGCAGTGCAGCGAGCAATTTTTATTTTTTCAAGTTTATAGTAATTTCCGCATGGGGATCAAAATACTACCGGGACACGTACTCCATGAGTAGCACATTTTACGTTATACGATTCTTGGTTTCACAATAAAACTGGTAACTTAATTGAAGACCAAAACTGATGCCATGATACGAGAGAACCGTAGCAAAGTTGGGACCGGTAAATGGATAACTAGGCAATCTCTTTCAACTGACATGTACTCATAAGTAATCCACGTTCAAGGCCGCAGCTAATAGGGTTGAGATACAGGGAATATGCTTCGAGATTTCCGTGCCAAAAAATAGCCTACCGCGCAATGGAATTTTTCAGTGAAAACTCCACTGGTGGCTGCGAGGGGGGCATGGCCGCAACTGCCGATTGGCCCCAAGTGCCGGCGACGGGCGAGCGAGAGGCCTTCTTCCCTCCATTGCTGCCCGCTAGACGCTGGAGGCGACTGGACGGTGAACATTCTTGGACGGAACGTGCATTATAGCTGGGACAATCAAGTCAGCCACAACCACAACAAGGTAATCTCTTTTATCTTCCATCGATCAATTCTAATTAATCTAATAATCATTCATTCATTCATTCATATGGACTAGTCGTCAGTGATCGAGCTGTTTGCGGTATGATTCGTATCCCTTAACTTTTTTTTCTTCCTTTGTATTTGTGTGCATCATCAATTGGTCAAGACGTTTAGTGTTCCAGGATCGAAGCCATGTCTTCTGCAAATATAGGTATGCAAATAAGATTAAATAGGTATGATTCTTGATATATTTCATCACTATGTAATACTACATTACACTAGATATTTCATTACCATGTAGTATATAATTAATAGTTCATTTTTGAGTAAAGCTTGCTGTTTTTTATAAGTCGAAAACTATCCAACATATGTTTTTCGAATGTCATTATGCAAAATTTCTATGGCGTGCAATTACCATTGTGCTATGTATATCACAACTGGTAAACTCAGACCATCTAGTTGGTCTAAGCAGGGGGACACAAGCACAATGAAATGTTATTGGTAGGAACCACCGTTATATGTTGGGCAATTTGGCTCACAAAGAATGATACCGTGTTTAACAATTGCAGAACAAAAACTTTTTTGCAGGTGCTTTTTAGGGGGACACATTGGCTTCGGTTCTAGGCTCTGTTGCAGCACATTGACAACCGAAGTGAGCGGCTTGTCGAGGCATGCCAGCTTCTAGAGTCTAGAGCCATGCTGTTTTTCGCATCCCACGGATGACTTCATTTTGCGTATTGGTTACTTATGTTAAATACAGTGTGGTTTAAACTCTGAGTGTACTTGTAATAATTACGGACTGATGCCTCTTTCTGAGGGGTTTGAAGTCGGAACATTTTCCATTATCTAAAAAAATATATATTATTTTATTATCTGTTTCACTCACGTAATAGGCTCCAATTTAGATTTTTTTACGGGCAACATGAAAGAACATACAATGAGCCTCACGGTATTGAATAGAACAGCCGAGATACAGGCCGTGCGGCGGCCGCGGCGTTCGTCGGAAAAATAGCATTTACTGTTCATCGTCTTCTACCTCCATCCGGCGAGAGAGAGAGAGAGAGAGCGATCCTCGGACTAGAGTTCCAACAATTGCTATCAGAGCTAGTGTTTGTGCACCACCCCGCAGAAGTCCAGCGACGACTTGAAGGCCCGCGGCAGCAACTCGCCATGTTCGGTCATGGTCGAGCGCATCGTCAGGGAGTCGAGCTTGTCGCTGGTGTTCCCGATGCTGTCGCGCACGAATTATCATGAGTGGGCGCTTGTGATGCAGGTGAATTTGGGGGCGATAGGGCTCTAGGGCTGCGTGGAGTCGAGCAAGGTCGAGCGCCGCGAGGATCGATTGGCATTGGCAGCCATGCTTCGCGCGGTGCCGGCGGACATGCACTCAGGGCTCGCCAAGAAGAGTGCGAAGGAGGCATGGGAGGCAATGGAGAAGATAAGGCTCAGCGTCAAGCGTGTGAAGGAGGCAAACACGCAGAAGCTGATGAAGGAGTTCGAGCTCGTCGCATTCAAGGAGGGCGAATCGATCGACGACTTCGCCAACCACCTGAACACCCTCGTCGCCAAGCTGCGCGACCTGGGGGAGTCGATGGAGGACGTGCGCGTCGTCAAGAAGTTCCTATGCGTTGTGCCGCCGAGGTACCACCAGATCGCATTGTCGATCGAGACACTACTCGATCTCAACACAATGTCGATCGAGGAACTCGTTGGGCGACTCAGTGCGGCGGAGGATCGAGCCAGCATGGAGGAGATCGTGGACCGCGCGGGGCAGCTGCTGCTCACTCAAGAGCAGTGGGAGGCGCGCCGGCGTCAACATCGCGGGAAGGAGCGTGCACGCAGTGGCGAGATGCGCCACGGCGACAGCGACAACGACAGGAAGGGAGGCTGTAGCGGCGGCTGTGGTGACGACGACGATGATGATGGAGGGAGCAGCGTCAGTTCGGGAGTAACTAGGCGCCGACGCAGCTCCAGCAAGGGCTGGTGCTACAACTGTGGCGTCCGTGGCCATTTCTCGAAGGAGTGCACCAAGCCAAGGAAGGAGGCGGCGTTGTCCGCAGACACCGACGATGAGCCGGCGCTCCTGTAGGGCAGGACGCGCGACAGTGTCATGGTTTAGGGGGAGTTTGTTCGAATAAACCATGCCATGGGGCATGCGTGTGAGCCGGCGCCATGGACGTGAGCGTACGTGTGTCTATGTGTTTGACGGCGCGTGAGTTGTGCTCGCGTTCGAGTCCGTCGGTTCGGTTGATGGCCAAGTCTTTGGCGTGTGGCGATGGAGGCGGGATGCGACATGCAAGCTGGAGACTGAGTCCCGTGGAGAGTAGCGGCTCAGTGAGGAGTTCGGGGGGTGGCGTCCAGAAGAAGCGTTCGTGCGCTAGTGACTGCATGTGCGGGAGAGAGTGGCCGGTCGTGCGTCCGAGATTGGTGGAGCACAGCTCTTGTGTGCGTGAGGCTATAAAGCTGGGTGTAATCGTTGTGTTCTGTGTTCCATGCCTTTGAGTTGAATAGAACAGCCGAGATACAACCCGTGCGGTGGCTGCAGCGTTAGTCGGAAAAATTGCATCTACTGTTCATCGTCTTCTACCTCTGTCCGGCGCGAGAGAGAGAGAGAGAGAGAGAGAGAGAGAGCGATCCTCGGGCTAGAGTTCCAACAGGGTCAAGTTCCAATGCTTCCTCAAACGCTTCGACTGCTTTTTTGTGGATCTGTGTGGAGCAAGAAATGCCAGTACAGTGAGGTACATACCAGATCATAGGTGCAGAGATAAGAGTAGGTTCATTGTAGGGCTGAATCCGGTGTGATAATAACGGTGAGCTATACCTTGAGCATGCTGAGAGCCGCGCCCTCGCGGTACCATGCCTTAACCCACTAAGGAGCCAATGCAGTGCATCGCCTAGCATCTGACAGAGCTAGCTCCCCTTCTCCCAGCCGCAGCCAGCATAGGCTCCGGTTGGCGAACGAGGTGGTGTCATGCGGGTCGATCTCTATTGCCTTCATTAACAATCAACGAGAACTGAGTATCTCGGGGTTTGATTGAGCAACAGTAAATCGATTCAACAGGTTCCGTTAGCATTACTTTGATAACTCTGCTATCTCATGTCAAGGCAAAATGAAAGCCCATCTTCCATGTGTTCCTGAGCATGATGTTTCAGAACTACATTGCGTATAATGCCAACAAGTACACGGTATTTTTTGGTTCAAGGAAATACCAGAGTATAAGAATAGACTGCAGCAACATAGTCTCCCTTTGCAAACGCTTCCTTTCCTTCTAACTTGGCATCGACTATTTATTCTGCAACTGATTCATAAACACAGTAGCACATGTTCAGTTAATTCATGAGGTTCAAACAATACAGTTACCAAAATTTGCTCCTATATTCAAATTCATAGAATCGTAATCATGTAAGTTTTCCTCTATTAACTTAGCTTTGGAAAAGTGTGTAACATACCTGAGGCTCAAGCCATAAATATTTCATAGTTCTAATAATCCCATCAATATTCCAGTCTGGAATAGATGGAATTGGTTTTGTCCAAGGAAGCAGAATATTGACAAGCTCACGTTGCTCATGAGCAGCTGCTAGCATGATTGGTAATTTCCTGCACTGCATTATAATAATAAACATGGAGTGCAGGAAAAAAGGTGACAGTGATATCAACAGTAGAAATTTCTCTCTTAACAAAAAAGAATGAAAATTTGAAAGTTAAGACATTCGCTGAATTCATATAGATGGCATAGATAGCCCCATATATTGTTAAATACATATAGCTGAATTTGAAGGCAAACTAGCAAAATTGCTCTCAGCTTGGGTTTATTTACCACTCACCGGGAATCGGATATGCAAAGGGCAATGGAATTATACATATTATACTATACCATCAAAGTAAACGAACAGCATAGACTAAGAAAGAGTCATTATTACCCCATCATGAATATTAGGGTCAGCTCCAGCCTCTAGCAAAAACTTGACAATGTCAGTTAACCCCTCTTCAACTGCACTGAATAACACAGGTCGGCCAGTTGGACCTTTCAAATTCACATCAGCACCAACCTACAGGATTGAGAATACAAGTAGCTTTAGTGAACATAGCGTGATTTACAAACATCAACATGCCATCAAGAAGTTAAGCCGACAAGTTACTGAACCTCAACCAGTAGCTTCACGCATTTGAAGGAGTGGCCATAGCATGCGTGCGCGAGTGGTGAAAGAATACGACTGGCAACTCTATTGGGCTGCAAAGGAGGTGAATAACAGTTATAAGAGCTAGTCAGATCACTGAATAATGATAAAAATGCAAGCATCAAGTATTCTGCTAAAGTTGCTACAACAAACGAGAAATTCATCACTCATCAAGCCAGACAAAAAAAATTTAGCAGGTGCCTTTCTGAGGTGTTACTATGTGCCAAATTGTCAATGCAACAAGGCAAATGTGATACTTGTAACTTACATCAGCACCATGCTCCAGCAGGATATTCACAGCCTGGTCGTGGTCTTTTGCTGGAGCCAAGTGCAGCGGCGTCCCACGACGGTTGATAGGATCCACAGGAACACCCTTGGATAGAAGCACCCTTACAGCCTCGTGGTGCCCTGGAGGCACAAAAAAAGATATATAGCATGCAGAAACTCTAAATCAAACACAACCAGAGCACCACCACAGAGCATTGATAGTTTGTGTGCATATTAGTGCCCCCTATATATCATTCCAAAGAAATTCATGAGACACAGGGTGAGGAACGCACCGTGCTCCGCGGCGTCGTGCAGCGGCGTGTACCCCTTGTCGTCGGGCACCAGTGGGTCGCTGCCACGGTCAAGGAGTTACCTCAGAACAGGGATGACGTTGTCCGTCCTGTCCTCCATGGCATCGGTGGCAAGAAGGATTGGCGTCTCGCCTGCAAGTGGAGAGCTTAGCTACCTCCCTACTGCCCAATCGATAAGACAGGATTCAGCGACAGGTGGAGTATCAGTCCATCGGATTACCTTCCGCGGAAGTGTAGTTGGAGGAACGCAGTAACTAAGATTAAAGGGGAGGAACGCACCGCTATCCGCCGCAACCTGCAGCGGCATGGTACCCATGGCGTCGGGCATCGCCGGGTCGCCGCCGTGGTCGAGAAGGTACCTCAGGACGCTCACCTCGCCGGCTGCCGCAGCGTGGTTAACCGGAGTAGTCCCTCCAACAAGGGAAGAAAAGAATAGGCAGCAGCACAAAAGTACACGACACTACTGAATAATACTGATGCGCAAGATTCAGTAACGGGGTACCCAAAGCTCACCATCGGCGGTGGTGGAGTTGACATCGAGCCCTGATCCCTCCACCAGGAACCTTCAGACCTCCAGGCGACCCCTGACCGCGGCGAAGTGCAGCGCGTTCCAACCACTACTGGGGTCATTGGCTTCCCGCAGGTCGATCTTGCTCGCCATTTCTAACAAAGATAAAGCAGGGGGATTTTAAGAAGAAACTTGCGTGAGATCGCGAGTAAAAGAATCATGCAGCGGATCATCCGCAACATTGATGAGGAGGAATGGCGGCGACGGTGGTGGGCGCTGCTTACTCTTGAGGAGGCGAAGGTTGCCATCGACGGCGGCCTGGATGGCGACGGCAGAGGAGTTCATGGCCATGGCGTCGGTGTTGCAAGGGGATTCAGTAAGGACAAGGGTTCCGCAAGGCTCGAGAAGGGCCTAGGCTTGTGCGCGGCGTGGTGTTCTGTAGAGGAGGGAGAGGGGAAGCCGAGGGGACGACGGGCTTGGTACGAGCGGAGAGGAGGGGTGGTGCTTTAATTATGGCGACGACGAGAGACGTGAGGAGTCGCGCACTACTCCTACTGCCTCTTCGTCTTCGCGTAACTGTGGCCAGCAGCGTATGATTCTGCAAGTCCACAACTGCACGCTGCTAGGGGAATAATGGAAAATACAAATCAGTTTTTTTATTTTAATTTTCTCTTAACATTGTGTTGGAGTAAGTAATACCTGCTACGCCATTCTCTATGAGAAATGTACAAGGCTATTTCTAGTGGAGAGTTTCACACTTTACAAGAGTGCCACGCTATCTAAAAATATTTGAGTCATATCAATGAAACAAAACCTCCAATGCGCAGTTTTATTTCACGGTTTCATAAGTTAGCCGTAGCATTTAATTATGAGGCACGCGATTGGATATTGTTGGATTAAATAAAACTCTTTAGCACCCAATTGAAGATTTCAACAGTTTTTGTAGTCTTGAAAATAACATAAAACCTGTAGAAATTCCTTCCCTCTTTATAATTATCTTATTATATCATCAAAGATGCTGATTTAATATGCATAAAACTCCTTTAAAATTTGCATTGGAAATGGCTTAAGAACAATATCTACTCTCTTTTAACTAACATAGACACAACTCCCTCCATATTTAGATGGTTTTGGCACATGTTTGAATTTGTAGATTTGTATTTGAACGTGCTTCTATATGACGTCGATTCTATAGTCGTGAACAATACCATGTAAAAAAGTTATTAACGGTCAAAGCCTAGTGAGAGACTAATACTAGATCAAAACGTGTCTTATATTCTTTAAAGAAAGAAAGTAGAATAGAAACAATGTCTCCAACTTGGTGTCTTTCGATACTCTCTATGGTCACTGTCGAATCTTTGTAATTGCTCCTGTATAATAAGATGAGTGGAACCTGTATAATGCAGGCAGCTTTTGTGTTGCCTCGGTATACCTGTATAATCGGTCTTCCTCGCGACTTCTTGTCTTCCTCGGCTCCTCGCGACTTCCTGGCGGCGTCGCGGCTTCCTGGCGTCGGGCGCAGGGCGGTTGCTTGGCCGGCCGCCAGTGGGGGACGGCCGGATCGCCGGCTCCTCTAGCCCTCCCTCCAGCGGTCCACCTCGATTCGGCCTCCCTTCTTCCCAAATCCCCAGCGTCCGACCGACGCGGCGACGCCCTTCTTCCCAAATCCTGATGGCCCTACCTCGATTCGGCCTCCTCCGACCTCTTGCCTTGACGTCCACACCTCCTCTGCGCCCTCCTACTTCAACCTTTCCTTCCACGCCCGTGGATCCAAAGGTATTTCAAACCCTAGCTGGCTAATGCTCTAATATGAAATTGTGTAGATGTGTTCTTGGTTGCTTGTGTTGGTATGCTGTACTAATTAGTGCATTGCTCAATTGCTTATGCCTATGTTAGTTATCGCAGAAATTTATTGTTGATACATTGCATCTTTTTTTAGAATTATTGAATTATGAAGAGGGATGGAGACATTGCATCACTTTTTAGGAGACATGCTGCAAAGAAGCTTGCTGCTTTTGCATCGCATTCCTCGGTTCCGGTTCCAATTGTGCAAGAAGTGCATACTCAAGAGGAAGAGAGTATAATAGAGGAGGTTGTGAATCCTATTCCATTTGGTCCTTCTGAAGTAATTGAAGATGTCTAAGCACAGCCACAACCATTGCCACAGCCAGAGACACCTCCACAGCCAGAGCCGCTGGTTTATGATGTCAATCGGCTTCCACATGATCCAGGTGAAAGGTTGCCCATTGCAAGTTATCATGTTAATGATCAAGATGCAATTAGAAGAACATATACTCTTAGAGGTCCATTCCAACCATTTTCACGTACTTTTCTAAAAAGAAAAATTGCAAACAGAAATCGTTGTTGCACTCCTGTCTGGTTTTATAACTTCAAATGGGTTGAATATAGCATCAAGAAGGATGCATTGTTTTGCTTTCTATGCTACCTGTTCAAGAACAAAAAAATCCAAGGGCAAAGGGACAGATGCATTTATTGTGTATGGCTGGAGAAATTGGAATGTAGGAGACAGAGCGCTTATCGAACATATGAAATCTAGTGCACACAAGGTAGCTGAAGAGAGATATATTATCTTTACGAATCCAAATGCAGCAATTGATGATAAAATTGAGAAGTGGAGTGATGAGGATCGTCGTCTTTATAAAACCAGATTGACTTATTCACTTCGTTGTTTGAAGTTTCTTTTGCACTAGGGATTAGCACTCCGTGGATATGATGAAAGTGAGGAGTCAAGCAATAGAGGGAACTTCATTGAACTTTTGAAATTCTTGCAGCCAACTGTGAAGATGTGAATAAGTGTGTCCTCAACAATGCTCCAGGTAACTCCCGCTTAACCAGCCCAGAAATTCAAAAGCAAATTATTTAATGTTGTGCTATAAAGACTAGAAAGAAAATAATTGAAAAACTTGGTGAGGAGCCCTTTTCAATTCTAGCTGATGAGTCTAGCGACATATCACATAAAGAACAGCTAGCTCTTTGTTTGCGTTATGTTGATAATTTGGGAAGACCATGTGAGCATTTTTTGGAGTTGTTCATGTAGATGATACTACCTCTTTGTCACTTAAGAAAGCAATTGAAACATTACTTGTTAGTCATGGCTTGACAATAACTCAAATCCGGAGCCAAGGTTATGATGGGGCTAGCAATACGAAAGGAGAGATTAAAGGGCTGAAAACATTGATCATGCAAGAGTCACCTTCAGCTTATTATATCCATTGCTTTGCACATCAGCTCCAACTTGTTCTTGTTGCTGTTGTTAAGGGAAATGATGATTGTGTGTGGTTTTTTGATCAAGTATATATGTTGCTGAATATTATTGGAAGTTCTTGTAAACGTCATGGCATGCTTCGAGATGCTAGACTTCAAAATATCATGAAAGCAATTGAGTGTGATGAACTAGAAACCGGTCGTGGATTAAACCAAGAATGGGGTTGGCTAGGCCTGGTGACACTCGATGGGGGTCTCATTTCAAAACTGTTTTGAACATTATAGCTATGTATCCCACAATCCATGATGTACTAATCACCCTTAGACAAGATACTACACAAAGGAGTGACTGGTCAAAATTGCATACTATGCTTGGAGCATTTGAATCATTTGAGTTTGTCTTTAGTGCACACTTAATGCTTGTTATTCTTGGATACACAAATGAATTGTCTCAATGTTTGCAAAGAAGAGAACAAGATATCATGAATGCAATATCTCTTGTTATTCTTGGATAAACAAATGAATTGTCTCAATGTTTGCAAAGAAGAGAACAAGATATCATGAATGCAATGTCTCTTGTTATTCTTGGAATACACAATGAATTGTCTCCGTGGCAGCCATCCTATCACTTTATTAATGTACGGATATATGGAAGAAGAGGTGACTTTTGCTTGGCTGGTGTACAGTCACGTGTGGTTGTCTTCATCAAACACGAACTTCAACTTATCTCAATGCTACTGGGACTACATGTATTTCACGCGAAATATATGAATGCGCAGTGTGTAGGATTCGAACCCGCAACCTCTTATCTCACGTGTAGTTTTCTTACCATCTCACCTACACAGCACAGTGATGGAGTTAGATATTCTTTCCTTTTTAAAGTAACCTGTGGAGGATCCTTTAATCCCAATTTGTAACCCAAACTATTTAGTTGTTAGTTTAGGTTTTTGTTACGAACCGGAAATAAATGATCCTTCACGGACTACGAAATTTATCCGGGACTAATGCCTCTTTAGTTCCGGGTTCAATTCATTCCAAGATTTTTATTGAGGATCGAAAGTCAATTTTGCACTAGTAAAAATCTCTGACCTTCAATTGTTTATTCATCTTGAATCGATACGCAAGGAGGAATCGTGCATACGGGGGACAAACTATGGGTTGAGAGAACAAGCTATGCTTGAATTAAAGCTATGTGTTGCAACTACTAAAATGATGTTAGATGCACCTGGTTTTTATGTAGGGGCGGACTAAAAGTTTCACCTGTCTAAAAATTCTGAGCAACACAGTAGCATCAGGACCACACCTGAAAATGGGTTTCCCCATCCCTAAAAATCATGCTATTTGCATGGGTGGATGTCGTTGTACGAACCATCCCTATAAATTGATTTCTAGGGGGGAGGAGGGATTCTTAGGGTCTACTGCCACTAAAAGGCATGCATAAAACCCCCTTCTTCTTCCTCAGGTAGACCAACGCAGTGCCAACCCAAAAATAGGAGAATTGTTGCCAAAATTCTAAAAAAATAAGTAAATGGGGAACGTTTTTCTCTTGATTTCCTTAGCGTTGGAGGCTATAAGGGGTAAGTCTATACTAATCTTGTGTCTATTTTAAGTTTGTTCCGTAGATTAAAGCTCAATTAGGATTTGGTTACAATAGCTAGATCCGTGGTGTGGCTTAGGTATTTGGATCTCAATTTTGCCCATCCTTTTAGGTAATGTTTCTTTAATTAGTTGAGTCGGAGCTTAAGATTCTCCCAACATTATGGCTCAATTTCTAGTATTCTACAACCTTCAAAGTCTGTTTACTCTTTTTCTCGAGGGATAGCAAAATTATCCAGTAGATGATTAGTAACATCCATCTGAATATTCAGGTGGGTGCTATATAGTTAATTTTTTGAGGTTGATGACATACAAAGTGTGCAAACTTGTTAACTAGATGAATAATAACATCAATCTGAATATTCATCCACTGATCAATCACAATTGGCTAGTTCAATAGAAACTCATATGCCCGCTGTCATCCTGGACAGTGGCTTGGGGTGGCAAATTTTGACATGGCGAAGAATGGGACAAAACAAGAGCAAAAAAAGGCTGGAAGTAATCCCATTATAGCTTAAAAGAATTGGCAAGCCTGCAAGTGTCATACCCAACCAAATTCGTCAAAGCCAAATTTAGTTTACTAGCAATGCAACTTTACTAGGAATAATGATAAGACCATTACGAAATATATAGTATGATATAAATAGCCCTAGTTCACTATGATTCATCCATATGCTTCCTGTTTAAACTTACAGGCAGCCATAAAACATTTTAAAGCTCATTGCAAAAGAGTAAAACAGTCAAGCATAGCTCGGAACAAGTCTTTGCGGCGGTTCATTGTCACTGGATATATTATAAGCCCTACAGTGCTATATAGGATCGTTAATCTGAGGCATACGAACAGATGCAACAGTTCAAGGGTTCTGTTCTTCGGGACGAGCAGTGCACCCCAGAGCCTCAACGGCCTCCCTGCAAGTTTCATGAACAAATGCCTAATAAGAATACCCCAACACATAATATTCTAAATTAGGGAGATAACTGAAAAGTAGCATTAGATGGAAACATTCAAACAAAATCATTGCCTTAATGCTGTCTTGATCTCGTCATTTGCAGGGTCAAGATTCAGCGCTTCCACAAATGCATTAGCTGCTCCTTTGTAGTTCTAGGCATATAGAGAAACAACAAGGGTAAGATACAAATGGAATGATTAGATTAGATTGCGAGGATAAATTTGACACAGCTGCTACACTGCCTAGTATATACGTACTTTCAACAAGCTGAGAGCTGCCCCGTCACGGTACCATGCCTTTCGAGGACGCATCATTTTGCATTTTTGAGCATCTAACAGAGCTAGCTCTCCATCTCTGAAACGCTACCAGCATAGGCTTCAGTTGGAAAACAAGGTAGCATCAAGTGGATCTATGGCCATCGCCTGCATTAACAAACAGCATGACCCAATTTCTCAGGATACGTGGTGCCATTGTAAATCAGCATTAACAAAAAAAAAATAGGTCACTCCAGTTGTAGTGGAGCATAAAGTGCTCTGTGACATAGATGCTAGGGATTACAGAAGTCAAGATACACAGGCAAGAGGAAAACAACTGTCTCCCAAGCATGATACATGTCACAGAACTAACAATTATCCATCACGTAGTTAACATTTTTATTATTTAAAACAAGTATCTGCTTCAGATTGGTTTATACGTTTACCATGCCATAGAAGTAGCTTGCTCCAAGGTAGTCTCCCTTTGCAAAGGTTTCATTTCCTCGTAGCTTTCGCATCAGCTACTACCTGTTCTTTCTCCTCAATCTATAAACATGGAAGAATCATTAAGCAACAGTAAATACAGGTTATCATGAAAGAGAGACCAGTTAAGTGTATACCTTAGCATTGGAAGGCATATGTTTTATAGTAGTAATTATCCCATCAACATTCCAGTTGGGCAGAGATGAGATTGGTTTAGTATGAGGAAAGATAACTTTGACAAGATCACGTCGTCCTTCATGTGCTGCGTGCATGATTGGAATTTCACCAAACTGCATTGTAAAGACAAAAGGTAATAACATCCACAACAACGGTAAAGATGCCCTTGATTACAGACCTAAAGGACACTAGTAGAATGCACGTCCAAAGGACCTACATATACTTACCATGTCAGGAGTATTAGGGTTAGCTCCAGCCTCTAGCAGGAACTTGACAATGTCAGTTGAGCCATCGACAACTGCCTTCAATAAAGGGCTTGCTCCACAGGGACTTTTAAAGTTCACATCAGCACCAGCCTATGTATAGAATTGACAACAATGCAAAAATTTAGCTTTAAACAGGTTTTCAACATGTAAACATGCATGGATGACACGTTCAACCAAACTAATAATTGAAGTAACAAACACAAGACAAACACGAAGTTTAAGTGAATAAATAATTCTACCTCAACCAATAGCTTGATGCATTTCAAGGTCGCATCATTTTGCATTGTTGAGCATCTGACAGAGCACTCTTTCCATCTCCCAGACTCAACCAACATAGGCTTCTGTTGGAGAACAAGGTAGCATCAAGTGGATCCATGTGCATTGCCTGCATTAACAATCAGCACAACCCAATTGCTCAGGATCCGTGGTGCCATGGTAAATCAGTATAGCTTATAACATGGCTTGTTTTTGCTTTAATTTGACATCTAGTGTGAATAAACCGCATATTTGTCCTGTAGTCTTTTTTAATGAAAAAAGAGGCCACTTGATGACTTGAAGATAAACTATTGGACATTGGTCCATCATATGTAAGTGAGCGTAAGTGCTATATATGCAGCTTATACACGGGATTACAGAAAAGTTAACATACATGTACGGGCAACCGGAAAATAACTGCCTCCCAAACATGATGTTCGGGAACCAATAAACATCCATTACACAACACTTTTATTGTTTCAAAAAGTAAACAATTCAAATTTGGTTGAAGCATTTACCATGATATATAAGTAGCTTGCTCCAAGGTAGTCCCCCTTTGCAAGTGCTTCGTTTCCTCGTTGCTTCGCATCAGCTGGTATATGTTCTTTCATTGAACCTGCATCCTAAAAACATGGAACAATAATTAATTAAGCGCCAGTAATATAGGTTTCACAGACCAACTAATTACTCTCTCTCTCTCTCTCAAATATAAGCATTTCTAGTTTGTCTTAAGTCAAACATTTATTACTTAGACCGTCAATAGCAAAAAAAATCGATAAAGATTACCAATGTAAAATGATGTTACTAGATTCATCATTAAACCAACTATCTTAATATATATGTAACTCTTTCTATTTTAAGTAATTTATTTTTATTGATATTATTGGTTAAAGTAGCATATTGAAGACCACATCGATGCCCTAAACTTATATTTGTGGACAGAGGGAGTATACACCTTAGGTTGAGCCATCGGCGACTGTGTTCATTAAAAGGCTTGGTCCATAGGGACTTTTAAAGTTGACATCAGCACCAGCCTACATATAGAATTGACAATGCAAAGCTTAGGTAGCTTTAGAAAGGTTTTGAACATGTAAACATTGCTGGCATGTTCAAGCATTCTACCAAACTAACAAAGCTAATTTAGTTATTAGCATGTTCCGAACAAGTTTTCATTTAAAAACCAGTGTACATTCAAGCAAAGAACATGGGTAATAATGGGGGACCTACAACTGCCACCCCATGGGTAATAATGGGGGAATTCAACCTCATCTACAAAGCTAGCGATAAAAATAATGTGAGGCTGGATCATTGACTAATGAGCCTGTTTAGAGGCTCGCTTATCCGATGTGAACTATTGGAGATCCCTCTACGGAACCGTAGATTCACTTGGAGCAATGAACAAGAAAACTCAATGCTTGTGAAGCTGGACCGTGTATTCTGCAACGGAAGGCCATGACCTTTTTGCGTCACATGTCTTGCACGCCCTCTCCACGTCCCACTCAGATCAATGTCCACTCTTGCTGTCTAACCAAAGCGGCCCAAGACGTCCACGCACCTTCCGATTCGAGGACTTCTTGACGAAGCTGCCTCGCTTCAAGGAGGCCATAGCCGAAGTATGGAACAAGCCTTGCGATCATCATGAGCCTTTTCATCACCTTTACTGCAAGCTCATGCAAACAGCCTCTGCATTGAAAGCCTGGAGCCAAAACTTCTACCCAGATGCCAAGATGCAACTTCTTGTGATACTCAGGCTTGACATGGCCCAAGAGCAGAGACCCCTCACCACCGGGGAAATCACACTACGATAGAAACTAAAGCGGCGAATGCTTGGCCTTGCGGTCATCAAGAGGGTAAGGAAGAAACAAGCCTCGCGCATAAAAAACCTAAAACTAGGAGATGCGAACACTAGGTATTTTCATAGGAAAATAAATGGCTGAAGGAAAAAGAATTACATTCAGAAGATTAGACAACACACACGCTGGGCTTTCAACCATGATGACAAAGCAAAATTGATACAAGAACAGTTTAGTAAAATGATGGGCCATCCGGGCCACAGATCACAGGATATCAATTGGGCGTGTCTAAACTTGCCCACATTGGATCTTCACGGCATCGACGACTCCTTCTCCGAGATAGAGATTAAGCGTGCAATCGATGAACTACCTCCCAATAAGGAGCCAGGCCCACATGGGTTCACAGGTGTGTTCTTCAAGGCCTGCTGGGACATAACAAAGGCCGATCTCATTGAGGCAGCTAACGTTTTTCACAATCTGCGCTGCACAAGTCTCCCGTTAATCAATACGGCCAATATCGTACTTATACCAAAGAAGGAAGGGGCTGAAGTAGTGTCAGACTTTAGGCCTATAAGCCTAATCCACTCATTTGTCAAGATAATTACCAAGGTTCTGGCCATGCGCCTAGCTCCTCGTATGAAAGCCCTCATATCGCATTCACAATCGGCCTTCATCAAAAAAAGAAGCATCCATGACAACTTCTTGACGGTCCGCAATATGGCATGACGCTTCCACTAGCTCAAAATACCAACACTCCTCAAACTAGACATCGCGAAAGCTTTTGACTCGGTGCGATGGGACTATCTGCTCTCCCTCCTGGAGCGCATAGGATTCCCCCCTCTGTGGCGCGATTGGATGGCATCCCTGTTCTACACATCATCGTCAAGGGTCCTCTTGAATGGGATACCAAACAGCCCCATCAAGCACAACCGAGGACTACGACAAGGTGACCCCCTGTCACCGTTCCTGTTTGTCATAGCCATTGAGCCGCTTCGTGCCCTCCTAGAAGTCGCCACAGAGCGAGGCTTACTCACCAAACTTAGAGGGAAATGCTTAAACCTGCGAACTTCCATGTATGCAGGTGACACAACAATTTTCCTAAATCCATCCAATGATGACATCAGAGCGCTTGCTGACTTACTCACCAGGTTTGGAGAGGCGACAGGTTTGAGAACAAACTTTGAAAAATCGAGTGTGGTGCCTATAAGTTGCGAAGGTATCAATTTAGAGGATGTGATGGGGGATCTGCCGGTCACAACGGCAACCTTCCCATTCAGATATTTGGGGTTGCCGCTAATGACGATGAGGCTGAAAAGAGTTCATTTCCAGTATATTGTTGACAAGGCCATCAGCAAGCTTGCCGTGTGGAATGCGAGAAAAATATGTCCATGACGGCACGTCTGACGCTCACCAAATCAGTGCTAACCTCACAGGCGGTGTACCTTCTATCAGCGCTCGACGCCCCAAAACAAGTGCTCAAGGACATTGACCATAGACAGAAGAAATTTTTCAGGTCAGGGGCTGCAGATATAACAGGCGGAAAATGCAAAGTCAATTGGGTGAGATCCGCAAGACCAACCAGGCTTAGGGGTGTGGGGATCCTAAACCTCACAAGGTTTGCAAGAGGATTGAGACTAAGATGGTTATGGCAAGAGTGAAAAAAGGACCATAAACTCTGGGTGGGATCCGAACTTCCATGTAACAACACAGATAGGAAGCTCTTTGCCACATGTACAACTATTGGCATAGGCGATGGATCAAGGACATCCTTTTGGAACAGCGGATGGGCACAGGGACAACGACCAAGAGATGTGACTCCGCGCATTTACTCTGTATCCAGAAAAAAAGAATAGATGCCTGCGGAAGCGCTATACAATAACAATTGGATTCATGACATCAACCTTCAGCACCGAGACTTCTCTGCACAACACTTCCGGGAGTATGTCCTTTTATGACATATTGTACAGAATGTGCAGCTTCAACCAGGGTCGATGGATGACATCAAATGGAAGTTAAGTGCGGACGGGAACTACTCAGCCAAATCCGCATACAATGCGCAGTTCATCGGCTCTACATACACAAACTTCAATGCTCTAATATGGAAGATATGGGCTCCCAGAAGCTTCAAGATCTTCTCCTGGCTTGCGATCCAAAACAGGCTATGGACAGCAGATAGGCTGCAAAAATGGGGGTTGCCAAATCAACTTAACTGCCCACTGTGCCGTAACAACCAAGAATCAGCAATGTACCTATTCACTCAATGCAGGGTGACGCGCAGACTGTGGGACATGGTGGCAAATTGGATATCTTGTATGGCGATTCAGCCGATGCTATGGGAGCATGAGGAGAGTTTAGACCACTAGTGGTCGGCGAGGGCAACAACGCAGTGCTGCTCGAGGAAAGGCATGCGCTTCTTGATCATGCTTGTCTCATGGACTGTATGGAGGGAGAGGAACTCAAGGATTTTTGAGCGGAAGGAATCTACAATCAACATGATGTTCGACAGGATTAGAGATGAGTCTGCCTTGTGGATCGCGACCGGAGCAAAGCACCTTTCCATTTTACTAACCCGGTGTTAATACTTTACTTCCGAGCGTTTGTATAGGTTTTTCAAGCCTTTTTTTCTTTGCTCTTTGCACCACTTGGTGTTTTTGTACTTGTCCAGTCTGGACCCTCTTCTTTTTAATATAATCGGCAGCTCTTCTGCTTGGTTCGTTTCGGAAAAAAAAAAGCAAAGAACATAAGAGAATACACGAGGTTTAAGCGAATAGGTAACTGTACCTCAACCAATAGCTTGATGCATTTCAAGGAGCCTGAAGTGCATGCCATCATGAGCGGTGAAAATATATTATGAGCACCTCTGTTGGGCTGCAAAAAATAACAGCTTTGGTACTAATCGGATGCCAGATCACTGAAATCATTTGCATTAAAAGTGCCTGCCATGTATTCTGCAGGATCTCACACAGAGAACTAGCTCGTCTTCAAGTGCAGTGAAATCTTTGACGAATACCTATCCAATTGAGCTACCAATGCAACAAGGTCACAGGGGAAGTGACTACTCACATCAGCACTGTGCTCCAGCAGGACTTTCAGAGCCTGATCATGGCCCTTCCCTGAAGCAATGTTCAGTGGCGTTACACAACGATTGTTGAGGGGATCCACATCAACACCCCTGGACAGCAGCAGTCTTACAGCCTCTTCGTGCCCTGAATCAGAGACACAAAGAGATTGTGAGTCAGATGATAAGTATGTAAGCTAGTGATCATACATCACACAGGAACCATGCAGATCCCCCGAGCAACGCACCGTTCTCCGCCGCAATGTGCAGCGGCGTGCCACCGGCGGCGTCGGGCATCGCCGGGTCGCTGCCGTGGTCGAGGAGGTACCTCAGGACGCCCACCTCTCCGCCTGTGGCGGCGACGGCTACAGGCGTCTCACCTATTCCGCACAGAGGGAAGAAGCATCAGGCTCTCAGTGGAAGCACACCACTCGATCGATGCGCAAGATTCAGCTAGCAACGCGGCACTCACCATCGGGGTTGGTGCAGTTCACATCGAGCCCCGATTCCTCCACCAGCAACCTGCAGATCTCCACGTGACCCCTGGCTGCGGCGAGATGCAGCAAGCTCCCCACATTGGGGTCCTTGGCTTCCCGCAGGTCCATCCTGCTCGCCATTTCTAATGAAAGGGAGATTCAAGAAGAAATTTGCGTTGAAGAAGCACGGAGGGGAGCATCTATCCGCAATCTTGAGGAGTAACAATGGCAGCGACTGCCGTGCGCTTACTCTTGAGGAGGCGGAGCTTGCCGTCGATGGCGGCCTTGATGGCGACGGCGGAGGAGTTGGTGGCCATGGCCATGGCGCCAGCGTTGTAAGGGGCTTCAGGGAGGGCTTCCGCAAGGTTGGTGGATGTTTGGATACAAGGTGCTAAACTTTAGGAGTGTCACATCGGATGTCCGGATGCTAATTAGATGGACGTTAGAGCAACTCCAAGAGGTTGTTAATCTTACCCCAGTACTTTTTCAGGGAAAAAAAAAGAGAAAAAACGAACTCCAACAGTTCACCCAAACCTTCCCCAATTTTTTAGCAACGCTAAAAAATAGCCTACCACCACGTATATTTTAGCGTTGGTATTCCTCACCCAATCCTGATTCCCGCACGCTCGCGCGTCCCTTCCGATGGGCCCAATACGATGACGTGGCCTGTTTTAAAATATTGGGGGCTATTTATTAGCGATCTGCTGTAAATTGATATGTTTTTAGGGGAAATTTTTTTGGAAGAACCTCCAATACATAGTTTTGGGGAAGAATTTTTTGGAGTTCTTAGAGTTGCTCTAAACGTGAGCTAATTATAAAACTAATTGCAGAACCCCTATACTAATTCGCAAGACGAATCTATTGAGCCTAATTAATCCATGATTAGCACATGTTTACTGTAGCAACATATTGTCAAATCAAGGACTAATTAGGCTTAATAGATTCGTCTCGCGAATTAGACTCCATCTATGCATTGGATTTTGTAAATAGTCTATGTTTAATACTCATAATTAAAATCCAAATATCCGATGTGACAGATAAATTTAGATATGTCCACACACCCGCTCAAGAACATCCGCGAGGGGTTTGTAGAGGAAGGAAGAAGAGGGCAGACGGGCTCCGTACTGGCGCGCGTGGGCGGTGGAGTCTTTGATGCCACATCGCGTGCGCGCGATGTGACAGATAAATTTAGATATGTCCACACACCCGCTCAAGAACATCCGCGAGGGGTTTGTAGAGGAAGGAAGAAGAGGGCAGACGGGCTCCGTACTGGCGCGCGTGGGCGGTGGAGTCTTTGATGCCGGGAAGTGTGCTCGACGGGACGGGACGGGGCAGTAGGTAGGAGCAGAAGCGTGCGCATTACTCGCGGTTGCTTTCACACATGGGAGAATGGAAACCGATTTTTGTTAGGGTCTGTGTGTTTAGATTGTCGGCTAAAATTTAATTTTAACCCTTATCACGTCAGAACTAATTATAAAACTGATTGCAGAAGCTCTGTGCAATTTGCAAGATGAATCTATTAAATCTAATTAATTCATCATTAGCAAATGGTTACTGTAGCACCATATTGTCAAATCATGGACTAATTAGGCTTAATAGATTCGTCTTACGAATTAGCCTCCATCTGTGAAATTAGTTTTGTAATTAGTTTATATTTAATACTCTTAATTAGTATCCAAATATATAATGTGATAGGGACTAAAGTTTAACCCCTAGTATCCAAACAGGACCTTAATAACGATATAGTTTTGTAAGAAGACTTTCCTCTGTTAGCCCATCAAAATGGAAGAACTAAAATTTAGTCCTTCCAAAAATTGCAAAAACATTGGCGGGTAAAGATGGGTTAATAGGTGCTATTTTTTAGAAAATACTAATGTATGCTAATAGCGTGTGAAAAGACCAAAAGAGGGAGAGAGAAAGAAGAGATAAGGAGATAAGGGGTAAAAATGGCACTCGATGAACTTTAGCTCTATCCATTAGTCATGTTTCCAAACGGGAGTGCTAAGGGGTGGAAATGCTAAACTTTAGCTAGGCTAAACTTTAACAATAACCCATCCAAACACACTCGTAGTATCTACACTCCCTGTATACATATGTCCAGGAGCAATACCACTTATCACCTATGCTCTTCGACAACAGTACATCACGTAGATACAACTTTCTCATTTATTTTATGTAAGGCGTGCACATGTCTTAAAATTCAAACTTCATGATTTTTAGACCAACCACTAATCCCTTGAGTTTCCAAATATGTCATATCCTCTAATTAATGGTCAAAGCCAAGTAATAGCAACTCTAACCTGCTATTAGAAATGATCTCTCCAACTTCGATTTCTCGCACGTTAAATGCAGCCTTCTTGCTAGCTTTAAACATGCCATGCCACAAGCCAAAAAAACCTTAAGGTGCACCCTCCTTGTTAGGAGTAGCCACTAGTAGCATAGGAGTATCTTTTAGGAAGATGCTGATTGGCACTTTTCTTTGATTTTTTTAAAATTATTTATTTAATTTTTTGTCACCTTGTAAAAAAATCCTAGATAGTTCATCAGACAACAGTGCCCACCGCCATGCTGGACGGTGGCTTGTGGTGGCATATTCTGAAATGCTGAAATGGCAGAGAATGGAGACTCGGTAGAAGGAACAAGTAACAAATCAGAGAGAAGGCAAAGTATAGGCTGAAATTAATCACATTAAAGCTTAGATGAATGGGTGGGCCTGCAAGTGTGCTACACAATCGAATTCCAGAGAATGAACATTAGCGTATTAACGCTGAAACTTTACTAGGTAAAATATGGCCATGTAGGTACTAGAAGATGTACAATACTAGTTCAATCCAGTTCATTGATATGCTTCCTATACCTATTACCTAATATACAGGCAGCCACCATATATTTCACAATTCATTGCAAAAGGGCAAATCTATCGAGCATAACTCATAACTAATCTTTGCAGCAGCATGCCATTACTACATATGGTATAAACCATATAATGCTTAGATGGGATCTTTAATCTGAGATATGCGAACCAATGCACCAGGTCAAGGTTTCTGTTCTTCAGAGCTAGTGGTGCTCGCAGTCTCAATGGCCTCCCTGAAAAGATCGTTGAAAAAAATGAATAATCAAAGGCCTAGGAACTGTTGATAGCTAATAAAGTTGTATGGAAAGAGTTTGACTTTATAAGTTCATGCCCCCCATGGTTAATAGGCTCAATTAGGAGATCTGAAAAATAGTAGTAGAAGGAAACTAGAGCATTGCCTTAACGATTTCTTGATTTCATCACTTGCAGGGTCCAACTTCAGCGCTTCCGCAAACGCATGGACTGCTCCTTTGTAGTTCTAAGAAGAGGTGCCACCAGGGTGAGACAAAAGTGACGAGATTATATTAGGTTGGATTGCGAGGCTAAATTTGACACAACTGTTACACTGCCTACTATACCTTCAGCAAGCTGAGAGCTGCACCCTAACGGTACCATGCTTTCGACCAGCGAGGACGGATATTTTTGCACAGTTGAGCATCTAACAGAGCTCTGTTCCCGTCTCTGAGCCGCAGCCAGCAGAGGCTCCGGTTGGCAAACAAGGTAGCATCAAAGGGGTCTCTGCTCATTGCCTACACAAACAAATCAGCAAGGGCTTATTTTCTCAGGATTTGTGGTAAAACTGCAAGCAAGTTTATTGCCATCTGATCTTACAAAAACAAAGAACACTCCATAATACACTCTTGGTCACTCATATGGAATGGGGAATACATAATTGTGCTGCAACTTATGCAAAGGATTATAGAGACATCAACATACACTACAGGCCAGCCTATCTCATGAACCATCATGCAACATGTTTTACTGTTTCAAACAAGTATACACTTCAGATTGGTTCGAGCATGTATTACCACATCATATAAGTAGATTGCTGCACGATAGTCACCCTTTGCAAACGCTTCATTTCCTCGTAGCTTTGCATCAGCTAGTACATATATGCTCTTTCATCAAACCCGCATCCTAGACACAATATCCAAATTTGAAAACATGGAACAATGATTAAGCCTCAGCAATACAGGCTATGATATATACCTTAAAACATTTCATAGCATTAATTATCCCATCAACACTCCAGTCAGGCAGAAACACGATTGATTTTGTCCAAGGAAAGAGAATTTCGACAACATCACCTAGGCCGCCTTCTGCTGCGTATATGATTGCATTTTTCCCAAGCTGCATTATACAGACAAAAATGGAAGAGGTAATACAACCCGGTGTGAAACATGAACATGTTGTAAACTACCGAGAGTCTTTTTTTTCTTTTACCAAGCAGAGAAAATGCGCGACAGCCGACAATGAGACATTTCGGAATTCATTTATATGGTAGTAATAGTCCTCGAATTTTTTAACTAAATAAAGCAGGATTTGAAGGTAAGATAACAAATTACTCCCTCTTTAATTCTAGTTAGAACAAGTGCTGGAAATCTTACTAGGTACAGTGTACCTAAACTAACACTTAAACAGTAGAATATCAATGTTTTCTCAGGACTGGTACCATGATTCTGAGATGCAAAACCTCCTAACACACAATAACGAATCTTGGAACATCTTACCAGATCACTGCAGTGAATTCTGAAACAAACCCAAAAAGATGCACCTGAATACGGACCTACTTTATGGTATGTGCTTGATTCACACATGAACAATGACCTTCTGATCTCAACAAAGCTTGGTTTTATATCGCTACCGAGCCATCAGATATACAAGGGGGCAAGCAATTGAACCTCAATGCAATAAAATACAGAAGCAGAAAAAAAGTCATACTTACCTCATCAGAAATGTTAGGGTTAGCACCAGCCTCTAGCAAAAACTTGACAATGCCGGTTAAGCCAGCGGCAGCTGCCTTCGTTAAAGCAGTTGGTACATAGGGATTTCTAAAATTCACATCAGCACCAGCCTGTAGAATTGACATTGCAAAATTTAGGTAACTTTAGAGGGGTTTTCGACACGTAATCATGATATAAATTAACCAAAGTAACAAGGGCTCTTTAACTATTAGTCAGGGTCTTCCTCCCAACAAGTTTTCCTTCAAAAACAGGGTACATTCATGCATAAAAAAACATAAAGAGATAACAACAGGTTCAAGGTAAATAAGAAACTGTACATCTGTACCTCAACCAATAGCTTCACGCATTCCAAGGAGCACTCACAGCACGCCAACATGAGTGGTGAAAAAACGGAATTGAAAACTCTGTTCGGCTGAGAAGGGAAACGGATTAATATCAATAACTAGTCAGAAAACTGAAAAAACAATTCTGAAATTTTGGTTGCTAAAATTGTGACGGCCAAGCATTCTTCTGAGCCATTCTTATATAACTATCCACATGGTAAAAGGCATTCTGCTGATGCTCATACAGCAAACTACTTCATCGCTACTGGAAATAAAATATATCACATACATATGCCCAACTTATAACTGCAAAGTCACTGTGGAAGTAACGTCTTACATCAGCACAGTGCTCCAAGAGGACCTTCACAACCTGATCATGGGCCTTCCCAGCAGCCAAGTGCAGCGGCGTTCCACGAAAGTCGATTGGATCCACATCAACACCCCTGGACAGCAGCAGTCTTGCAGCCTCGTGGTGCCCTGGAGACACAAAGAGATAGCACACGTTCAATCACAATAAGTCCTCTAATAAGCCTCGTAGTGCCCTGGATCAGACATTCGGACTCCATGACGAACGCATCGTGATCCGCGGCATCGTGCAGCGGCGTGGCGCCCATGGAGTCGGGCATCGCCGGGTCGCCGCCGCGGTCGAGCAGGTACCTCAGGACGTCCACCTTCCCGGCGATGGCGGCGTGGGCGACCGGCGTCTCGCCTGCAAGGGAAGAGGCGTGTCTCGGTGAGCAATAGCACACACCACGACGAGCCGGATCGATTCAGCGACGCGGCGGCGGCGCTCGCGCACCTTGCGCGGTGGTGGAGTTGACGTCGAGCCCGGATTCCTCGACCAGGAAGGCGCAGACGTCGACGCGGCCCTTGGCGGCGGCGAAGTGCAGCACGTTGCCGCCGTTGCGGTCCGAGACCTCCCGCAGGTCCACCTTGCCGGCCATCTCTAACCAAGAGGAAGGGGGGATTTAATTTAACGAGCAATTTGCATGGAGCTAGCGAATCCGGGAGGTCGATCGAGTCGAGAAGGAGCAATGGCGAGCGCTTACTCTTGAGGAGGCGGAGGTTGCCGTCGAAGGCGGCCTGGATGGCGATGCCGCAGGGGTTGAGGGCCATGGCGCCGCCGGCCGACTGGCCGTCCGTGCCCTGGGGCTTTAGGGCTCCGGAAGGTTCTTCGGCGACCGTGGCGCAGGGTTCTTTGAGAGCTGGTAGGGGGAGAAGCGGAGGGGACGGCGTTTTGAGGCAAACAAGTATCGCTACGGCTATTTGCCTCTTCGCCTTCGATCACGTTTGCAGTTTGCTCGGAACGAAATGCACTGCACGTGCTTATATTAGAACTATTTCATGTAACCGATTTCTATGCCACACCAAAAATATGAGAAACTTCCAATGATTTGAGCCGTACATAGACTGTCGCAAAACAACGAGAGTCCAGACGAGAGCATGCTTTGGCTCAGCCCGGCCAGCCTGATTCTTGCCACTAGTGCTGTCATAATGCGATTGCTAAATGCATCTGAATACTAGAATCAGAAAGACGGAGCCATGGACACTTTCCACAACAATTACCAGGAGCTTGGACAGAATTAAGGGCGCTTCTTTTACTTTCTGAAAAATACACATAAGGCCTCGACAATACCCACATATTACGTTTGTCTCTCCAAGGAAGACAAAAGGAGCAAGCATCTATTTGTAACAGTACTGGCTAAGTCAAATACACTGCTATGCTTTCCTGCCTAACAAGCACACAGACAGGCACAAAACACCTTAAAGTTCGTCACGAAAGAGCCAACACTCAGAGCCACACACCGCTATGTACAGTCTATGCAGTGGCATGGTTGGTGCTATATATTCTACAAAGCCCCAATAAGTGCTCTGGAGGAATATTAACGGTTGCGAGCAGCAGCACTCTTCATAGCATCAATGGCTTCCCTGCGGAAAGAGTGGGATTTAGGTGCTCATGTTCCCGCAGATAATTGGATCGATTTAGGTATTAATCGAAAGTAGAAATAGAAGGGAGCGAGAGCATTTGCCTCAACGCTTTCTTGATCTCATCGCTCGCAGGGTCAAGTTTGAGTGCTTGCACGAACGCATCGACTGCTCCTTTGTAGTCCTGCAGATAAGGGGAACAGATTGTGTTAGGTTGCAATATTAAATTTGATGTGGCAGCTAACGGCCTACTATACCTTCAGCAAGCTGAGAGCGGCACCCTCACGGTACCATGCCTTGGACCAACGAGGCCTCATCATTCTGCACTGTTGAGCATCTAACAGAGCTCGGTCCCCTTCTCCTTGCCGTAGCCAGCACAAGCTCCGATTGGCTAACAAGGTGGCGTCAAATGGGTCTTTCTCCATTGCCTGCATAAACAATCAGAAAGAGTCCTGTTTCTTTGGATTCATTTGGTTTCATACTTCATAGGACAGGTTCCATAGGAGCATAGCCTTCTCCCTTACATCAGTTTTAGAAAAAAAAAGTTCACTTCTGATACCTGCACTAGTTAGGGTGTGTTTGGTTGAATTGTGACTTCTGAAAAAGCTGTTGTGAGTTGTGAGCTGTGAAAAAGCTGTTGTGAGTTGTGGGCTGTGGAGAAGCCGAAAGCCGTTTGGTTGGATAACTGTGGCTTTTGAAGAAACTGCTGTTAGTGGGCCCCACATGTCAATCTCACATACATATTTCTCTTTTTTTTCTGCACACGTCATCATCTTTCTCATGCCAACGGAGGAGAGCCGCCGGGGGCTGGCCGGCTGCCGGTGGGCGGAGGAGCAGGCAGCGAAGGATGGTGAGACGACAAGCGGAGCTCGCGCGTGCCCCGACAAGGCCGCGGCAGCAAAGCTCGCGCACACTCGCGGGGCCACGGCAGCGTAGCTCACGCGCGCCCTGGCGAGGCCGCGGTGGCGGAGCTCGCACTCGCTCGCGGGGCCACTGCGGCGGAGCTTGTGCATACCCCGGCCCCGTTTCTCCTCCCTCGCGCCCGCACCTCCTCAACCTCCCCCCTCCGCCTTTGACCCACCTCCGACAAGCCTCGGCGACCGGACCGCCAGGAATCTTGGTTTCCGCGGCCGCCCGTGCGCCCTGCCGCCTGAAGCTCCGCCCACCAGCATCTTGGAGAAGTCGAACGCTGCGGGCACTTTCAATTCGCCCAGCGGTGGAGGGGGGGGTAACAGCATTAGGGGGGAGCCGCCCACCCAGGAGCTGCGGGGAGGGGCGGCTACCCGGGACCCGTGGGGAAGGTGTTGCGGCCCAAGGCAGGTGGAGCCCCAGCGGGTGGGGGGGGGGGGGGACGGGGCAGTCGGAAGGGAATGACAGTACACATAACCAGTGGCGGGTGGGTAAATTTCGTGAAAATACGGATCCACAGCCGGCCAAAGCCCTTCCGACGGTGTTGTGAAAAATGAACTTGCGAGAAGCAGCTTTCTTCAAAGCAGTTGAGAGGAAGCCGGTCCCTTTGGTTGGCTTTCAACTTTTTTTGAAGCCAAAGCACTTCAAAAGCCCAACCAAAGGGACCCTTAGATTCCACACGTTCTCTCAAAATTGGTTCAAATGGGGGCCAAAATTGACCGCATGGATTTATTGTAGTTTAATAGTTTCAATTCATCTATTTAAGGGAAAAAACATCAGATCTCCAAAAATTGTAATATTCTTATGTTCCTGTTCTGGCACTTCTCACCCACTTGTTAATTTCTAATCTTTCTAAAAAACATGTTACTTTCCTACTATTCTGTTGCTATTAGAAATTCCAAAGGTAACCAATAGTGGGATGGGCCAAAAAAGTGTTATATTTTTTAAATATTTTCAGGAGTGTTCCAATTTTTCCATAACTTTAAAGTAGTCTCTATTTTTATCAAATTTAAAATGAACCCAGTATACCTTCTAAGCTGGAGTAAATCCATGCTCCCATAGCAAAACTGCCCTCAGGGTACTTTTGGACCTTAATTGAACTAGTACTGAAGTGCAGGCTACTAACCAGATTTATAGTATAGGGGTAAATTGGACAAACTTATAGTACAGGGACCAAAAGTGGAGGTTTCAGTGGTCTAATAAAACATAAAAATAAGCGTAGCATCAGATTTATGCCAACAGTTGGTAATAATCCAATGCAGTAAAAGTGCTCCACCACCTAATGTAATGGAATATGGAGAAATCAACATCAACTATTGGCCTCCATCATTCAGGACTTGAGGAAACAACTTAAAAGTCTACTCCTATTACATTTTGTATTATTCCAATTTCCAAAAAAAATATAGTTTAGATTGGTTCGAGCATTACTTGGCAATAGAAGTAAATGGCTGCAAGGTACTCCCCTTTTGCGAAAGCTTCCTTTCCTTGTGACTTGGCATCAGCTATCCGTTCTTCCACCAGAGCTGCATCCTAAATACAATAGCATGTGCAGTTACACAAAAGGACATGGCATTCAAGGGGGTCAGATATCATAAATGTTACGGATGACAAATTGGGCTACTGCAAGCTTGACTGAGAAAGCAGTGCCCATAAGAAACTACTTACATACCTGAGCCTCAAAACGCAGATATTTCATACTTCTAATTATCCCATCAACGCTCCAGTCTGGCACAGATGGAATTGATCTTGTCTTAGGTAACAGAATTTCGACAAGCTCACGATGCCCACAAACTGCTGCACACATGATTGGGATTTTCCCATCCTGCATTTTAAAGAAAAAGCAAACGCAGTAATGCAATCTGGCATGAAACATGAAAAAGATATCAACAATACAAGTATTTTTGCCAAAAAGAAAGAAAGAGAAAAATGAGATATTCCCTAATTTATCACAATGCAAGTAGTAGATCTAGATAACGCTAAAATAAGTAAAGCAGACTCTAAATGAAAGCTAGCAAAATTACTCCCTGCAAAATTCTAATTGGTGATCAAGTCCTGCAAATAGTTTTAGGTGTGCCTTGATTAACACTTCAACAATAGAATTTCAGTGGTCTGTTCTAACTTCTAAACAATCTGGTACCATGATTCATAGGTGCAGAACCTGATCTAAATGAACTATGAAGATATTCATAAATGTATGCACAGGTAACTTATCACTAGAGAAACAAATAACAGTATGACCGGACCACTGCAGTCTGAAGCTAAAAAGATGGACCAGAATACACAACAAGTGTACCAAAATTGCCTGACATGAACAACTTAAATTATACAATGCACCCCTTGTCTCAAGAAACCTTGATTTTAAATTACCACCAAAAGCCATCTGATGTGCAAATGCCAAGATATTGTAGTCCTCAAAAGTATGAAACTAAATAAAAAGCAAAGTCAAAACCAGAGTCATAATTACCTCGTCAGCAATGTTAGGATCAGCTCCAGACTCTAGCAAGAACTTGACAATGTCAGTTAAGTCATCGTCAACTGCCTCCATTAAAATGGATGGTCCAGAGGGAGTTATAAAGTTCACATCAGCACCAGCCTATAGAATTGACAATACAAAGTTTAGGTAGCAACAGCGAGAACACCCACATGTAATCATGACAGCAAATTCAATGGAAATAGAAAGGCTATTGAGTTAGGACACATCAAGTTAAGTCAAGAAATAACTGGACCTGAACCAGCAGCTTAATGCATTTCAAGGAATGCCCGCAACATGCCATCATGAGCGGTGAGAAGACATGATTGACAACTTTGTTGGGCTGCAGAATAAAAGGAATCACAGTTTCCATAACTAGTCAAGATCATCAAAAATACTTCAAAAGATAAGGCCACCAAGTATTCTCTATTCTGCGGCCCATCGGAAAAACAGAACAATTTGACAATAAGGAATGAAGAATTTGTCACGGACGCCTGTCCAATCTAGCCAGTAGAGTAATGAGGCAACAGTAAAACTAACAGCTTACATCAGCACCATGTTCCAGCAGGATCTTGACAACCTGATCCTTGTCCTTAGCGGCGGCCAGGTGCAGCGGCGTCCCACGGTAATTGACCGGATCCACATCAACACCCTTGGACAGCAACAACCTTACAGCCTCGCAGTGCCCTGAGGCACAAAGAGGTATTAGCGCGCAAACTCCAATTCAAGTACAACATGGGCTCCTAGTTAGAGAGCAAAGACAGACAATTTAGGCCCTCCTCAGAGCGGCACCTTGCTCTGCTGCATCGTGCAGCGGGGTGGAGCCCTTGGAGTCAGGCACCCCTGGGTTGCCGCCACGGTCGAGCAGGTATCCCAGGACACTCTCATCCCCTCCGGCCGCGGCGAAGTGGACCGGCATCCCACCTACAGCGGAAACTGGTCGAATATATCTATAGGAGTGTTTC